>NW_015150471.1:173731-181005 GCF_000732505.1 Cyprinodon variegatus
ATTCCTTTAAAACACGCTGCCTAAATATGAACAGTCCTTCTTTTTAACCCAACCCCCCATGTTTTCTCCATTGTAGTCAACTCTTCTCTCTAGAACATTCTGGCAGCACCATCAGCGTGATGAGCATAGTTGGGCCTAGTTTCTGCTTCCTCCATATCCATCTTACAGCTCTACCAACGCACTGCCTTCATTAGGTAATAGAGTAGCCCCCTCACTCCTCATTTTCCTCCCCGGTTGCCTTCTGCTCTGGCTTGGCTCTTCTCTCCCTCCCTCTCTGCACATCAAAGCGCGTCTCTCCGTCACTCTGGGGGATAGAAACGGTTAATGCCTGGGGCTTTGATGTTCCTCTGCTGGGCGAGCTCAGCCAATCCTCGGCCTTGCGCTCGCCTCCCATCCCTACATCATCTAATAATTCTTTGTGGAGGAGAGGCGGCAGAGTGAGAAAGAAGAGATTATGAAACACTCTTTCGCTCCTCTTCCACATATATCCATCTTTTCTCTCATAAATATGGAGTTCCTGTCCCTCTGAAAAACACAAACGCCTTCAATAAAATCATCGTATCTTTTCCCTTTTTTATTTATTGTTCCACGGATTTTCTGACGGCCTCGTTTCTGTTCGAATTCCTTATTTTATTTCCATCTTCTGTAGCTTATATTATTATATCCAGGTAGCTCAGTCCTGTTTCAAGTGAGGGTGGAGATGAGATGGAGGGTGAATCCTTTAACCCGGCTGGGCCGTAGGAACGGCAGCATCAAACAGCAGCAGCATGCAGACAGGTCGCTGCCTCAGTGACACGTCTGGATAAGTTTCACATGTGCAGCTCTGAGCGGTAAACCCCCCCAATTACTGAATACATTGCCTTTGTTTTTGCTTTAGATCATCAAAGATAGATTTATTTTGTTTTATCCACTGAAGGTAAAAAGCCACCAAACCTACCTGGGAAAAAAATAAATTCAACATAACTAACCTTGTTTCTAAAGTTTAACTTCTCAGGGTAAACTTCCAGTTAATTACAACCAAAAAACAAGAAATTATTTGACTAAAACTGGTCTGACAGCATGAAATATGGTAAAAGATAAAAAAAAAAGTCAAGAAAAGATGAGAAATGCAGTATCTGCCATGAAGCTGGTCTGGAAAGGCCACAAAGCCATTGTTTACATCTTTACAACAAATTACACTGTGAGCTGCTATCAACTAAGACAAAACATGCACTGGAAAAAACTAAATCTAGATAAGTCATTTTTTTTCTTAAAATAAGTGCATTTGTTCTTGGGTTGAGGAGGTAAAAGAGACATTTTTCCAATGGAACAAGACAATTTACATTTAAAATAAGAAAATACTATTGCATTGTCTTATTTCAAGTGCATATTATCTAATTATCTTATTTTAAGAGTAAAAATACTCATTCCATTGGGGAACCATCACATTTACCGACTCAAATTAATGGTCAATACACTTAATTTAGGACATTTTTTACTTCTAGATCGTTTTTCCAATGTGGAAGATAGGTCAACCTTGACACTTTGCTAATGGAACTAGATAATTTACATTTAAAATAAGAAATGGATGATGATGAATGGGACTCAATTCTTTTAAATAATGGCTCATACATTAGAGAAGCCAAGGGTAAATTTATTCAATACAAAATTCTCAATAGATATTATTTTACGCCTTCCAGACTTTATAAAATGGGTGTTGGAAGAAATGATCTCTGTTCACTGGAAAATTTATCTAGAAATAAGTAAAAGTTTTCTTAAATTAAGTGTATTTACCCTTAATCTGGGTAGGTAAATTAGATAATTTGCCAATGGAATTAGTATTTTTCCACTTATAATAAGATAATTAGATAAAAAGCACTTGAAATGAGAGAATGCAATTGTGTTTTCTTATTTTAAATGTAAATTCTCTTGTTCCATTGGCAAAATGTCTCTTTTACTTCCTCAATCCAAGAACAAATGCACTTATTTTAAGATGAAAATGACTTTTCTAGGTTTCCATTTTTTCCAGTGTTGGAAATGTGATAAAGGTAAAGGTACTCCGATACATGCCCTTTGGGAATGCCCGTTGGTTTCTCCATTATGGAATGGAGTATCGTGCTATATGCAGGGTTGGTTGCCTTGTTATTTGCCAAAATCACCCAGACTGTGTTTACTTGGAGATAAAAGTGTGGTACCACTGTTAAACAGACACGCTTTTAGAGTGTTGAGCACTGCATTGGTCACATGTGCCCGACTTATTTTAAAGTTATGGAAGGAACCACATTCCCCAACAATTAGAATGTGGAAAATGACTGAAAATGTTGCTTGTGAAAATTCTAATAATGAAGCAGCCATGCAACAATGGGACACACTGCAAAAAATCTAAATCTAGATAAGTCATTTTTTTCTTAAAATAAGTGCATTTGTTCTTGAATTGATGAGGTAAAAGAGACATTTTGCCAATGGAACAAGACAATTGACATTTAAAATAAGAAAATACAATTGCATTGTCTTATTTCAAGTGCATATTATCAAATTATCTTATTTTAAGAGTAAAATTACTCATTCCATTGGCAAACTATCTCATTTACCTGCTCAAATTCAGAGTGAATGCACTTAATTTAAGAAAATTTTACTTATTTCTAGATCGTTTTTGCAGTGCAGTTTTTGCACATATATGTCTAAAATTGATATGGACTTTAAGGCAGCAAAACAAGGATTTGCACTAAACCTCACTGTTTTGTTCTTTGTTATTTTTATTGTAATGTTTTTTGTTTTGTTTATGCTTTAAAAATTGAAAAATTCAATAAAAACTTGAATTACAAAATAAGAAAAATTCTTGTCTGAAGTTCATATTATCTAATTATATTATTTTAAGAGTACAAAATACTATTTCCACTGGCAAATTATCTTATTTACCAACTCAAATTAAGAATAAACACACTTCATTAAAGAAATGTTGACTCGTTTCTAGATGGTTTTTGCAGTGATCGGGGTTCTCCTTCCAAATCTACTCCAGGAGAGCATCATTGAGTCATCCAGGAGGTTACAATCCAATCCAGACACCAAACGTGTTTTTAATTTTAGCGTAAATCCGTTCACTGATACGTTTCCTGGGATGTCGGGTTGTTAGATTTTACTGCACTGGAAAAAGGGTCTAGAAATAAGTAAAAATTTCTTAAATTAAGTGTATTTACCCTTAATTTGAGAAGGTAAATGAGATAGTTTGCCAATGGAATGAGTATTTTTACTCTTAAAATAAGATAATTAGATAAAATGCACTTGAAATAAGACAATGCAATTGTGTTTTCTTATTTTAAATGTAAATTGTCTTGTTCCATTGGCAAAATGTCTCTTTTACATCCTCAATCCAAGAACAAATGCACTTATTTTAAGAAAAAATGACTTATATAGATTTTTTTCCAGTGTGGGAGGATATTACCAAACAAATTGGAGAATATTTTTGGTCTTAAAATTTGTCTTAAATGTGCAACTATGAATTTGATAGAGGTATTACTAAAGTTGAGAAGAAATTGAATAGAAATCATGTTTGGAATAATTTATGGAATAAATCAAAATAAAATAAATAAAGCAAGAATAAATAAAAAAAGAGAAAATCTATAAACGAGAAGATGGTTCAGGATAGAACCTCCAACCATCCAGGACTGGATAAATATTTTACATTAACATAACAGAAACTTCAATCTGATCAAAATATCCTCAGTATATGAAACTAGTAACATCTAATTTCTCTAAAACAATAAAATAATCTGCATAACTATTCATGCATCAAGTTTTTCAGTGAGCCTCCATCATTACACTGCAAAAAATTGAAATCTAGATACGTCATTTTTTCTTAAAATAAGGGCTTTTGTTCTTAAATTGAGAAGGTTAGTGAGAAACCCTGCCAATGGAACAAGTCAATTTACATGTAAAATAAGAACACTGGAAAAAAATAGAAATCTAGATAAGTTGTTTTTTCTTAAAATAAGTTCAATTTTTCTTGGATTTAGTAGGTAAAAGAGAGATTTTGCCAAACCCACAAGACAATTTACACTTACAATAAGAAAACACAATTGCATTGTCTTATTTCAGGTGCATTTTATCTAATTTTCTTATTTTAAGAGCAAAAATACTCATTCCATTGGCAAACTCTCTCATTTACCTACTCAAATTAAGCATAAATACACTTAATTTAAGACATTTCTACTTATTTTTAGATCCTTTTTCCAGTGAAAATACAATTGTATTGTTGTATTTCAAGTGCATATTATCTAATTATCTTATTTTAAGAGTAAAAATACTCATTCCATTGGGAAACCATCACATTTACCTACTCAAATTAAGGGTAAATACACTTAATTTAAGAAATAGTTACTTATTTTTAGATCGTTTTTCCAGTGTATGTTGTTAATTTATCCATTTCTGATCTTTTTTCTGCATTTATTTTTTTGTTGCTTCCATTCATTTAATCTTATTTCTCATTTGGTTGCAATAAGGATGTATAAGCAATGCAAAGAAATGAGGAAAGAAACGAACCATGAATCCTGCTCCTCATCAGGAAGTCCTGAAGGAGAACATGCAACCCTCAAGTTTTGACCTGAAACTCCAGATCGCTTTATTGTAAATAAATCCAACTTTCAACAAGCCCATTAAGCTCCTATTTAGCTGCAGGGGGAAAAAAAATACTCTGACATTTTAGGCCCAGTCTGACTCTGATAGCTTTATGCACCTAAAAGAGAAAAATCCTTGTTGTGTATTCGCCTGAGTAATCTCTGTCTGATCATAGAGGAAACACAGAGATCTCTATGGGGTCAAATACTTCTCTACAGCCTCGTATAAACAAACGCTTTTGTCCTACCGGGAGTGGGAAGAGCGCATAATAATAAGCTCATCATCATCTGCAACCGCGTCTTTACTGATTAGAACAATAAAACAATCAGGCCCGTTATAAGGGCTGCCTCTGTGTTATGAAACTAACATTTGTCCTGATCCGTTTACTGGGAGTCTTTTGCAGCAGCGACAGTGAAAGCCTCACATGAACGACGCCTCGTTTAGCCCAACTAATGCAAGTTTTCTGCTTTGTGATGTTGCTCCAGCCAGAGTATATTTTGCAGAAGCAGTTTCTCAGATAGTAATATTGGGCGCTGAGGTTTTAATCTACACCAGAGGGCTGGAGGAGTGCAGACAGAATGCCACTGTGGGTTTACAGCTTCCCAGAACTTACCTCATCGCTCTGTATAAGAAAAACACAGCAGAAGCCCTAAACGTTAGGATTAAAGAACCAAAAATGTGAAAAGCCACAAGGAAGAATGTTGAATCAGTGCTTGGAGGACAATCAGTCAGCTGTTTTACTTTGTAATTGTGGTATTTTACAGCTGAAAGTCAAACAATAAATGACAGTCATGTAATTAACGGCACATCTCTTTTGATATCAAGTGGATGAAAAATACAGGGGTCATAAATCGAAACAACAATTAGTGCTGTTGTTGAAGCTCCCTCAGCATTTCTGACAGTCTGAACTGTTTGAGGCGGAGAGAAAGCCTCAAACACTTTTCATCGAGCGGGTTCAAAACAAGGCTGGGACGACTAGCCGGCGTAATCGATGGCAAAGGCATCGATGTTTTCTTTTACTTGTCCACAAAGCTTCATCTGGTCGTAGCTTTCAGCACCACTGGGTGAGTTTACTTTGGAAACAGTTTCAGTAAAGTCAGAGGGTTAGAAGAAACGCTCTGACTTTACTGAAACTGACTGAAAAATAAAATCGAAATAAGGCAGTTTTTCTTCAAATAAATGGATTTGTTGGGGGTAAGTGAGACACTTTGCTAATGGAACAAGACAATTTACATTTAAAATAAGAAAACAAAAATAGCATTGTCTTATTTCCAGTGTATATTATCTATTTATCTTATTTAAAGAGTAGAAATACCAATTCCATTGGTAAATCATCTTATTAAGCTACTCAAATTAAGGGTAAATACACTTAATTTAAGACATTTTTACTTATATCTAGATAGTTTTTGCAGTGTACCGCTAAAAAGTTACTGAATTCACTCTAAAAGTTGTCTAACTTTTTATTCTTGCAATGAAAATGTGTTTATGGAAATGTTTAGATCTGGATTTTATTTATTAACTCTATGCCTAATCACGTGAATGTGACGAATTTTCCAAATCAGACAGATGCACACTCCAAAAACGATCTAGAAATAAGTAAAAAATTCTTAAATTAAGTGTATATATCCTTATTCTAAGTAGGTAAATAAGATAGTTTGCCCATGGAATGAGTATTTTTACTCTTAAAATAAGATAATTAGATAAAATGCACTGGAAATAAGACAATGCAATTGTGTTTTCTTATTCTAAGTGTAAATTGTCTTGTTCCATTGGCAAAATGTCTCTTTTACCTCCTCAATCCGAGAACAAATGCACTTATTTCAAGAAGAAAATACTTATCTAGATTTCGATTTTTTTCCAGTGCATGGACCACACTGGTAGAACGATCTAGAAATAAGTAAAAATGTCTTAAGAGAAAATGATCTTATTTTAAGAAAAATAAAGTTATTTAGATTTCATTTTTTTGCAGCGTCCCGCTAAAAAGTTACTGAATTCACTCTATAAGTTGTCTAACTTTTTATTCTTGCAATGAAAAGGTGTTTATGGAAATGTTTAGATCTGGATTTTATTTATTAACTCTATGCCTAATCACGTGAATGTGACGAATTTTCCAAATCAGACAGATGCATGGACTAAATACCCATCTATCACTGGAAAAATTATCCAGTAATAAGTAAATATTTCTCAAATTAAGTGTATTTATCCTTAATTTGAGTAGGTAAATGAGATAGTTTGCCAATGGAATGAGTTTTTTTTAAACTTTTTAAATAAGATAAATAGATAATATGCACTTGAAATAAGACAATGCAATTGTTTTATCTCCTTTTGAGTGTAAATTGTCTTGTTCCATTGGCAAAATGTCTCTTTTACCTCCTCAATCCAAGAACAAATGCACTTATTTTAAGAAAAAATGAATTATCGAGATTTTGACTTTTTCCAGTGCATCTTTTTAAGAAATTTTTACATTTATCTTAATCGTTTTGCAGTGTACCACTAAAAAGTTACAGAATTCACTCTAAAAGTTGTCTAACTTTTTATTCTTGCATTGAAAATGTGTTTATGGAAATGTTTAGATCTGGATTTTATTTATTAACTCTATGCCTAATCACTTGAATGTGACAAATTTTCCAAATGAGACAGATGCACACTGCAAAAACGATCTAGAAATAAGTAAAAATGTT
>NW_015150471.1:181050-191145 GCF_000732505.1 Cyprinodon variegatus
TAGATTTAGATTTTTGCAGTTTAGTCTGATTTGTTTTGTACTTATAGGGCAAATTACTTTTTCTAAAAGTTTTCTGTGCAGACAGTTTGATGTTCTGTTTGGTCGGCATGGATGCTTTGCTTTTATAAGCTTCCCACTTAGTGTTTTCCTGCTCTGAATGTTAGACCCAGATGACTGGGAACAAACAACGTGTTTGTTCACAATCCGAGTTGTTTTTTTCTCTTTTTTCACTGGAAAAACGATCAAGAAATAAGTAAAAATATCTTAAATTAGGTGTATTTACCCTTAATTTGAGTAGGTAAATGTGATGGTTTGCCAGTGGAATGAGTATTTTTACTCTTAAAATAAGATAATTAGATAATTTGCACTTGAAATAAGACAATGCAATTGTGTTTTCTTATTTTAAGTGGAAATTGTCCTGTTCTATTGGCAAAATGTCTCTTTTACCTCCTAAATCCCTAAAAAAAAATCACTTATTTTAAGAAAAAATGACTTATCTAGATTTCATTTTTTTCCAGTGTTTTAACCCTTTTTATTGTTTTAGCTGATAGCTTTGGTGTTTCTTATCAAAAAGAACTGGGCCAGTCTCTTTGAACCTCAGAATAATATGAAAAAAAATTAGATAAGCAAATTTTTTTTCCCCAAAAAAAGACGCAAACTGTGGGGTTATCCTAGAATCTATTACTCAGCATGGAGTGATCATTATTCAATGTTTGACTCTACATTCAAAAGTTTTTCTTAACGTTTTCATCCTGGATGAAATAGTTGTTTTAATTCTGTGGCCAAAAAAGTGACAGATCAGACAGCTGACTGAACGGCTCTAATAGGATGATTGCATTTGCAGATGATACAGGCTCAGATGGATGCAATCTTCATTTGTATGCATTTAACTAATTTAAGGCTTTTATTTTAGGCTTATATGACTGAGCTGCTCTTTTCCACCATGGGAGGATTAAACAACCAAATATGAATAAATGCTGATGAAGTCTCTTAAAAAGCTGCATAAAAAACAGACTTTTTGGATCCGTTTGCCTGAAAAATTTTCCCAGTCTTTTCAGCACAAATGATACAGTTTGTATAAATTTATTGGCTTCTCTGACTTTAAGAGTCGACTGATTTTGAAAAGAAAATTGATTAGTTAATTCAGAAAAACTTAGAGTCTCCAAGGGTCAAAGCTACTAAAACCTGGAAAATACTGGAATGCTATTGATGTGGATCCATGCATACAGACTAGAGCTGAATCAACTAATCGGATTAATTGATTACTGAAATAATCGTCAATTAATTTAGTAATCGATTAATCCTTAATTGGAGTTAAGAGACTCTAAAACATGCCTTTAGCTGAGAAAGCTAATGACTTAGAGCAGTAATTATACGAATATTGTACAGAAATACATCAACATTTTGCATTTAAGATAAAAAATAAATACATTTCGTCTGTCAATCTGCTCCATCCAGAACTCCTAAAGTGAAAAAGTTAAAGTTTTATCTTGTTTAATTTTGAAAGTCTTCTTTAAGGAACCTTTGGCTATCAGATTATTATTTAAAAAAATTGTTAACAGATTAATTAATTTGCAAAATAATCATTAATTGTAGCCCTAATGCAGAATTTTTTTGCTGCCTATATAGACAAATACTATGTAGATAAACTTTTTATGGTCAGACAAAACAAATTGACGCCTTTGGAAACAATCAGAGTATGTATGTTAGAAGTACGGAGGTGGAAGCAGCATGCTGTGTTGCTTTTTTTACGTTTTGAAACTTTTTCCCTGTTTTTATTTTATAAAATTGGTGACAAAAGATCGCTTCCTTCATTTTAATCGGAAAATCAATGATTCTATGTTCAAGAATTTCATATAATTGCGCTTTTAACACACATACAAAGGTTCAGTTTTAATGAGATAAACCAGATTAAGAAGGAATTGCGTTCAGAATGCATCAAATCCACACTGCAGAAAATCTATGTGGTTGATTTAAAGGAAAACATTAATGAGGTAACAATACTGGGTCTTCCATTTGTAATCCAACCAGAACTTTGAAAGAAGCCCATTTATGGCACCATAGATTAGTAGGGACATATATACATAGATGAGCTTGAATGTGTGATTTTGTCCATTTAGGAAAAGAAAATCCACAAAAATTTATGAAAATTAATGACATTTCTGATAAATACATTTTTTCCTCTGATAAAATTTAAAAAAAAAATAATGCATTCTGGTTAGAACCGGATAATATGAACATATTAATGAGCTTAGAGTTAATAAAATTCCCTTAATCTTATCTAAAACCATAGAGTGAAATTAAAAACTAAACTGCCAAATAATTTAGAACATTATAAAACATTCTTTTTAGCCAATCAGAGACCAGACAGTGAGGCCAATTCCTTCTAGAGAAAATCAAACAATAAAAACACAAACTTTTGACCAACAGCAAAAATTTTCTTGAACTAAAAATATAATAAAGAGTAAAACAAGCAGGACTGAAAGTGGAAGGAATAACAGGAGTCGATAGGAGGACAAGACAGGAGGGAGCAGCAGTAAAAAATTTGCCCTGGACTGATGTCAGCCGCATTTTCACCTGTGAATCTCCTCTCAGACAAACCTTTGCCACGCACCCTTTGACCAGCTTTAAACAGGAGGAGAAAGGGAAGAGGAAAGAGACTCACCAGCCACAGAATTGGGACGGGGCATGAGGTACAAAGGGATGGAGTGGGCAGAATGGGAGGACATGCTCTCCAGGTTGCGCTCAGGGATTTTGTTCAGGCTGAAGGTGGAGGCGGTCATGTTTTCATCCACCCTGTACAGGAACGAGTCCATGCCTGATTTCTGGGACTGCCACAGTTTCAGGTTCCCTCTGGAGCCCTCGCTGTATTTTCCGCCTCGCTCCATGTTCTCCGAATAGCTCGTCAAAGTAGCTGGGAAAAGGAAATAGAGACGCTGATGAAACCTTTCAGGGTGTTTCTAACACTTTTTAATCCAAACCTGCTTCCTGCTTCTGATTTTGCATGTTCCCATTGCTCTGAATCAATAATTTGCCAGTGTTATGCTTTTAACCCCTAACTGCAGGTGTTCGCCATTGTTGCCAGGAAACAATGATGGCACCTGTTCTGACATCTGAGAAGTGCCTCATTTGGGTAGGCATTTCATCTCTCCCGTTGGCTTTCAAATCATGCACAAAAGCTACAGTTGAAGTCAACATCAGGCACTTCAGTTGCTTTCCAAAAGCAGACCTGGTGCCTGTACTAAACATGTACCAAGCAGAAGATCTCCTTTACTAGAAAGAGAAAGGCTGCATATTATTTATATGCAGACAAGAAAGCATGTTTTACAGTCCCAACTCTAATTAATCCCAAAGGTGATGGAAATTAAAAAGAGATCATATTCCTCCTATTTTAGTTTGCATTTAATGGCTTCCTCTTAAATCCTGGACAGAATTTAAAATCCTCCTTCTCACATATAAAGCCCTAAATAGCCATCTTACATCAGAGATCTTATTGTTCCTTATGTTCCTAACAGAGCACTTCGCTCTCAATCTGCAGGTTTATTAGTGGTTTCTAGAATTTCTAAAAGTAGAATGGGAGGCAGATCTTTTAGTTATCAGGCTTCTTTCCTGTGGAACCAACTAGCAGTTTTAGTCCCTGAGGCAGACGCCCTGTCTACTTTAAAGGGTAGGCTCCAAACGTTCCTGTTTGACAAAGCTTATAGCTAAAAACTGAGGGATGTTTGCTTAGTTGTTGGGTGAGTAAAGAAGTAGGAGGCGGTAGAAAGAAAAGCCTGATCCATTGAGGGAGAATTTAGTCCAGACAGAAGTTGCTTCTTGGCTTTAACTTTCTCATACCATATCGAAAATAGTTCGGTTTTCCTGAGCTTTTTTCTATAGTTATGTCGCTATATCCTTAGAATGCAGGAGGGCCACTTTTCCTCATTCTGCTTCATTCTATCTCTATTCTCCTATTTTGCAGTATTTGTTGGTTCCACTTATAACTTCATCTTCTCTCTGCTTTTTCTTGTCATAGTAGCTTCATCTGGTCTGTTCCTGTTGAGCTGCGACCGACTGAAATATTAGTTCTGCCTGGCTCGGAGCTCGTCTGCCTGGCTGTGTGTTTCCTGATTGGGGCCGCCTATGGAGCTGGTTGACGGTTGCCTTTTGTATTTCTGCTTCTTTCTGTATGCCTGCTTCTATTTCCTCGAACCCCACTCAGCCTCTATAGAATGCCGCTCACACTGATCCTGGTTCTGCTGGAGGTTTCTTCCTGTTAAAAGAGAGTTTTCCTCTCCACCATCTCTACATGCATACTTGCTGGTTTTCCTTGACAGAAACTTTAACCAATCTGACTTTATTCTCTCTGTAAAGTGCCATAAAATGACGTGTGTTGTTGCACTATATAAATAATTGAATTAAAAGTTATCTCACATGTCTAGTGAAGTTCTACCACAACAAACTTTGCAGGTTCCAAGGAGCCGTTTCGAACTTATTCTGCCCAAGTTGGAAGCATGTTCAAAACTTAGAGTACTCCCATGGATTGTCACATAGATGTTTAAACCTTACAGAGAACGCATTTGGCTTATTGATGTTGGGTTGAAGGAACAGCAACGCCACAGAAACCCATGAACCTTTCCGTGCATCATTGTTTTAAAATTCAAAAACTGTTTTAGAACATTTGTTGAGTGTAAATAATTTGTTCCTATCTTGATATAGCAAACAATTATGTTTCAGTTTGTATAAATGAAGCTTTGGCTGCTTTACACAAGTGTTAAGGAATGTTTGCGTCGGTACTGTCAAAGAAGGCGTTCTGACGAGAAGGACTTTACACAGCAAACGTTTGTTATTTAGGAGAGTTTATATAAGCAGCGCAGCAGATCTCACCTATAATCCCGCTGTCTCTGCTCTCCAGTGTTGAGGTGGGGCTGGTGACAGAACCGTAGGCGCAGTCCTTGTTTCCAGCCTGACCCGGCATGGCTGTGGGGAGGGTGGAGCAGGGGCTGCCTGCAGGCGGAGAGGCAGTGCTGCTGGTTAAGGTGGAGCAGGGGCTGATCCTCTGGTTCTGGCCCTGTCATAGAGACAAATTCAGAGGATTTATTTAAGCGTTTTGTCTCATAAAAAAATGCTTTATTTCAAGTGAAAATGAAGAAACAGAATTAAAGATGGTTTGACTTTTATAGTTATAAAAAAACGACACCTTTCTGCTCCTATTATAATGTCCAGCATTCTTTAGAATGGTTCTCTAAGGTGTACGGAAACACATTACGTTAATAAATATGCTGTAATAATCTTCAATCAGCAGGCATAAACTAGACATGGACCACTATAAGAATCTAACTTTGACTAAAAAAAAAAAAAATAATAAAAAAATCACTACTTCACTTTACTAACACCACTATAAAGCTGAATTACATTTTGCAGTTTTTATCCTCTTAAATGTATTTGTCATTATTCGATATGGGGATAAAAAATAAACATTAAACAACCACCTACTAAATTTAGTGGTATTTTTCAAGGGCTTTTTGCTAAGAATATTATACCTTTAATTAATCTGCTCCTCACAAACAAAGAAAAGACAAACACGCCGATATAGGTTGTAGATATTTCAAATCAGAATATTTGTTACTCATGAACAATAGCAACAGGTTGGGGCCTTCCGGCTGTTTTTGCTCTCTTTCCTCCTTTTTTACATGAAAACTGGCTCAGAGCTCATTTGTTAAGCTGTTTCTTTCCTACAGTAGATAGAGCGACTGGTGGAGCAAGTTTACCATTACCTTTTCTAATGTAGAATTTACTTATAGATCCTGCTTTAATGTTCCTTTTCTGAGTCTGCCTCTGTCTCCTTGAACCTCCAGTCGGCCTCAGCAGAAGGCCTCCCATTCTAAGGCTGTTTCTAATGGAGGTTTCCTCCTGTTAAAGGGGAGTTATTCCTCTCCACTGTCGCTGCATGCATGGTCAGTGTGAGGGATTGCTGTAGGGTCAACAACACACTGCAACTGAATTTCTAGTGTTTCTACATGTTGATCCAGAGGACAGAATCCTTCAAATTAGCTGGTTTTCTTTAAACAAAAATGTTTTTTGTCACTTATATTTTATTATTTTTGATCATACGACGAACATATAAATAAAAAGGAACAAAGTACATTAACATGAACATGTCTGGGTAGCACCTTCTTTTCAGTTTTTCTGTTTATATAATGTCCATTTTTCCCTTTTTTTTTTCATCTGTGGTTTAAACAAAAATGTTTTAACCGATGTGACGGGATGATCTGATTGAATCGTCTCTGCAACGCGAGATGACATGTTGTGATTGTTTACTACATGTATAAATACACTCAAATTCAGTCTTGTTAAGTTGCATAAATGAAAGAAAATTTAAATCCCCACAAGTGTAAAAAATGTACAAATAATCCTGATAGATCTTTGTGGAAACCTGAAGCCTCTGGCAGCGGTCGCATTGGTATATTTAGATTAAAATAAAGGCACAGCAATTTAGATTTGGTTTTATTTTACACATACTGAGGCAAAAGTCCTTTTAATAGTCCAGAAAGGAGTGGCTGATATTACAGGAACGAGCTGAGAAATCAAATGCTGAAGGAAATATGCTTGTTTTTAGTTTAATCGGCCCTGATGAGGGAAAAAAAAAGAAACTGATCTTTTTCCAATCGTTTAGCGCACTGTTAGATTTCACCGACAAAATCATCTCTGTGGGAAGGTTCTTAGCGAGAGAAAATGAATGATTCATTTAAATATTAGAGAGGTGTTTAAAAAATAACGTCAGAAGGCTGGAGCTTCTGAAAAGGAAACTGTATTTTCTGCGGCGGCATATTTGGTGTTTGTTCAGGCTGCTAAAAACAGGAGCTAAACGTCAGCAGATAACATGCTGAGCAAACCGCAGTGAACCTGCTCCTTTTTCTCCTTTTTAACACTCAAACTCTCTCTGTCACAAATAAAAGATGAGTTAGAAAATGCCTGACTTTATTTAGTAAAGTTAAAACAATTTATTTCACAGTGAAAAACAAACAGAGAGTGACAAAAACGGGTAGCATGCTAACTGTGCTAACCATGCTAAAATGAAGGTGACCTTTAAAACACCTTTTATTATTATTTTTTTGCCTAATTGTATTTAACTGAAAATCTTCAAAACACTGATAAAAAAGACAATTAAACAAGCAATTATAATTGAACATTCATTCAATTATTTAAAAATCCAACAGAATAATCAGATATTTTGTTTTCCATTAATTTGCATGCAGCTCTTATTAATCTAAAAATAATTTTTGGAGGATTATAACCAAATAAATGAACAAACAAATAATATATTACAAAAAAACAAATATTTAAAAAAATATAGTCCATGTGATACAATGTCCCTGATATTTCTACCAAGGCCTGCCGAAAAAGTTAGTTGGTTTAAGCAGGATATGCTGATGAAACTGAAAAACATCTAAAAGACTGAGACGTGCCCCGAGGACCTGGACTGGAAAACGCAGCATTAAAATGTTTCCCTGACTACCCCTGCAGGTACAAACCTAATCCTTCTTCCCACCATTTTTCAAAACCTTTGACCTCAACAGATTACTGACAATGAAAAACAGCATGAACAGGTTTTTCAGGAAGGAAGGAGCCAAAGCCCAGCAATGAAGCGCAATGAAGGGTTTCGTTTAGGCCACAAAAATGGTCACTGATCTGGACTCAACTAAAATGGACTATATGTTGTCAAACTGCTTCATTTGTTTCAGAAATATCCACACAAATCTCACAGAATTGTAACTCATCTGAAAAAGTTATTTAAAACAAAACATTTTTCATTTAATATCAACCAAAACCATCGAACACCATCAACTGGCTGCACACTGCCAGTCAGCTCTGAGAAAAAAAAGCCTCTGAGATGTTTCCCTTGTTTAAAAGACAAGGAAATTTAGTTTAAGGGATATATTTTGAGAATATGACTAACAAAGAACCTTAAAAATTAAGAAAAAATTATTTTGGAAAGCTGATTTGGTTGCGGATGGCTGGTTGGAAAGCGGCAGATGGCCGCTCACACTGCAGGAGGTTTCTTCCTGTTAAAATTGAGTTTTTCCTCTCCACTGTCGCTACAAGCATGCTTACACTGGAAAAATTCAAAATCTAGATAAGTCATTTTTTCTTAGAATAAGTGCATTTGTTTTTGGATTAAGGAGGTAAAATATACATTTTGCCAATGGAACAAGACAATTTACACATAAAATAAGAAAACACATTTGCATCGTCTTATTTCAAGTGCATATTATCTAATTATTTTATTTTAAGAATAAAAATACTCATTCTATTTGCAAACCATCTCATTTACCTACTCAAATTAAGGGTAAATACACTTAATTTAGGAATTTTATACTTGTTTCTAGATTGTTTTTCCAGTGTAGTGTGAGGGATTGCCTTTGAGTTTATGAGTCGATGCAATCAACTGGTTTTCCTCAGAAACTTTGAATAAATTTGACTGGATGATCTGGTGAACTGTAAAGTGCCTTGAGATGCGTTGTGAATTGGCGCTACAGAAATAAACTGAATTGAATTGGTTATGCAGATGTTTTGGACTAATCGAGCAGAACTAAAAGCTGTTATGAACTTACCACACTGCAAAAAGGATGTAGAAATAAGTAAAAATGTCTTAAATTAAGTGTATTTACCCTTGATTTGAATAGGTAAATTTGATAATTTGCCAATGGAATTAGTATTTTTACCCTTAAAATAAGATAATTAGATAATATCCACTTGGAATAAGACAATACAATTGTGTTTTCTTATTTTAAATCTAAATTGTCTTGTTCCATTGGCAAAATATCTCTTTAATCTCCTCAATTTAAGAAGAAATGCACTTAATTTAAGAAAAAATTACTTATCTAGATTTTGATTTTTTCCAGTGCAGCCACATGTCTTAAAAGCAGCTGAATGAAGACCGGCTACCAGTGCATGTCCTTGTTATAACAAAAATAATCTTCTTCTTTTATATTTGCTTTCTTTTGCACCCTGCAGGGTCTTTATTTCGTGTCAGCTCTAGTTAAGACACAAGCAACTACAGGGGACAAAACGAAATCACTGTTACATCAGATATTCAGCTCCAAACACCCACAGATCAACTCTTATGCGAAAACACAGAAACCCACCGACCCAACAGACACAAGCATGCGGTGTCTACAGAAGCGAGAGAAAACGCTGCGAGAGACAAAGTGCTTATATTAGACTCCGAGACACAGAAACACTCGGAGGTCTCTCCTTATGGGAGCCGTTGATGAGGCTGGATCAAGAGAGGGAAGAACGCAATGAGACCAGGATGGAGGGGGGGGGGGGGGGGGGGTTTTAGTCGAGATTAATTTGTCAGAGGAAGACTGAAGGATCCAAGCAGTCAATTTGTATTGAAGCAGAAAGTCGTTAATACCCAGACATTTATTTGTATTGACTCGTTTGTCAATTATGTGTTGACGGCCTCCTAAGGTTGAGCTGTTCTGGAAGGGAGACAGCCAGTCGATTAATCTCCAGGGTAGAGGCTGGACCCTTTGATTCATTCATCTTCATGTCAGGGCGTATTGCAAATGGAACCCCAGGATGCATCTGGGGCCTTGCTATGCACTGGAGCAGAGTGGGTGGACGAGGATTAACTATACATACAGTAAATAGATATGAACACAGGAGATTTTAGGTTTTTGTTCGTTCACTTTTCTGGAGAAAAACTATTAAACACATCAGTCTGTGGACCAGTAAAGCTGGTAAAGACGCACAGATAGAGGTGTGCTTCTGTGGCGCAGCACCTGTGGTCCATATCTCTCCCCCTGCCTCTCCTGTCAGCCTGATTTTTAAACAAACCACTAGTACCGTAAAAACCTAAAAAAACAAAACAAAACAAAAAAACATGCACAGATAGACCTACAGTGAACATTGGCTCCCTAAAATATTGAAAGCACTATATCATTTTTCTTTCATTTTTCCATTTTTTAAATTAACGAGTAATTTCAATATCCAATTTAGTTCCAAAGCAAGATAATTTTAAATGATTACAGTGCAAAGAATTGTTAACTGTTGTATATAAACGGTTGGAAATTGTAAAATTTTGAGAATTTTGAAATTGTAAACTTT
>NW_015150471.1:194723-195741 GCF_000732505.1 Cyprinodon variegatus
AAAAAAAAATCTCATCTTAAAATCTGTTTTTCATGATCTTGGCGCTGATGGTTTGGTTTTTTCCTTTGCTCCTTGCTCCCCTGTCTAATTGGTTCTGTGGCTGATTATCGCCGATCATTTCCACCTGGTTCCTCTACTATTTAAGTTGTGTGTTTAACTCCCATCAGGGGCAGGTTATTCGTGCGTTTTGGTGAGACGTTTCCGAGCAATCTTTAGTCTGTCTGTTTCCCTGATTATGACCAGTTTTCTGCCCTGTGGATCTCGAGTTTTTGCCTTGCCCCTGTCTGCTCTGTTTGTCGCATCTGGTCCTGGATTCTACCGGCTTCTGAACCTGGAACTATCTCCTGACTTCGGCCTTGGATTTCCCTTCTGGACTCTGTTGCTGCTCGGCGTCTACTGCTCACTCTCTAGGAAGTCTGGGGGCGTGGCCCGCCGCATCTGCGGTCAAACCTCCGCGAACGGATTGAACTTTGAATCAGGTCAGTGAATAGCTCCAAGTCGTATTCAGCTTCTCATCCAGTCACTGACCTGTATTCTCCTATCCCCACAGAGATCCGCCCCGCAGCAGACAAGCAGCCCCACGCTTTGAACTTTCCCACTGACTGTCTCGCCTCGAATTCTGGGTCCAATATTCTGAGATCATTACACTGTTGGGTTTTTCTTTTTCGTTATCTTACGCAGGCCAGTTCAACAGTCATCTGTCAATCACATGTTTTCCATCATAGCATGTTGATTCATATGTCGCAGCTAATATATGCAACCCTGAAATCAGAATCCTTTCCTTTCCCATTGAGTTGCGTCCCAGTGTTCATAGGGATGGACGTCTGTGTCTTCAGCAGGCGTAGAGCTAACAGAACTGGCAGCGTTGTGAGGCAAGGGCTCAAACATGTACGGCTGGAAGCCTTCTACACCAAACCAAGCTTCTGCCGCCCTGGCGTCCTCTTCCACAACATCTTCGTCCCCGCCTTCCTCCTCTAAATAAAAGATGCATGACGGTGGCGACTCATCCACGACCTCT
>NW_015150471.1:197787-199517 GCF_000732505.1 Cyprinodon variegatus
CTAACTGGTTAGCAAGATGCTTCTGACAAACAGGCCACAACCAAACTTGCTTGCAAACTTTCCGCCACAACAATCCCGCCCCCTTGATAAACGACCAATCATATTCACTTTATTGACTAGTGTAAAGTGGGGCACCACTCGGGAGAATTCGGAAATGCAATCGTTGGAACAGCCGCTTACCTACAAGTTTAACTTATGCTGCGTAATGACCATGAAATGATGCGTGTGAATCATTTCATGGTCATTACGCTGCCTTAGGTAATGCACCACTCAAGAGAATTGGGAAATGCATGTTGGAATGGCCGAATCCCTACAGCTTAAAAAAACCTGAAATATTTATTGAGGTGAATAGAAAAAAGGGATTAGGGACATTTGTTTTTAAGCATAAATGGGGACACACTTGGAATCCTTTAATTTTCTGTTGTATAAACAGTAAAGTGGGTAGCACAGCTGCCTTGCAGCAAGAAGGTTCCGGGTTCGATTTCCCGTCCGTGGTCATTCTGCGTGGAGTTTGCATGTTCTCCCTGTGCATGTGTGGGTTCTCTCCGGGTACTCTGGCTTCCTCCCACAGTCTAAAAACATGACTGATAGAATAATTGGTCTCTAAGATTGTCCTTGGGTTTGAGGGTGTGGTTATGGGTTTTTGTGGGTCTCTGTCTTGCTCTGCGACAGATTAGTGACCTGTCCGGGGTGTACCCCACCTCTCACCCATATACCGATGAAGTACTAAGCAGGAGAAAATGAAAAAAGCACAATTAAAGGTACTATTCTCCATCAAACGAATCTGCAGAACCTTTTTTCTCTAATCCTTAAAAAGTCAACACAGACCTTAGGAAAAAAAGGCCTTGACATCATGTTTATAAAAACAGTAGTGGTTCTAGTTGTCACGCTAACAATAGTTCTCCACCTTTATCCTTAATGTGTTTTTATCACACAAATACATCCAGTATCACAATCAAGCCTTACTCTGTTAAGTCATATGCTGCCCTCACAGATGTCACTGCCTCTTTAATGTCATCAAACATATGAAACCACACCATAGTAGTGCATAATGGTTTTTTTATAACACCCCAAACGTCTGAAGGTCTGACCTTAAATGTCTCATGAGAATTCAGCTAAACTTGTGAAAAGGCTTCTATTCAGAAAGAGAGCGCCGGAGTATGAGAGGCAATTAACTGAACTCTCTGCATGTTAAGGTCACCTTGTTTTGCCAGATGGTGAAGCTACAAGGCCTCGACTTTTGCACATTGATTACTCAACTCGCTTTAAAACGGAGGGAGGATTGCATGCTTTTAACTACTGTAGATACTCATTTCTAATTCATAATGTGAATTTTTATCAACAAAATAGTGCAGAAGATCACAAAAGCGAACACAAACCACAAAAATGATTTCTAATACATAAAAACGTGTTTAAAATACACACAGAAATGTGCTGAAAATACAAAGCAAACACGTCTGTCTTCATGAGATGCAGACTTTTCTGTATTCCCTTGAATATATGTTCGGACTCAGCTGAAGGTCTCCCTCATAAATCGGATAGAAAGGAGCGGTTAAAGTCAAGGCATCAGTATAATTGAGAAACATCTGAAATGCTGTTCTCTGATACCATCTATCAGCAGCAACCCGCGGCTCTTTAGCCTCACCCTTGCGGCTCCCTAGCCTGACGTAGTCCAACTCAATTCTAGTCAGAATATGAGTCTGATGCTGCTCCATAGAGCTGTGATTATG
>NW_015150471.1:200023-202360 GCF_000732505.1 Cyprinodon variegatus
CCCAGGCTAGCGGCTCCCTGGAGCTTTTTCAAAAATTTATGAAAATTGGAACAGGAGGCCAAAGAAAAGTTAATAGTGTTTTCCAATGCTGTAAACATTTGTATAATAAATACATTTAATGTCATAGTCATAGAGATCAGTGGTCATAATTAGCAACCAGCGCGGCGCGGTGCAAGGCTAACAAAGCTGCAGGTGTGTTTCCACGGATCCCAAAGGGAAAAAAGGAAGATAGCTGACGAGAACAGAGGATTCAAATAAGAATGGAGCAAATCATTTGCTTTCAGTACCAATGAGGAAAGATTGCCTGCATTAATGTAATGAGAGGTTATCAAAACTGCTGATAGTTTGGCTGCAAGCATAGAAAACCGTTCATAGAGCCAACAGGTAGCGCTCTGATGCAGGGATGGGAACTTTCTTCCATTTTTTTCCCCCAAATCCCAAAAATCTAAATCCCACCAAAGAGTGCTGGCGACGGAGGATGTGGGATTTCAGGGTTAGAGAGCTCTGCTCTGATGGATGTCAGTTCCTGCTCGGTTCCTCATGACTCCATCAGCTCCTCGCAACAGAAACACGTCCACCATAGAACGATTCCTTTATCCTGTTTCTATCATTTCATCAATGCATCAAAACCTAAAAAAAAACCTAAACTGCTGCTATGTGACATTTGCTCCAGGATAAACATTTAATCATGAATGCTTATTATACATTTCAGCCCATATAGTCCTTTTCTATAGTGGGATAAAATACTTAGAGCCCATGTTTCCATAAGAGGCTGATAGAAGACTTTTGCATTTTTGCGGCTCCAGACAGATTTATTTTTTGTTTTTTTGGCCCAATATGGCTCTTTGAGCAATTTGGGTTGCCGACCCCTGATCTATCCAATGTGACTGAACCAAACCTATTTTACCAAAAATTGGCTTTTTTTTTTTCTCAGAACCTTGCCGTGGCGAAGGAGGGCAAATAATTTTACAGCAAATTCAAAAGGTCCCACAAACTCAACAGTAAGACCAGGAAACACAAAAATTAAACAAAAAAAACAAATCCCAGGCCAAGGGGAAATACTACAAACACAAAAAAAACAAATGCAAGTTTTAAAAAGTAGCAAACTAGTGCCGCCGAACATGTGTGCTTCACACTACTGGGGGAGATGATTATCATCTCATACAGGAGGGTTTTTGTATTTGCAGTAGGTTTCCACTCTGCTGCAATCTATTTTTAGTGATTGCAGCTTTTCCCCCTTTGCAACACTTTTTCTTTGCATGTGTTTTTTGTTTGCTAGTCTAATAGTTGAGTTTGCAGAACTTTTTGAGCTACAGAGCCTTCAGCCTCTGTAGCTCACGCCCATATTATTTGTGCAACAATTCAACACTCGTCATTGATTCTCGATTAGATTTGTAAAATGTTTGTCTTTTTCCAATGCAACAAAAAAAAGAACTAAAAAGAATTTTTTTAAATAATATCTTAAAGTTAATCAAATAACTTTAAGCTTATTCAGCTGGCCATAGTGACCAAGAAATAATTTTCTGAACAGGGACAAAGTTTGACTCAACCTTTAAAAGACCGTCAGAAAGCCTGAAGACAAAGATTGCACAGGGATCTCAGTTAGAGCAATTATTCACGTTGGTCTTTATAACCACTAAACTCAAGCCAATCTTCTTATTTTATGTTTTCAAATGGATTAAATAGGAACAAAATCCAGAAAACAGTATTTGGGACAGACATCTACAACAATAAGTTTGTAGAGTGAGCACGATGCAGAGAAGAGCTGATATGAGTCACATCTCTAAAACGAGCCGCTCGAATAAACTTCTCTCAATTTCTACACCCCCACAGCTCTGACAGCGCTCACATGGAGCACAGGCGGTCCATCAGCCTAATCGCCTATCCACACTGTTTAAGTGCAAACCCATACCTACGCCTGCATAGCATGCTTCCGCAACAGGTTAACCGCCCCCCCCTCTGCCCCCCTCCCTCCCGTTTCACCTCCTCTCTGTCTCTCGGCTGCAACTGTTTTTCCTCCCACAGTCTGCAAGCAATTCATTCCTGTCATATCAGGTTTAGATAGAGAAACAAGGACACCTGCAGCCGCTCTGATGCACCAAGAGCCGATTGCTGCATGACTGTTAAGTTCCTAAACAGAAGAGGGACGATCTAATAAAGCAAACAGGACGAGCTTAAAGGGGAACACCAGTTTTTTTACATTGGCCCTTGATTTGACGTTATTCCATCATGTTCTACTCACCCAAAGGAGCTTTGTGTCATTTGGAGCCGTTCTGAAGAAATTCTGTTAGGTTATATCCAAGTCACATCTTCCTATGGACGAGTTGAAGGCACAAA
>NW_015150471.1:203157-207073 GCF_000732505.1 Cyprinodon variegatus
AAGGTTTTGATTGGTTACTGTAAAAAACCTCAAACTCAAGGCTATTGCTTACATTTTGAATTGAAAAAAGCTTCTTGCAAACAAAGTCGAGTGGATTGTTTTTTAATTTTGTCATGTTTGACAGCTTAGATACATAACCGCTATTATCTTGCTTACTGATACCTTTGCAAGTTGCAAAGAAACCAAAAAATGTTTGTAACCATCGCAGAGCTTCCCTTGTAGTCCATGGCCAGATATTTGACCCCTCTTCTTTGTAGCTTTGGTTCACTTTTTTAAAACTGTTTGGTATCCTGACACAGATTAGACTCAAGTAACACTGAGGTTTAGGGGAAGTTAATTCTTTATCCAATCCAAAACCAGTTTTGAATCGTAATCCAGTATAAAACCCAACATTTCAGTGATAGAGGAAGTCTACTTAGATTTCCACCATTGACTCCTTTAACTAGGCCTCCCATCAATGAGTCAAAGTAGTTCAGTCTTTGTTGTAGTGGCTGTAAAACTTTTCTCTAGAACTCTTTTGGTTTGTTTACATGAGCAGCTGGTAATTCAAGTTTAACTTGGACGTTTTGACTTTGGAGCTACTTTCTCTTTGTCAATATTGATGTATTATTAGTTTTACTGCTGGCGGTGACACACATGTTCAGGCAGGTTACGGTTCCCAGTAGGTTTGGTTCTTGATGGTTCTAAAGTTGTTAATTAAAACTTCCCCCAAAGTTCAGCCTTTCATTTGGGGGTGTCTGTGTTGGTCTTTGTGTTCCTCTGCAAACACTTAATAGATTGCATTCTGGGACTACGGTGTGATTGAGTAGTTTACAGTTGGTTAGAAATGGCTCCAAAATACGTCCCCAATGCCTTTAAACCCTCAACTCTTTGCTTTGAATTCTCAGAGATATTTAGGTCTCTGTATTGTTCTGAACTTTGGTCCATCCAGTTGTGTCCAAATATTTGTCTTGTGGGATCATAAACATTTTCTTTAAAAAAGCAATTGGCAACAAATTTCCCACATGCCTCAAGTTCTGGATTTTGGAGCGGGAGTTTTTTTCTTTTCTGACATAATGTGAGTTAATGTTGACGATAGACTCGTCACTGTTTACATTAGCATTAGCATTGTGATTCAAGTGTTTTAATTTTATGCCAAGCTTAACTTGCTGGTTCTTATATAACAAATTTCCTTTCACTAAAAGTTATTTTAAAATAAAGAAACCAGTTTTTTTCCCCACACTTTTATAGATGCCTGTTTTTCAGTGTAATCTTGTTTCTCTGACTGTGACTAACTGTATTTGCTCTCTAGGGGTGTAAACAATAATCGTTCTGTATCGATGCATCGATCCAACAGCCGACAATCCGATGCATCAACACGTCATTTTTTCTTTCCTCCAGTCTATTTGTATCCATTTACTCCTGGATGTAATTCTGACTCTTGTCCTGCGGTGGTGCTAAACCTACTTTGCCATCCTACCTCACTTCCTTTAGCCACTACCCTCTTTCCGCTAGCGCACACACACTCGCGTAAACAGTAGCCAAGACAGGCATGGTGGAGGAAAAAGATGACTTACACACTTCTTGCAGGTTCAAGTCATGTGTGAAAGTATTTCGCGATGTATTCTTGAGTATCGAAAAGAATCGAATCGTTGGGTCAGGAAATTGATACTGAATCAAATCGCCATGATGGGTGTGATTTACACCCCTAGTGCTCTCTTTTATCCTCTGACATGGGAGCTGGCTAAGAGCTCTTCTGGCTGGCTGTGTGTTTTTGTTTCCTTGAACCACAGTCGGCCTCAGCAGATTCGCCGCTCACACTGAGCCTGGTTCTGTTGGAGGTTTCTTCCTGTTAAAAGGAAGTTTTCCTCTCCACTTTCGCTACAAGCATGCTTAGTGTGATGGATTGCTGAAAAGTCAATGAGTCGATGCAATCAGCTGGTTTTTCTTAGATAGAAAACTTTGAACCAATCTGACTGTACGATTTGATTGAATTGTCTTTGTAAGTTGAACTGAATTTCAGACAGAATGAAACTACAATGTTGTTGAGCGTTACAAGAAGTATTTGGTATCTTTGCAACTCTCTAAAGAATATTTCATGGAATATCAAGCAGGTTTATTTTATACTTAAGACTAAATGCGCAATTTTGAGCCTGCATTTATTACATAAACTAAATAATAAAACAGACTTGTCCACCAAGCCCTGTCTTTAAAAGCTTTTAATGTTTACTGAACAACACAAAATAAGGTTTAAATCATAATCAAAACGCTAAAATAAAATGGCAGTACAGTCAGTGATGAGTGTGTTTGACTTTTCCCTTCTATGAAATGTGTCTGTGCTGATAGCCAAAGATGTATAAGAATCAGAGGAAAATGAACGCCAAAACAGATTGAATGTATAAAACGTCTGTAAGCTTCCCCATTTCTTGTACAAAAGCAAGCAAATCAAATAAATGCAATACACGCCTTTTAGATATGACTTGTGAAAATAGAAAGTAATTCATCTAAAGCAAGTCTTTGGTAAGGTAATAGTTAAAGACAATATCCCTCTCACCGCAAACTAGGAGTATCAAATGTAGCATCGCAACGAAAAAACACCTTAAATGAGAAACTGGGACAGAAGAGATAAAGACATCAGGTCAACATTACCATAAAACACATTTCACGTTTAGGAGGAGATTCTATTTCTGCAGAGCTAACAACTCAGCTTGTCTTCTTTGTTCAATCAAAATATCCCAAAACACCCTGCATAGATACCAAAGTATTTGGACGAATGTGAATCAGAGGTTAAGTGCTTAAGATGTAAGATAAAGGAACTTTACAAAACAGATGCAACTGATAGAAAAACACAAAAGTTTAACGTTGTTATCGTCTCTGGTAACATCTCTGACATTCTTCTGATTTTGGAAAATGTTAACTGTGCTCCAATATAGCAGCAGAAACTGTGCGTCATGTGTGAAATAAAACAGAATAAAGAAACTAAAATGTTTTCTTATAAGATGGACTGGCACAGTCTACAGATATTTTATTGAATTGCTGAAACTTATATAGTAATATATATATATATAAATATGAAAGATGCAAGTAAATGAGTCGATTCATAGACTTAAAAAATATTTGTAGCAAATGTTGCATCTGCAGCTCAAATAGAAGTTTTAACATCAGCATGCCAACAGCTCAGCCTTTGGTTGACATATATATATATAAAAAATAATCAAACAAATTAAAAAACAACCGTCAACCTCTATCAAAGAAGCCACAAACAAAACAGAGCTGCATGTTTCATCCTGAACTGTTCAACATCAAAATGCATATTTCATCCAACTAAAATAGAACTGTTGAGGTGTATTTCTGTGCCAAGTCTTGCTACTTTTTTTTTCTGCACAAAAGAACGCCAAAATAGAGAGAAAGAATCCTCCTAAGTCTCCTCCAATGACCTTGGATAGTTTAAGCTGAAATGTCCAAGCAGGTTTGAGAGGAAACCTGTCAGAGTTATTTTCATGATGAAGAGCCTCAAAGGAACTTCCCATCAAAGCTGCAGCTTAAAAACCCACAACTTCCCTTCATATCCCAAGAAAAAGCATAGCACTACTAAGGCTAGGTGCAATTTGGAGGCGTGTGTGATCCTAGCCTGCAGGGCCCCTCGTGAATATTGATTTTTAATGTGATTGTGGCCCAGTATACAGGGAAAACACTTTGTTTTGAGATATCTTTGGTCAAGAAAAAGAAGCAGCGACAGTATCCAGAGACATCTTATATCCAGACAGTGTCATCATGCCTGATGCACTAAGGCTATGATGTAGATGGTGATCGGTGAATAGACCTCTACCTTACAGCAGTCACAGTGCTGCTACGGTTTTGCTAACAGAGGACCTGCTGCCTTATGTCATCACCATACATATTTCAGGGATTCCTTCATCTTGTCAGAGTTAATGTA
>NW_015150471.1:208163-211180 GCF_000732505.1 Cyprinodon variegatus
CATATTTCAGGGATTCCTTCATCTTGTCAGAGTTAATGTATATTTCTCTATTCATACTGGATTTAAGTGGGCTTCCATTATCAGTTTCCTCCCTCACTAAAATTTTTCATAGAATAGAAACTTTATTATCATTACACTATAACAAGTACAAAGCAACAAAATTCACTCTCTGCATTTAACCCATCCCCTTGTGGAGCAGTGGGCTGCCACTGTTTAGCGCCCGAGGAGCAGTGTGGGATTAATGGTCAGTCAGTGGGATTCCCCTAAAGGATCACAGCGCTTTGAACCCGTGAAATTCGCCGTAATTTTACCGCTTCAGACCGTTTTAATCTACCGTTTGAATCAGGGTCATAAGTGAGGGGAGAATGAGTTCAAACTCGCAAGGATAACAGGAAGGGTATTATTTTTATATCTTTGGTTTAGGTCAACAATCCTCTCATCAATGCTGCTGTTATTTTTACTTTTTCCTTCCACTCAACCTTCCACTTCTATGCTTGTCTAGAGATCTCTGTGAACAGCCACCTTCATTAGAATTAAGTGGCTATTTCTCTGTGTCAGAGATGTTCTGTTATACTGAAAAACTGTCACTTTAGCACCTTTTCCCACGGATTTTGGGCCAAAAACACAACATATTATTGTCCGTGTAACAGAAAAAAAACCAATCACATTATCATCTGACTTGTAATGCTAATTAATTGAGCTGCATCCTAAAATATGAGAGTGCAAAACAAAAGATCCTTAAAGAAATCAAACTAAAAAAGGAAATAAATCGCATAAATTGGATGCAGAAGAGGAAGAACCTACCTGTCTGGCCTCGGGTTCCTCCATGCTGTACTGAGTACCAGCTGGCCCCTCGCTCACTTTGTCTCCCAGAAGGAAACCCAGCCGCGTCATCAATGTGTTGGCTGCCTCATCCACCGACGGAGGGGGCCCCAGCTCATGGCTCGACTCCCCTGCAGAGGTAGATAGACAAAAGGAGGAGGAGGAAGAGGAGGATGAAGAGGAGGAAGCAGGGTTGGCAGAAAACAGAGAAGTACAAGTGGTGAGTAGAAATAGGAGAACAGATCGTTTCACCGTTAGAGAAAGCTTTTAGTTTTCCGTTTCCATCCTTTATGAACGACTGAAAGCAAAATCTATCCGCAACAGTCGTCCTCCGTGAAGCGCAGCAGACACCTGGACACAGGATACACACCACCTGCGCTCAGGAAAACAAACGGACCCCTCCTTCGCACCTGAGTTTCCCCGTAGCTCAGAGCGCCGCATTACAAACACATTCCTCAACAGCTGGAGGCCTTCCTTCAGAGGATCCACTTATAGAAACTCCAAAAAACTCCTTCAGCTTCAGCAACGATTGATTCCAGCTGTGTAGAGAAAACCCTCTGTTCACGCTGATGGTGAAAAGCCGTCTGAAGTGACGACAGCTGCTTCCGCACCACTCACTGCCACTGCAGCGTGGGTGACGTAATGAGAAACACCCTTTACCTGAGAGTTTGGGTTAGAGAGAGAGAGGAGTTTTTCTAGACAAAGTGGGTGTGTACAAACACACACACACACACACACACACACACACTCATCTCCGTACTATATATGGAGTCTGCCAGGGCTAAACAGAGCAAAGAAAAACAGCCCGCACTGATAAAACCACCAACAAACACTAAGCTGAGAGCTTTTCACTGAAGAAAAATCCCTTAATGACCTCATCTTCTCACCTGGTTGCCTGGTTACCCTTCACCAATAGCAAACCCTCATTGGTAGTATCATGTTTTTCAATAACACCTGGCTTTCGTAGCCCAGAGGAGCCGGCTCGATGCGCTTCGGTTCAATTCAATGCCGTGTACGGCAGCGTCCCTGTCAGGGCAGGAGGTTTTGTTAATTGCTTTCCTGCTCGGGAGAATATCGGCCGGTAATTCGATGTATGAACCTCTGAACTGGTTCAGACATTAATGACATTTAAACCGACAGCTCTGTATTGCCAGGGGTTAAATAAACAGCAGTTGAGACAAGCCTTTTCACCACAAAGCAGGTGGAACCGGACAGACAGGTTGCCTGATTAAGCTCTAACTGACAACTCTTAGACAATCCAAGCCACCAAAGCGGCTCTCTGAAGGCAGACGGCTCGCCTAAAGCCTGCGGTCTCTCACTCATCAGCTCAAAAACACAGAGTCAGGGAGGCAATCTAAAGCCCGGGCTCCCATGTCCATTCGCTCACAGACAAGAGCCTCATTAGATTGACTCCAAGTCCCTCTGAGCGAGTCGGTAAGTCAGATAGGCAGCTTCTGAGAGAGGGAACAGAAAAAAAAAACCCTTTGAATCAAAAGGGAACGACCCGCCACAGAGGTTTAATAAAAACACACAGCAGCAGCAAATAATGAGGTAATCACCGAACACATTAGGCACAAAATAGGCTAATCACATATGAGCTTTGATGCTGCTTGGTACATGAATACAGACTGAACTCCTAGCAGAACTTCTTATGTTAAAAAAAAGCAATACTGCTTCAGATTTTTACAGTGCTAACCATTTTATAAAAGCTTGCAGCGTGACTGTATAATCAGGGGAGCTCCTTCCATGGTGATTATAAATCACCAACATAAAAAAAGAGAGTGAAATCTAGAGAGGACATTTCCAACATACCTTTTTTGTTAAACTGATATGTTAATAAAATAACAGATCACAAATACTTTTAAGGTTAATGTAGCCTCAGCTCTTAGGAGCTCATACTAATTGATGATTCTGTAAATACCGTATTTACTGGACTATAGAATAGAGTAGAATTCAACTTTATTGTCATTATACTGTCACAAGTACAAAGCAATAAAATGTAGTATGCATCTATCCAGAAGTGCTATACAGGATATAAACATTTATTTACATACAAGTATATAGAAACACAGAGATCATGTATGTATTGACAATGAATTGTATATATAAATAGAGAATAATTGTAAGAGGCTATAAAATAAAGAAATATGAAAACCGTGTACAGAGTATACAGAAAAGTTAGGATATATATATAT
>NW_015150471.1:213650-216887 GCF_000732505.1 Cyprinodon variegatus
AAAGACATTACATCCCAGCTCTGCGTGTCCCGAGCATCATCAATGACCCCTCACACCCCCACCATGGACTGTTCTCCCTGCTGCCCTCTGGGAAGAGGCTTCACAGCATTCAATGCAGGACCAGCAGATTCAGCAACAGCCTCTTCCCATCAACCATCAGACAGCTGAATGTTAAGAAAACTCTAAATCATGTCACAGACTCAGCATCACACTGATAAACCAAACCAAAGCACTGCATAATTACACCATCCAGGGCTCGATGTTAACCATCGCACGGGGCAAGTAGTTTTTATTGTCGAAAGAGTACAAATTTCACTGCATTTGCCCGCCGGGCAAGTACACTGATCGCAAAAAAAAAAATAAATTTTCACTCAAAATGACTTTAAAATCACCGACATTCACTGAAAACGACCCACAAGCGTTGCCGGCGCCATCTTTGTTGTTTTGTACACATTCTTGCGTGATTTGAAAAAGCCGCGTGATTATCCACTAGATGGCGTGATTCAGCTCTTGGGGAGAGAATTCTGCAGAGCAGCAGCTGGATGATGAATTTAATCTATACTATGATATATACAAAAATTAATATTAAGAACTAAATTTATAAAACATTATACTTGGCAAGTAAAAATTGTTTCGGGGCAAATGAGATGTGAAAGCCACTTGCCCTTTGATCAATTTACATTTGATCACTGCTGCGCTTTAAGAAATGGAAATGTCATGAAAGCTGTACAAAACAAAATGCCGTCAAAGTCTAAGTCTCTCTAAGAAACCCTCAACAGCACAGATAAAAACTGTAACTAAACGCCACATTCATATGCATATTTAATCTGATTATTCCAAACAAGAAACCAGGAGCTTTTGAGGTTTTTACTTTTTCCGCCTGCGATATCGCAGCTTTAAAAGACAGGAGATGGAAAAGGAATAAAACTGAGCCTTATAATAATTAAAAAAATAAATATATAAGGAAAACATAAAACAAAAAGTCAGAACTTAAACTTGACATCTTCAAACTTTTTTGTACTTTTCACAAGAAAGAGGGCGGTATTTTGATTTCATTTATTTTAGATAATAATCAAAAATGTAAATAAATAGCAATCATTTCAATCAGACAATAAAAAAAAGCCAAATTAATGGACAAAACTGATCAGTCACGTTTTCTGAACCAGGGTTTTACTCTTCCCAACCAATCAATTAACCAACCAATTAGATGTTATTAATAAAGCCCTTCCCACACGTTTCAGTTCAACATTAAATGGTTTTGCAGCAAAGATGAAATCAGCCATAATCACAACCGGAAATTGCTAATCCACTAAAATATCAATCATCCAAAGCTTTTATAAAATGTCACAGTAAACATGAAGCGGAGGAAAACATTTTTTTAAAGATCATCAGAAACAAGTGCAAAATATATTGAATTCTATAGTTTTTCTATATTGAACAAAACATTCAGTAACGTTTTAACTATCCAAACAGGGCTAAATAAGACTAAAACCAAACTACCTTGGGATATAAAAAATATCCTCATTAGAAAACACATTTAACGTGAAGATAAAACATCTTCTTTTCCCTGTATTGTTTAATTCTGATCTCTTCTAAGGATATTGAACTATGCTTTCTGTGCTATGTTTATACTGTGTGTGTTTTTATGCAATAGCTGCTGTCTCTGCATACCAACGGCTGCACATGGAGGCAGTGACGGCTTCCCAGTTGACAGACTGCAAGCTGCGAGCATTGAAAGCATTGGCAGTGATTAGACAACAGCTCCTGGGGGGTGGGGGGGGCTCAGAGAGATCAAGCAGCAGCTCTGTCCTTCCTTTAGGTGTGATAGTTAATGTTACAGATTTTCTGCCTGTAGCTTCATTTTCTTCCCGTTCCGTTGGAAGTTCCTGTTTTTTTTTTTGTTTTATAACCTGAGCATCTCCGTCACAGCCAGCTGTCGGCCCCAGTGACATAAAAACAGGCAATCCTTTTGTTTGTACTTTAACCCTGCAAAAAACACCAGAAGCAAACATATGTCGGGACCCGCTTTTTCCACGGGGGACTGCAAACACGGAGCCGTCACATCAAATCACAACCGAAACGTCTGACTGAGGAAGAAAGAAAATAAAAAACACAAACATGTCGCTCACGTGTCACACAGCCCACTTTAAACTAATACAAATGAGCTGCTTTCAACAGCAATTCATTAACATAATGCAGGGGCTGTGTGTTGATTCCTTTCCATAATAAGTCCCTATGTTTTGCTCTTTAAATACAGATTAAAATCATATGAGCTACTTCTCACTGAATTCTCTGACAACCAGCGTCTATACCACTTCAAAGCCTGTTGACAGCTCGCTGGAACGGAGCACGCATCTTCAGAACATCCAGCCGTTTATCGTCAGTGAAACTAATGATGAAAAATGCAAAGGAGAAAGAAAAACATATCGAGCACAAAAAAAGCTATTCTTCTCCTGAAGCAGCCCACCTAACGTACACACGCTCCTCTACTATCTCTTGGATTCCAGAGCTGCTGCAGGAGACAGATGGTTGCCATAGCAACTATCTTTGCACACTGCTAGGAATGCAATTCGGTGCGAGAGCGCATCTGTTTCTGTCCGGCCATGCAAGGATCTGCCGGACAGCACAGGAGACGATATTTCCAGGCCCAGGTAGGAGGTGCAGACGGAAGAGGACTTATCTAACCTAAATCCTGGCAATATATATTTTTACCTTCTTTGGATATAAGAATCGATTTAAGGAGGAGCACATAAAAATAAAAAGAAGATAATAAAGTGCAAATTCATACAAGAACAGATGCTTTAGTTCCAGTTAATCAGAAATCACAGGTTCCAATGAGAGGATTTCTAAATCCAGATGTGCATTCCTCTGATCTTATCTATGTAACACCACTTTAGGCATTTTACAAATAAAATCCTGAGAGCAAACAGCATCTGACGTATTACTGACTTTAGGATGTAAACTGTGATCTTAACCCTATAATGCCAAATGTATCATATTTGATACATACGGTTTCTGAAATGTTTTGCGTCTGACACCTTTTGCATAATTTAATCGTAAAAAATTTGCTCAAAATCCTATTGTACACAATCAGATATACCTGATAACAGAGGGCAGAAGACTACACCAAAAAATAATATTGACTTATCGCATAGTAATAAATTATTAATATTAAAAATGTATTTCTGTTTTTTCTTGTTACATATTTTGTTAAAAGGCCAAATAAGGGCTTAAAAC
>NW_015150471.1:217186-218740 GCF_000732505.1 Cyprinodon variegatus
GCAATTTTGAAAGTTTAAAAAAGTTGCTAACATTTCCAGGGAAAGCATAGTGACTGGTCAAATGGAGGAACTTTGCCATATTCCTTTCAGCCTTCCTGTTATCTGCTGAAAATAGAACTCTCCCTCTCTCTCCTGTAGCCTCAGGTTAATATCAATTAGGTGGAAAATTGCATTTTCCTTTTATTTAGCTTTCAACTTCTTATTTCCTTTTAACATTTCTTCTGAACTGTATGGATAATGTTTTTGTCAGTGAACAGAGAATAATTTGTCTATTCTACGGAAAAAAGATGGCGTCCTAAAGTGTCCAATCAGTCTAGGAGCCTTCGTTTATGTTCCAGCAATTTGATTCACAATCAAATGTCTTAGAGATCTATATATGATCTCTTTTTTTCATGAATAATAGTATTTTATTTAACCCATGTCGAGTTTTTAGCCAATCACAGCAGTAGTAGCAGGTTGACGTATCACATTCTTGATTTGTTTCCCAACTTGTGGAGCTAACTGATAATCTCTTAACAGATCCAGTGAGGAGGAACATGCAAACATCTTTACCATCAACAAAAGTCATTTTGCTCTTTGTTCCAAACAGGAAAATAAGGTAATGCAGCTAAAACTAGTGCAGCCATCTTTGTTTTGCTTCAGCCTTCTGCCTCTGGTTGGTGCGTTGTCGTCACAAACGTCACTGCATTGGTCTGAAACGTTACTGAATCGAGGCTAACGCATCTGCAAGCTGCTGGCAAAATGCATTTTCGGGAGTTTGTGAATTTACAAATCTAACGACGATTCATCTTACATGCAAGGTAAGTGTTTCTCCACCTGCAAATCAGATATTCAAATAAAGACCTTATTTATTCTATGAAGAGGCCAAATGCATTGTGGAAGAATACTTGCTAGCCTAAACCATCGGTACAGCAGCTTGTTAACATAAACAATGATTCAGGCCGACACAATACAGTGACTTAATGTGTTTAAACACTTTTAGATGTGGGGAAGTCAAATTGCAGAAGTTCAAACCAAGCACAAGGAAAAGGGGAAGAAAGTGGATTTAGGTGTCTTTAAAACTGTCCGGTTGTTGGTAATAAAAAAGCTGATCCAAGTTATTAAAAAAACTCCTGAAACGTCTACAGATAATCAGGATTTATTCTACAAATAATATCCAAAGAAAAAAGAAAGTTACAGACAAGTTTTAGTTGCGTGAACGATAATGCCATTATATGAGGAATACTATCTTAGCTCACGATTCTTTGACCCTTTAAGCAAACATGCATGAGTGCTGAATAGAAGTGATATGATACTTCTGCCTGTTATCGAATAGGGAACTCTGACAAATCACACAGCTAAGTCAAAATTAGACAATAACAAATGAGAAAAATTTTCTCTGGACTGTTCAGCTCCCATATTCACATGCATCAATGGTTCAGGCTGGTTGTGGTGGTTTGACAGTAGCTTCGTGAGACCATCCTGATCTCGCGAGCTTTCAAGGTTTCACTCACAGATCCGTCTGGAGACTCTCCGTTAAAGAAAATCTGGAGCCGTTCACCAAACGAACGTCCA
>NW_015150471.1:222152-223190 GCF_000732505.1 Cyprinodon variegatus
CAAAATTACTTAAACGGAAGGTTTCCAGATGGATATGCGGAGCAAATCCATCTGGCGGAGTCAGGTTAGTTCGACAGTGCAAAGGATTTTTTTTAGCAACATCTGGCCTTACTAAGCGTTTGTGCTGATGATGCTCATTCCATTCTGGCCAAAAAGTAGCACTCTTCTTATGGCAGCATTGCACTGAGCTCAGATCTCCTCAAACTGGTTTCCTGAGCATGAAAAAAATTAGTAAAATGTCTTCAATCTCAATCCAACACAGCACGTTTTCGGATGTGGTGGAACGGTTGACTGACATCATGGATGGGGATTAGATTAGATTAGATTGGATGAGCTTTATTGATCTCACAGTGAAGAAATTCACTGGTCACCTATTGGCATAGTAATTAAAGAAGTTGCAAACAAGGAAGTAAAGGTGCATTAGGAATAACAATAAATAAAAGAAAATAAAAATAAGAAATTTAAAAATACAAGGGAGTAACACAGATTTGAGGTGACATATGAACAATCAGGATGGCTTATATACAGGTGGATTGACTTTTACATTAAAGTGTAGTAGGTAAGGAGCAACGGTGAGGTAGTGACTATTATATTCACATATATTGCACAGTCAGCATATTGCACAGAATATTGCACAGTCAATAAATAAAATAAAAAAACTCTAATATAGTTTCACAGTGGTTGTTACAGGAGTTATTGTGGTTATAGTGCAGTATTATAGAGTCTGGTGAATGACCTGCGGTAGCGCTCCTTCTTAAAGACAGCCGACTAATTTGCAGCAACTGTGCAACATGTCAATATAACGTTTGCATTAATGATAGGGTGAATTAGGGTCGTTTTAAAGGGAAAAGGGTCGAACCCAGAAAAAACTAGGTGTATCTAATAAGGTGGCTGATGGTTTGAAGTAGATGGAATCAGGTCAGTCGGGTTTATTACTGCAGGTGTTTTAGATGACTGTTGAGCTCCTCTCACAGGGTTCCTACAGGATAAGGCAAGTTCAATTCAAGACCTTTTAATGACACTTGAAATAAAAATTTA
>NW_015150471.1:224390-226947 GCF_000732505.1 Cyprinodon variegatus
GTTTTTTTTTTTTTTATATAATAAAAACAATTGTCAATTTTAACGTTTTATTTAGATTCCAAAAATAAATCGTAATTAAAATAACACTATTTATGATGTTTTAAAAATTAAGACCTACAAAAGACTGATTTAAGACATTTTAATACCAATTAAGGCCTTAATTTTATTTTGAAGAATTCAATGCCTTTTAAGACTTTTTAAGGACCCGCGGGAACCCTGCACTCAAAGCAAGGAAACTACATAATATAAAAACATTCAGAATGAAAATACTAAAGAGGATTTTATCCACTGCTCTTCTAGAAACATCATTAAAGTTTTCCATCTATTATAAATGGTGGATGGCTTTAGAGGAATTACATCTCAAAGTATTCAAGAAGCCACAAATGTTTGCTGTTCTTCCAACCCATGAAAATGAACAATAATAACAAAAGTAATTCAGTGGATACCTGCAACGCCCCAGGCGACAGTCAATGTCAGAATCAGCAGCGGCTGCAGCAGAGTGTGGACTGGCAAGCAATCAAGTGTTTAAGTCACCGCCCTGCTGATGCACATGCCAGGGAGGCCTTGTTAAGAGCTCAGACCTCCATCTGTCCACCTGGGAGGTACGAGTACTCACCCTTGAAAGCCCTCCCGGCTGCTTTTCAGCTTGAGTTATTGCTCCACGCACGCGGAGGATTCCTGAATGTAATCAAGCGCTTCCTCTGTCGATAGGGGCGCAGAGCACCATTTCATCCCTGATATGTCACATCTTACAGCCACTCTTGGCAGCTCATAGCTCATATGTCACAGTCTATTTCACAAGAACGATGATCTTCAGCTATACGAGCCATGCAAAAACCAAAACTACACACCTGCATGTTTATCTACATATTTAAAGTCAAATTAAAATACTTTTCTGTACATTTACATACTTAATATTCCCGTTGGACAGAAATTCAGCCACAGAGGGCGACAGACGAACAAGGCTGGTTGCCCCCCCCGTCGCTACTCCACTCACGTATCAAGTCCTGGCCCCTTAAGCTTAGGTCCTAAAACCTGCTAGAGGTTGAGCCAAAAAGATACTGAAAGCGTGAGACAAGAAAGCAGAGATGTATATAAATATATATCAAATCGCTGTCCTAGAGTAAACTGCTTTAATGTCCTCCGTGATTGAGGAAAGGAGGAGAGCGCTGGGTCTGACAGGAACCTGGACAGTCAGCAGGATTAACGAGCAAAAAGCCGGCAGTGAAGTTGAACGGCGGCGGCACTCAAACGAGCTCCGAGAAAGCGGCAAAGGAGGATTAAAGAAGGCAGAGAGGGTGGGCGCGAGCAAAGCTATCTGATTAATGATCTTAGCCGTGTTTGCATCTTCCAGCATCCAGCAGAAAATCTTTCAAACTGATAAGTTGTCTCCTTTTTCTCTTTGACTGCATTCATACAGAGACATGGTGAAATGAAGGATGAGCTGGCCCCAATAAATTAAAAAAAATAATACAAAAACTTACCAGTGCGGTATGAGTCCAGGTCTGTATTCTTGGCAGTAGCAGAGGTGTGTGTAGGGGAGCCAAGCTCTGATTGTGGAATGCGAGGGCTCTCCACAAACTTTGCTTTCCGCAGTGGGGCTGGGAGCAGAAAGCGCGCACACACACACACACATAAAGAGAAGGAGACAAAACACACACACACATACAACAGGGAGATGGAGAAGGACAAGGAAAGAGAAGAGTGACAGGGACAGGGTGGGGTGGGGGGGGACAGAGAGCTTATGAACTCGGAGCAACACACTGATAAAATGACAACATCCTGCAGGCTTTTCTATGAAGCTTTTGTTTTGCCTCAAGTGAGATAAATCTCAAGCATGAGTAAACAACGCAGAGCCTTGCAAACAGGAAACTGGCGCAGGAGAAACCAGCATCACCCTCGCATAACATCAGCCCACTGATGAAATCTAAAAATACCTACATACACCGTGTACCCTGGCCAACATTCACCTCCGAACAGAGAAACGGTCCAGGAAAGATGCACATAGCAGATTAAAAAAAAAGAAAGTGTCTTTGGTCCTTTTGGTTTCTAATCACACATGAAACCGACGGTGACGTCCACCGGCACGGATCTAAAGCGTCAAATGAGAAATTAACCGCAGGAAAAATGGTGGGAGGTGACAGCGTCATAATCATGAGGGAAAGAGAAAAGGTTTGCTGTACAGATTTTTATAAACGGCCTGAACTTTTGACTTCGATCTAGAAGAGAGGAAAATATTTAGATCCTGATATTTAAAATGTTTGCATGAATTAAACTTCTTTGCATCTGCAGAGCAGATCTCCTTAAAAGGTGTAGAGCCTTTCAGCTTCTTCTCTGTGTGCCTTCATAGGTATGCAGATCATATTCTAATCAACAGACTGCAGAGATCTATGGGTAACCTGACTCCACCAGATGGATTTGCTCCGCATATCCATCTGGAAACCTTCCGTTGAAGTAATTTTGGGAAGGGGCGAAAATACTGGTTAGCTGATTGGCCTATGTTTGTGTTAGACGGGCCAAATAAACCAATCAGATCAACGAAGCATATGACGTACTA
>NW_015150471.1:228773-236498 GCF_000732505.1 Cyprinodon variegatus
TTTACCCTTAATTTAAATAGGTTAAACTGATGGTTTCCCAGTGGAATGAGTATTTTTACTCTTAAAATAAGATAATTAGATAATATGCACTTGAAATAAGACAATGCAATCGTATTTTCTAATGTTAAATGTAAATTGTCTTGTTCCATTGGCAAAATGTCTCTTTTACCTCCGCAATTCAAGAACAAATGCACTTATTTTAAGAAAAAATTACTTATCTAGATTGATTTTTTTCAGTGTAATAAAGCCTGCTGCGTGTTTTGCTAATCACTTATATGATATTTTGAATGTCCACTTAGTACTGCAACTCTTTAATCTTACTGTAAAACAGCAGATTTTCGCTTTGAAGCATCTTCTCTCTTACATCGACTGTTTCTAATGTAACCAACGACCAACGGCTCAAAGACTAATTGCGACAGCTGCTGTTGGGTTTAATCTTAAAAGGAAAACACATTCGCAATCAGCCAATAACAAGATCAGAGCTTTGTTTAGAAAATGTTTATATAAATGTCACAGATTATAACCATGTTTTTCATTTCAAGAAAATATTTTGCAGTATTCAAATGCTGCTATAATGATGTTTATAGGTCTGAATAAGCCTTAAAAGCTTTAAATGACATATGTAGGACAAAACCAAAGCCTAAAAGGACAGACAAGATAAAAACGGTTTATGGACACAGATTCTGATCCTGTATGGAGGAACGAGAGAAATAATTCAATAAAGAAATAACTTAAAGAGGAGGGATTAGGGCCTCTTCTATACAAACCCTGACATCTGATTGGCTAATTCTCACTGAGCGAGATAAGACAACTACTTCCTGGTTTTCTTTTACTTCAAAGTCCATTTTTAACTGTAAAAGTTGTAAAAGTTGCGGGAACCCTGTGTATATTTTGTAGGCCTTCATAGATCCTGATGTCGGATATGTTGCTTCAATCCAGACCAGCAGCAGTTTCTGATGCTCCAGGTTTCATCACCACTAATATGGCCAGATGTCATTTTTGACCCCAGAAAGTTAAATACGCTTTATGCAAAATGCTGCCTTTGGTGAATAAATAACATCCTGAAAACACCATCGCCATGGTGACAGCATGGTGTGTTTAAAGCTATATGTTCCAGTTGACCATTGATCCTAACCCTCTTTATATGTATAAGAACACAGAAAGACCATTCTGTTGCCACGTTAATCCAGTAGACACAACAACGCTTACTCTAATCTTCACTGAATTTGATCATTTTTTAAATCAAAAGATTAGGACCGATGAAGCCCGGACACGGTAATGATAAGCAGAGATTTATAAAAACACAGTTTGTGAACTAAAAAAGCTTTCTTTCTGTTTGTAAATTCAAAGACAGGGTTGGTTTTGAAGCTATTTCTGGCATCAGGATGATGCCAGAAGAGGTGAGGCTTGAAAATTGTTTTGCATAAAGAAGTCATATTATTCAGAGACAAAAAAAAAAAAAGGATTATTAATTCTCAAAAAGCCTTAAATCATCCGATTAGCTGAATGTATCATCACACCTCTAGCATCTTAGATTTTGTTTTATTCCTTGACAAAAATGAAATACCCACAGAAACAGGTAGAGTAACAGCTCGGCATAATTTAATCGACTAATCTGGTTAAACAAGGGTTTTAAAATGGATTATGAGCCGTACGCTGCAACTGTTAACCATTACGGGTGAACGCACATGTCCAAAGCAATCCGGCAGAGCATCGAGCACGGATGGCCGCACGCCTTGCATAAGCTCTCCTGATGAACAGACAGACACGCTTTCTTTACAAAAGCAAGCTGAATCGGAAGAGAAGGATGTAAACACAGTAGAAAATAAATATTAGACATGAACACTCTTCGAAAGTCAGCTTTCCAGATGCGTCATCTCTATGCAAGGTAACAATACAGAGGAGAATGAAATGTTTTATTCAATGAAAGGAACGGTGAAAGCTCTGCAGAGCTAAACAACCGCTGGAATGAAATAACATCAGGATGCATACATGATGAGGAGCATCTTTTTCTTTACTTTGAGAACTATGATGCCAATGTTTACAACTCAGATCAGCCTTTCCAGCTCCTGCTGCTCTTTATGACACACAGTGCTAATGTTTAACATCATAACCACAGGTTTAGTAGTATGCTGGTTCCCCCTGATCTGAAGGATGAATATTATTTAAGACATTATTTTTAAAAATAGAAATGTTCTAACTTTTGGAACAATACGGTCTGATAAAGAGCACATTTATATACATGTTTAAGCCATGATTTGAAATTTAAATATGACTTCTCTACAACTTTAAGTGTAGAGAACTTTAATTTCAGAATTCTGACTTTAATCTCAGAATTCTGAGAAAAAAAGTCAGAATTCTGAGATTAAAGTCAGAATTCTGAGAAAAAAAGTCAGAATTCTGAGAAAAAAAGTCAGAATTCTGAGATTAAAGTCAGAATTCTGAGATTAAAGTCAGAATTCTGACTTTTTTCCCATACTAAACTGAATTTTTTTTTTTTAAATCAGTTAACTTTTCTTTTTTTTTTTCAGTGGCCCTAATCCTCTTCCGTAGGTCTGAGACCAAAGATCTATTGCAGAAGTTTAAAAACGTTTTCATCTTTTACCAATCGTTAAAAGAAAATCGTAATGAACCTGGTGGAGTAAACTGTCCGTTGTATGCGAGTCTGCCTGAGTCCACTGTGCTGCTATGGACTGGAGTGAAGCCTTTAAATTGAGTGCATCCAGGAAGCGAGCCAGCACAGATGACACAGAGAAAATCAACCGACAGAAAGAGGGAGGAGAGTGGATCCAAGTTTCTCATGGCGAGATCGACTGGCATCACAGTAACCGTGACTTGAGAAAGGCTTGACCGTTCTTCCTCCTGTCCAACAGCTTTGCACGCTGATTTCTTTGGCCAGTTTCAGGAACAGAGGTGCCAGTTTGAACATCTGGATTAGCTTTTTGTGACGGAATATGAATCATTTTGTTATCAGTATGTAGCTTGGAAGTTAAATCTTTCAATCTGTTGCAGGAATTTGATTTGTTTTAGATCCAATTCATTTATGCATTTAGTTTGGATCACTGAGAAATAAACAATATGGCAAACTGCAACTAGCAATAATTTGAAAGGCAGCATTGCTAAACTTCAGGCCTAAAACTCACAGAGGAAGTCTCTAAGACATTCAGCACCTTTATATTGTTTGACAAGTTGAACGTCTCCATATTTCCTCACGTAACAAAGAAAAAAAAATAATTCCAACCTGCACCAATCAAACAAAATGCAACAACTTAACAAAGTCAAAGAAGAGTAGGTTTGTATAAGCAAATGACAATATGAAAATCAAAGTGTTCTTAACTAGTCTTCCGGATACGACGCTTTGAAAAACAAATTTTACTAAAAGAACGGCTGCAAATTGTTACAAGGCCTTTTACTACCAGCTTTATAGATCCAGAGACTGAAATCAGTCCCTCTTCTTTAATGCAAAATAGTTTTGGTTTAGTTAGATCTGAAGGAGAGCCGTAGATGACGATTTAAGTCTTGACAGATTATGAATTTGATCTACAAACAGGCTTTGACTTGGTCATTCTAAAATATAAATATCTATGATCCAAACCTTTCCAATGTAGCTGTAACTGTATGTTTAGAGCTGTTCTGCTGGAAGGCCAACCTTTGAATCCTTTTGTTTCTTCTATCATTTTCCAGGACTGACATGCCTTAATCTTCATCAGTGGTCAGTCAGCTCTCTCCTGCTTTTGTCTGCAGTAAAGAAAAGCAAACTAAGCAATGTGTGACACTGGGATGAGTAATGTCCAGTTAGGAATCTCTACCAGAGAAACGGTTTTTGCATGGATGACAAACTTCCCTTATCATTATTTCATTGGATCAGGGCTCCTCCCCTCTCATTGCTTTTGCCAAATATCAAATTTATGGCTCTATTTAACCAACGTCTTTCCTCTCTTCTACAACGGTCCTGTTTGCACAGTGTTTAACCAGTAGCTGCCATATTAACAGATTGTTCCACCTGATCTGAGGATGCGTGAAGCCCTGGCTGAGTTAGCATGGACCTTTAGGCTGATTTTCTTCTTCACCAGCACCACAGTTTATGGAAAGCATATACTAATAGGTGTGCAGGTGTACTGTACTCTTCCCATTTAAAGGAATAGTACACCCAAAACATGATTAGCCTTCATTTTCTACTCACCCCCATGCTGAACAACACTCTGGAGTACTTTTTTGATATCTCAAATGCATCTGGAGATCTGGGAGGCTTCTTGCTGTCTGCTGACATTCAAATAATGGAGGTCTATGGTGCCCGAGGCAGAAAGGTCCATAAAAGTCCACAAAAAACGTGTCAATATTCCTCCATACTGCTCGTCCAATGTATTCCAAGTGTCCTGAGTGGGTAGCGTCCATAATTTACTCGAAACAAAGTCATTTAGAATGTTTTTAGAGCATAAACAGTAGTGTATAGGATTTCCTGTTTTGATGCTGTTTATTTACTGATCCCCAGATTCCTTGCTCTGCCCCGCTCACGTACGTCATGCGGAGTAATTGTCTGTCATGTTAATTAATGAGAACTGTTCTACATCCACCGCTGCTACTCCTCCGTACGTCACCACCCATGTACGTCTTCGCCATCCGTCAAAATACGGAGCTGAGCAATCTTTTTGCTCCATTCCGCTCTGGACAGGTCAAGATCCATAATTGCAATCTCACCAAACAGGAAAAAGAACATTAAGAAAATCCGGTTTGTCAAATTAAAATATTGTAACGATGGATTGGTAACTACAAATTACAGCATAATTCTTTTAAATCCCCCAAAACTAAGGCAGTTTAATTAAATTATTGGATGGAAACTATTGGTACTAGGGTTGTCACGATACTAAACTTTTCAACTCGATACCGATACTAAGTAAAATATTCGATACTCTATGTCATTTTCGATACCACAAGGATAAAAACAAAGACTCCAAAATTCAACAGAAATGTTTTCATTAATAAACAAAATACAATAAATAGATTTTAAAAAATCAATAAACAATGTTTTGAGGTTGTATGCTGTGCACAATATTAAGCAAGCTTGATAAAAAACTTATAAAATGAAGTGGTCCTTCCTCGGCTATGCTTTGCACACATAACAATGACACAAGCCAAACCGGTTAAGAAACAAAAATTATTCTTAGCAGCTGCACCTGTTACAGAAAAAAGTCGGAAACCGAAAAGTGCACAGAATTATTCAATCACACAGTGTTCAGAAATTGCATTTTCCTCTATTCTGCACTTTAGATGAATGACTGCTTAGGTGCCACTGGTGGTAGCACTGTATCAATACTTTTAAAAATGAGTATTGTATCCGGATACAACGTTTAAGTATCGATACTTTTTTGAGTATCGATACTTTTGACAACCCTAATTGGTACTTTAACATATCAGGAAGCAGATTTCTCATCTCGACCAAAATATTTATTTTATACCGAGAGGCTTAGAAGTTTCATCAAATCCAGTCAAAAAGGCACAAAAGCGCATCTGACAACTTCAAAATAAATTTCTTATCGCAGGCGTGGATAAAGAGATGCTGATTTTGAAGGTAGAGAACAAACGTAGTTCCTACAAACCATGTATGATCCTACTGTATTTATCCCCGTTACAAAAATCCACAACAAAAAGAAAACATTTGGGCAGAAATTGAACATATGCTGGATGCTGATGGGGATTTTTTTACATGTCATATTAAGTTAAGCGTTAATTTCCGCATGTTTTGCTCCTTTGAATTTATTAATATAGCGCATGCTCTCCTGCAGCTTTGAGGAAGTTGGAGCGGAACAAGAAGGGAGGAAAAGCGGAGGCTGTAGGCTTTGCTTTGCACAGGCGGTCTGGAGCGCAGCGGTTATGGAGGATGTGGGATTTTGAGTCTGTTCACTTACAGGGGGACTCAAATGTCAGATTACAGGATGTTTAAATACATATGCAGGACACACTTTTCAGATTATTATCATCATTAAAATAAAAAAAAAAAAGAATTATAAATGCTTCTGCAAGGCAGTTTATTTACTCTGTCGCTTCATTAAAAAAAAGCAATAACACTGTGAGGTGTTTTCTAAAAATTATTTTTATAATCTCTTTCTAAAAACCTGCATCCCCCGTCTAACTGGCTATGAGCAGATTATGATAATCTGCGCTTTCATGTGACATATCAGAAAAGATTATTTAACTTTGTAAATTTTTAAATGCTCCATTAGAAGCCAATGCAGCTGCAAAAATAAAAATCTGACACTTTAAAAACACTTCCGGGATATGTGCACTTTTGGATAAATTACCGTGTTCTTTTGTTGTTGGTGTCTGTGATCGCACTTCTACAAAGTGGCTAGGAAGAAACTGTGTCTATTGGAGTAAATCCTCCCTATATCACTGGCTCCAGGGGAGTAAATCCCATGGACTCCTCTGCTACAGCTCCGCTGTCAGCTTGTGCCAGGTTGAGGAAGGGTGACAGTGTGATGGATAGCAGCAAGCGAATCCACTCCTCTAACGAGCTTATGAATAAATATATCTCGTCTTGCATGTGCAGATCCACGTGGCCGTGAAATAGATATTTGCTATGCGCTATGCATGCGAGGGTGTGAATATGAATATGCATGTGACATGTGCAAGTGCACATGCGAGATTAGGAAGTGTTGTCGTACGGAGAAAAAAAAAAAAAGGGTGAAATACATCAAATTTTGACTTTTGATGAATTAATCCAAAGGAAGAAAAAGAGAAAATTAGTGTTTTTGCTGAGAAACAGCACAAAAGTTCAGTCACATATTCAACAAATGGATCACAAGCTCTGAATAAGAATAGGAGGCTAATGAATGCAACACACATTTACTCGCAGAGTGAGTGATGAATAGGAGTCCATCTACGGCGACGACTTATCATTTCTGCCACTGTCTCCGTTACATGCGATCGCTCAGGCGAAGTCGGCGGCATCCACACGCCGATGCGTTCACACACACACGGCGATGACGTGGGCGAGGACATACGTCGGCTCGCTGTCTGCAGAGCTCTGCAGAAACCCAACACGCGCCTGCCGTATCTATGGCAACAGCAGAGTGGAGGGGGGGAAAAAGGAGGGGGAGTGGGGTGGTGGAGGAGGCCGTCCACCTCTCAAAGGTGGTGTTAACAGCCTTTTGCTCAAATGTAATCAAAGAAGCTCTTTGTCTAGTTGGATGTTAGTCGGGTTACAGCTGCAGCTCCTCCAGTTTTTCACCTTGATTCCACCTGTTTGGCTTTTAAAGACGTAAGCGGAGACAGCCTCTGGAAGAAAACCGTCTGCTGTGAGTGAGAATCTCACAGGGCCAATCAGTCAATGTTACTTTACATATTTAACTGCTTTTAAGGCTATTAAGACGATATTCAGGATGTTTTTCTTATATATGAAAACATTTTGCTGTTAAACCCATGCAGCAAACTCACTGCTATGCTGATGCTTGCAAACATTCCTACAGATACTCCATGAAATGTTGCACTTTTCCAGGATCATTTCCCATTTCTACCCCAGTAAAGCTGTGATTCGTGAACCAAAACCCCTGAATCTGTGATTAATACCAGTCCTTTTTTTTTTTATTTCTACACCTGATTCAATTCAATTCAATTTATCTTTATTGCCATTGTCACAAGAACAACGAAATTTTAAAAAGTGCCATCGATCAGTGCATATTAGGGGTGGAACGGTTCACAAAATCCAGGTCACGGTTTCGTGGTCAC
>NW_015150471.1:237522-239581 GCF_000732505.1 Cyprinodon variegatus
GTAACTATTTTACCAATAGTTACACTTTAACTGTTAATAAGCTAAAAATGATAAAGTGGTAACATGCGGTTTCATTAACTGCAGAGGCCACCCAGGGGTGAGATCAAGTTTCCATGATTTCAGGAAAACATTAAGTTGCTTGTGCTACCATTGCTAAACATTAGATTGATAATACTGATTACAATTGTCCCTTTCCCATAAGTATAATCTCTCTTCGCTGCATTTCGGTCCGACCTGAAGTCGTCATGTCAGTAGGATGTCTGTCTCTTATTGGATGCAAGGCAAAACCGCAAAGATGGACACTAAAAAATCTGTCTTAAGCCGGGGAAAAACAGTGTGATATCTTCAGGTGTTGCACGCAGCTACAGCTCACACTGGGATTAAAAGTTCACAGCTCAGGATGCATGTTCTCACACTGTGCGACCCGACGCTCTAAAGCGACCTACCTCCTCACACTGTACGTCTAAAAAGCCCGCTGAATTAAACCCCTTTAGATCCATTCTACCTCCGCTTCATCTCTCAAGTAAACAAATCAATCAGTGATGAGCTTTCATCAATCAACTCCTTCCTGATCAGTCTGCTCTCTCCCCTCAGACCAAGAAAGTTGACTTTCAGAAAACTGACTTCCTGCAGTTCTCTGCTTCCAGATTCTTCTTGCTTTTTGTAGATAAAACTTTGAAATTCACTTGAGATTCTGCATTAGGATTAAAAAAACAACAAACCAACATGAGAGAATCAAAGGAACCAGTTTATCTAGAATTGACTACAGAGGTCAGCTCACTCAGAGTGAAACATCTTTATATTGTTTCATTTAATATCTTATCCATTCAAACAGAAGCTTGATGGATCATAACTCCAGGATGGGAAGTTGAGTATTGAGAGTTGATGGTTTAGCCAGTCTGACCAGGAGGCCTGATCCCAGTGTGCTCATCGGTAATCCGGCTCACGGACCACATGTGCTTCCGTGTGCAACCCGTGTTGACTTGTCAACCAAACAATGCAGAGCAGATGTTGCTGCTGCACGCAGCAGAGAGCGGGTCCTTTAGACACAACGACTCTGCCTGCTTTTAGATTCATACGAGGGAAGGTGAGCATGAGGCCGTGCGCACACGTGCACATGCAGATCCATTATTACAGCCTTACAGGATTAACAGAGCAAGGTGGGGTGCAGTAAGAATTTTAAGCATCCTATGGAGTGCGTGTGTGTGTGTGTGTGTACCTGTCTAGCCCTCAGAGTGAGGACCATTTTTCCAATTTCACCAAAAGATTTTGCTAATGTTTAGGTTTAGGGCTAAGGTACGTTGTACGTTAATATGTGTACATATTGTATATGTATTTGTATGTGTGTTTGTGTATTTTCTTTTTCGTTCAAATATTGGTTGTATTCTTGGTTTTGTTTTAATGTATATATTTTGTCAGGACCCCAGGAAGAATAGCTGCAGCATAGCTGTAGCTAATGGGGATCCTTTCAATAAAACTAAACTAAGGTGTCAATTGGGTTAGGGTTAGGTTGAGGTATGCATTGGTAAAGGTTAGGCTTAAAGCTGCTCCTTTACTGTTTCACGCGGTCTAAACTGGACCTGGATTACAGCCATGGCAGAAATGAAAAAGATCCTGAAGGTTTCTGATCCAAGAATCTGTTTTCTAAAGCATTTATTGGAAAACCGATAAGAAATTGTACATCATGATCACATTTCTGTGTCTTTTACAAAACTCTGAGACAGATTGAAACAAAGGAGTGATGCATGTTTTCATTTTGGTGTTTAACTGACGGCCATTAGTTAATTAACTAATTAGGAAAGTGGTCAGGGAGAGTATAGTGATGATAAAACCACAGTCCAAGGTTTGAGCAAATACAGAAAACGACACAACTATCAACATATCAACACATGGCAGCGGGGCACATCTGACAGGCTGAGCAAGGAGAGCATTACAGCAGCAGCCATGAGGCTAACTCCAACTCTAGGAGAGCTGCAGAGATCGAGTACTCAGGTGGGAGTAAATACCAAGAAAAAGAACAAAAAACATTATTGGAATCATTAAGAAAAAATATAATACC
>NW_015150471.1:240217-242928 GCF_000732505.1 Cyprinodon variegatus
TAGATAATATGCACTTAAAATAAGACAATGCAATTGTGTTTTCTTATTTTAAGTGTAAATTACCTTGTTCTATTGTGAAAATGTCTTTTACCTCATCAATCCAAGCACAAATGCACTTATTCGAAGAAAAAATGACTTTTCTAGATTTCCATTTTTTCCAGTGCAAAATCCTAACTAACCTTTCTCTGGTTGTTAATCCTGAGTCACGGGGCTCTGATGCTACACTCGCTAAGGTAACATGGAGAGAGGACCAGAGAGAAACATTTTGTCATCCAAACCTTTTAGTAAAGCCAAAATCAAGACTCTGAGCCAAACAAAAATATGAGGAAACATAAAAACAAATAATCTTAGACTATCCAATCTGACTGAGCTTCAGCTTTTTGCTAATTCATTGATTCAATCACTGCTTATAGAACCAAACTCTTAAAAAAAACAAATACTGGTAAAAAAAAAAGTCATGCATGTTTCTACTTTCTCATTATATGTGGTCATAAAATCGAAGCAATTCTTCCATTCTTTAGCAAAACAAAACTTAAGAGCGACTAAGGTGTGTTATTTTTATTGCAATTTACCGAATATCAGTTTAAAGAAATGAAGAAAAGCTTAATTTACAATAAATTGTTATGTTTTTGATTAAGAAGTATTGAAAGGAGCCTCTAAACTGCAAAAAACATCTAGAATTAAGTAAAAAAATTCTTAAACTGAGTGTATTTGCTCTTAATTTGAGTACATAAATAAGATGATTTGCCAATGGAATTAGTATTTGTACTCTTAAAACAAGATAATTAGATATATATGCACTTGAAATAAGACAAAGCAATTTTTTTTGTCTTATTTTAAATGTAAATTGTCTTGTTCCATTGGCACAGTATCTCAATTACCTCCTTAATTCAAGAAAAAATGTACTTAATGTACGCAAAAATGACTCCATTTTTTTGCAGTGTAGTTGAAAATTTGATCTAAACCTCCAACACTGCAAAAATGATTTCAAAATGAGTAAAAATGTCTTAAATTAAGGGTATTTACCCTTAATTTGAGCAGTTAAATAAGATGATTTGCCAATGGAATGAGTATTTTTACTCTTAAAATAAGGCATCTAGATAAAATGCACTTGAAATAAGACAAAGCAATTGTTTTTTCTTATTTTAAGTGTAAATTGTCTTGTTCCATTGGCAAAGTGTATCACTTAAATCCTTAATTTAAGCAAAAATGCACTTATTTTAAGAAGAAATTATTAATTTTAGATTTAATTTTTTTGCAGTGAAGCAAAAGTAAAACTCTAAGATAACTTTCTATCCCTTTTAAGAGTATTAATGAAATCTATTTACAACATCTGTTTTTCATGATGTACGAACATAAATCCTCAGGTTGGAAACATTTCCAGTAAATACACACGTGTCCTGATTTCTCATTTAGCTTCAATCTGGTCCAGGTTCCACTAATGTCGCCACTGCAGGCTTTCCAAGCAGCTGTCTACTCTCCTTTACCAATACTTCATCTCTAATGCAGCGTGGCCTCGTGACTCAGCCGTAAAAGCACAGCAGCTATTGTTAACGCTGAACATTTGCGACGGCGTTAACTTTCTTTTCTTATGGATTCCCTTTACTGCAGGTTACTGCACAGCAGTGACTCTGAGCTTCTAATATCCTCTCAAAAAGCTTTCGATTAGGAAAGGAGCTGTAAAATGATACATAACATCACTTTAGGAGAGTGAGAGTATCATAATTGGCAAGGACGCCACTTGATAAGTTGGTCTAATAATAGCAGCGCTGTCATGACCTTTATTCCAGCTGGAGTTCACCCCCTTGAGGAGATATTTATAACTTCCCAGCGTGTCCTCACTGGAAAACACACCCTTTGTCATTGAGAAAATTAGCATAGGCAGGATGTTTTCTTCAGCCTGATGTTATTTCATAAAAATTTTCCATGACAGAAAATTAAAACAGCAGACAGAAAGGTGAATTGCTGGACTGGACTGCAAAAAATTTAAATTTTTCTTAAAATAAGGGAATTTTTTCTTGAATTGAGGAGGTAAGTGAGACACTTTGCCAATGGAACAATACTATTTACATTTAAAATAAGAAAAAAATAACTGCATTGTCTTATTTCAAGTGCATATTATCTAATTATCTTATTCTAAGAGTAAAAATACAGATTCCATTGGCAAACGATCTTATTTACCTACTCAAATTAAGAGTCAATTTCCTTAACTTAAGAATTTTTTTACTCATTTCTAGATCATTTTTGCAGTGGCTGCAAAAAAAATTGAAATCTAAATAAGTATTTTTTTCTCAAAATAAGGGAATTTTTAGCTTGCCAATGGAACAAGACAATTTACATTTAAAATGGGGGGAAAAAAACTATTTGTCTTATTTTAACTGCATACTATCTATTTAAAGAGTAAATATACTCGTTCCATTAGTAGATCATCTTATTTACCTATTCAAATTAAAGGTAAATGCACTTAATTTAGGATTTACTTTACGTATTTCTAGATATTTTTTGCCGTGTGTCTTTTTATTTCCAGCTGTTCTTATTAAGATGCTTTCAATAATCTGGGCAACATAAAACAAAAATCCATCAAAGCCCCTAAAATTCTTAATCCGATTAAAAACTCTAACATTTTCCATTATGGCCGTACAAACACCTCCAAGAACACCCTGAAATGACCGAGCAAATACCAGGGTTCCCGCGGGTCCTTAAAAAGTCTT
>NW_015150471.1:244890-247903 GCF_000732505.1 Cyprinodon variegatus
AATCTCTTTTACTAATGAAATATTGCTATATGTCATCGTTATGCTACGAAATCCCCCGAAAATTCACGAAATTTTGTCATATTTTTATATATTGATATATTGACGTGGTATCGATCTATTTTACTAACAAAATCTCACAAGAATTTGCAAAATATCACGAGAGTTTGTAACAGAACGATGGAATTTCACGAGATTTTTAAAGTAAAATATATCGATACCACGTTTTTAAAAATCAATTTGATATCAGCATATGAAAATATATTTGAGTATATTATTTTTCAAAGTGTCAGAAATAATTTTTGTCCAGCTTTAACATCAGTATCGATATCGGTTATCGGCTACATGAGTTATAAAATATCGGCATATCGGATATCGGCCAAAATCCCAATATCGTGCATCCCTAATTTTTATAATTTGTGACATCTTCTGGGAATTCAATTTACTGGGTCTTTACATGAGTCCTAATGGGGGGAGAGCTATGGATGAATTTTAAAACGTATTTTTTTTTACATTTACTTATGTTTAACCCCTTTAAATTGAAAACCCCACATTAAAGGGTGACTTTTGCCTCCAGAAGTCACATCGACAGAGTCCAACTGTTCGCAGGTTAATGGCAGCAAAGCTCCAGACCAAGAAACACAGCAGAAAAATCTTAAAGCCAGGTTATATTAGTTTGTGATGAAAGTTGGTGAGGAAACTCTATAATGGTGCTGATGTATCTGCAGCTACAGGTCCTGATGGATTATATCTATTTAATGCTTTTCCTTTTGTTGAGAAAGCAACAGCAACAAAATACACTAATATTTATAATTGCAGATAAATAGACAGATACTGTTTCGTCCCATTATTTATAAAGCTCTCAAAATCAGTAGCAACGTTAATAAAAAAAAAATCAATATATAAAAAAAGCAATCTAATAGTACCGGCTGATGCTAACAGTGATATATTGAGCATAATACGTCCCCAATTTCAAATAGAAAGACTCTACAGGGGTTGACATTAAGGATTTTTACCACTTGCCCTTTGTGCAAGTGACTTTCACATTTCATTTGCCCAGAAACAATTTTTAAGTATAATGTTTGATAAATATAGTTCCTAAAATTCATTTTTGTATATATATCAATGAATAAAAAAGTTAATGGCGCATCTCCCAAATGTCCCAGCCACAACAACGCTTTTATTGGTTCCGCTATCGGGACGGAACCAATAATGGCGAGCTGTTATTTTTATTTTTTTTTATATATATAAAAAAAATGTTTTCAATTTTAACGTTTTATTTAGATTACAAAAATAAATCGTAATAAAAATAGTCCTATTTATGATGTTTTAAAAATTAAGACCTACGCATATTCGCAATCTTGTCCGTTCGGTTATTACCCAGATCTCATCACCATAGTGAGGGTTGGAATGTAGATCGATCGGTAAATCGAGATATTTGACAAGAATCTGGAGGACATGATTCTAGGATGTTTTACATTATGGAACAAAACACTGCAAAAAATCTAAATCTAGAGAAGTCATTTTTTCTTAAAGTAAGTGCATTTTTTCTTGAATTGAGGAGGTAAAAGAGACATTTTGCCAATGTAACAAGACAATTTACACTTAAAATAGGAAAAAAACAATTGCGTTATCTTATTTCAAGTGAATATTATCTAATTATCTTATTTTAAGAGTAAAATTACTAATTCCATTGGCAAACTATCTCATTTATCTACTCAAATTAAGGGTGAATACACTTAATTTAAGAAATTTCTAGCTCGTTTTTGCAGTGAAGCCATGAAATCAGCCTGGTTGGAGTTTTCTACAAACCAGGTAGGTGACACAGCAAACGCAGAGGAGATAAAATTAAAACCTGAGATTTTTGACCTTTCAAAACAATTCAGGCAGAAAACCAACGCAGAGCATCACTCAGTGATGATCACTCAGGAGCCAAATACAAGAATACAGGAAGAAAACCTTCAGTCAGTTTGTCCTTCACCAAAACTGGCTTTTAATCAATGAGAACGGATATAAATACATTATTAAAATATTCTTCATAGCTCCAGAGTGTATCGTGCTACATTAGTCACTCACAGCATCTCTGAACAGAATAATCCAAAAAAAAAGTCTGTCTGAAAAGAGAATTTCAAATAACTTTCACCTGTGTTAATAAACTCAGACCGAGTGAATGAAAGGCCACAAAAACCGCCTCATACGCAACTTAATTACATTCCTCTTCTCACATTCCACAGCCGGCAGCATGGTGATGTATTTTGGGGGGTGGGTAGTTCTGTCAACACCTGATGTATGACCGCGCTGTCAGGTAAAGTGAGACACAGCGTCCGGCGGTCTGTGGGGACGGCTTTTGTAATCAACACTGCAATCAAGCGTTAGAGGCAGCCAGAGGCCGCGTCGGGAATCTTACAACTCGGAAACATCACGGCATGAGACTTGGACTTTAACCTTCAGTCTGTCTTTGTGTTGTCATGCGATGTCTGAGGCTTGTGATGCATTTGGTTTGACGACGTGGGAAAGATATCAAGCAATTACATAAATCACTGTGACCCTGGTGTGCTGGAGAGGAAGTATGGCTTTTTGAATTAACATAAGTGGGTCACAGAAATTTGGACAGCTACTGTTCAAGGCTTTTTAAATTATCCTAAGAATATATATGACCTAAAGGGCATTGAAACGGATAATTTGACACTTAAAGGTAAAGTAATGATAGGAAAAACTTGATGAGACAGACGCTATAACCTCAGCAGCTTTACTTTTTGGGATACTTTGAAGATTAGTCATTCCAGTCATTCTTTAGAGCATTGTTGTTACATGGTAGCACGATTATATTATTAGAAACTAGCAAGGCATCGACAAACAGGACTGTCAGTCTACTCGGTTCATTCATTAGATTGATTTCCTGACCTGGACAATGTTTCAAATGTTCAGCATGACCTAATATCGAATAACCTGACTCCACCAGATGGATTTGCTCCGCATATCCATCTGGAAACCTTCCGTTGAAGTAATTTTGGGA
>NW_015150471.1:248220-252091 GCF_000732505.1 Cyprinodon variegatus
ATAGCCACGCTAACGCTAGTTTCATCGGCTGAAGCCGCCATGTTCTTTAGACTGAACTGTCGCGCTACTTGTTGCGTCACCTCAACCCGCCTCAAAGCCAACGCTGATTGGACGTTCGTTTGGTGAATGGCTCCAAATTTTCTTTAACGGAGAGTCTCCAGACGGATCTGCGAGAGAAACCTTGAAAGCTTGTGAGATCAGGATGGTCTCACGAGGCTAGAGGTCGAAGTCCTCTTAGTCTAATATAAGCAAATTTATTCATTTCTCTTAAAACCAGGACTTGTGTTTGAGATGAATGACCTGTTAGAACATCCAGTTGTTAAAAGGTTTTAATCATCTAAGCTGGAGATCTGAAGTGATGTTAAAGATTTAGGATACAGTCCTTCTTGCTGATTCTACTTCTACCTGGCAGCTAAACAGCCAACAGTATGATACTGCCACCGCCATGCTTGACAGTTATGTTTTTTGGCTTTGAAAGCTTCATCTCAAGGGTTCTAACCAGGATCTAGAACCCCAGTCGGCCTCAGCAGATGGCCGCTCACACTGAGCCTGGTTCTGCTGGAGGTTTCTTCCTGTTCAATGGGAGTTTTTCCTCTCCACTGTCACTACAAGCATGCTTATTATTGCCTACGAGTGAATGCAATCAACTGTTTTTCCCTAGATAGAAAACTTTGAATCAATTTGACTGTCCTTTATTCTTCCTCTCTGCTTTCTCCATTCCTTTACACCTCCCTACGGCCTCCCTGCCCATCTTTAAAGGTTGAGCTCTTTGTCTGCATGTTGAGGAGAGAGTATGAGGCGTGGGGGCTTCATGGCAGATACACAGACCTAAACAAGCACAACCGTAACGGTCAAAATAACATGATTTTTACAGCGCTGACTCCAGGTCCTACAACTGACAGGTTTCTCACGTACATTTGGCCAAATATGGAGGTAAACATGTTCAAAAAGCATAATTTCTACAACCATTAGGCTATAAGAGGCTAATCAGAGCGAGGTCCGCTAGGCTGAGATTAGGACTCTGGTTATCATGACCAAACAGCTAAATCTTTTTCTCACAATAGTTTATAAAACTCATTTAAGTTCCTTGTTTTATACTAAAAAACATGCTTAAATTAGAGGCAAACATACGTCCAGATTAAGTCTAATTTAATCCCATTTAAGCCTGGATTGTGGCTGCCACCACCTTTAAATAGGAATGCTTGGAACCAATCATTTAACATCATTATAAAATTTAACCATATGTTTGCATTTATTTTGTGTCTTATATGGAATTTATTTGAACTTAACTTTGATTAGGATTTTAAAAAAGTTTTTTTGCACCTTATTGGCTTGTCTAGTTGAAGAGGTAGATTAATCAAAAGATTATACTCTGCTAACTACACCCAATAATGATATACAAGCAACACCAAACAACCCTGAATCCGGGATGTGGTCTGTTTGCCGACTTGCTCCATCAGGTTTGATCTCACCACGAGGAATTTTAAGGCAAGGAAAACCTTCACCCACCAGTGACTCGGTAAACATGGCCATTCAGCACCTCTCATTTTCAGATTCCTAGCATCATTGCCTTCTACATCTTGAATGACAGCTGACAAAGTAAGCTCATCAAAGCTCCCTCTCCAGGTGGTGATGCTAAGTGGTGTGAAAACCGGCTGAAGGCGCCTCATCAAAAGGCATTCACCCGAGACCCGGCGATAGCAGCTGCTGATGAGGTGTTTTTCTGGCAGATAGTGTTATTGAGACATTTTGTTCTGTTCACAGATGAGCTTACAGTCCCCCCCCCCCCAACCCCGGGGGACCAGGCAGGGATGCAGGGGTGCCGGCAGCACCGGAGCTAGAAGGAGGAACCTGTGACTCTGGAGCGGCACAACAAGCTGCTGCCGACTGCAGAGTGAGGAGTAGAGAGAAAAAACAACTCCCCAGCAACTTCAACCCATTTATGCAACCATCTGATACAAACGGGAAGGAAAAGTGAGACGCACATCAGCAAAAGCAAGCACCATTAGCCGCCCACAGCTTGTGCTCAGACACACACACTTCAGCAGACGTATACATACACACACTAAAAGACAATCGAATGCTCACCCACGCTGACGCATGAAACAGACCACAAAAAAAAACACATTATCACACTGGTTGATTCACAGGCCCTCAAGCCCACACTGTGAATAGAGTTCAGCCCTTTGACAGATGCATCAATTCATGGAGGGAGAGCACTTTTCTTACTTTCCTCCCATGTCTGCACAAACGTCACTCGGACCGGCGGTCAGCACAGATGCTCCAGCTGTGCGCTAAGACAGCAGACAGAGCAAAGGTGGAGCAGCAGGTGAAAGGGGGGAGGGAGGGGAGGCGGCAGAGTTTGCAGGCATGTATGGAGGAATGAAACATGAAAAAAAAAAAAAAGGAGGAGGGTGTGGCCGGGCTCACCATTTTCAAACCAGACCTCGCATTCCTGAAGGCTCGGATACGGCACCAGGTCGCCTCCTTCCAGCGTCGCAAGCAATCCTTCCTCCCCGACTGATGACCAGTTCATCAAAAAATGATGGAAGAGGATCAGAGTGAAGCAGTAGCTGAGAAGCAGGGCGGAGAGGAAAACCACCCCGTTATTTTCACTTGAAGAAATCTCCACAGGTTTCAGGAGAGATGCTGCCCGCTCGGCTCAGGCGCAGGGAGTGATACGGAGTCAGGCTGCTCGGGCAGCGACGGGCGGAGCGAGAGGAGGAGGAGGAGGGAGAGAGGGAGGAAAGGATGGGAAGGAAGGAAGAGTGCAGCAGTCACCGTGTCACTGGGGAAAGAGGGAGGCACGGAGGTGACAACTCCGTTATGGATGCTGGTAGCAAAGCTCTCCGGGGACTAAAATCTTCACTCTGGCAAAACAAATCAGACGTAACAAAAAAAAAGTGGAATCTCCTGCGTTTTCAGACTGAGGTGACCTCCTCGTTTGCCTGTGACTGCATTAGCGCTCACGGTTATGTATAGCTGTGAGAGGTGTGTGCTCTCTCTACAGGAGCAGGAGCCCAGGTCTCCAGCAGATGAATGGCGCAGTGCTGCTGTTCTCATAGCAACCACAGAGCAAAAAGGAGGGGGGAGGAGAAGGGTGGGTGCTGAGGCAGGAAAGAAAATGGCATAAAAAAAGGGGAAGGGCGTTATTAAAGGGACACAGTTTATTGTTAAGGAGCAGAGCTTTGGGGACACATCGGATCAGGAACAGAAAACAAAGCAGAAGAAAACAGGATTTCAATAAACCCCAGCTCCGTTTTTCCTTCTGGGGCTCAAACATCTCGCCTGTCCTTGTTTCACCCTTGAAACTCTATTTGCACAGCTGCAGCCATGTTTTATGGCTACTTAGAGGTTCAAATCTTCTGAGGTGGCCACTTTATGGAGCACTGGCCTTGCTTTTGTTAAAGTTACCAACGTAAGGTTGTAAAGCTGCAGTTCTTTTTTTATTCATCTCCTGCAACGAGTTACTGTGTCACAAGTCCAGAAGCCTGAAAATGTTATCAACAAGGTTTAAAAAGGTGCAACAGTAAAGCACCGACTGAGAATGAAAATATTTAGTTATGTTAGATATGTTTCAGACCGTACAAGTTATTTAACTAAGATTCATACATCCTCAGCTAAACCAGTGGTCTTCAAGTACCACTGCTCTCCATGTTTTAGGTTGCAGGTCTTCAATAGGGGGTCCATGGAGGTACTGCTTGGGGGTCGCGGAAGTTTTGGTTTATTTGACTTTTTTTCCACTAATTAAAATGTCTTTAAATCCACATTAACATGAATTCAACACACTGTAGTAAACAGATAAATGGAGGCAGAAGCTCTATCAAGCTGGGCACCGTTTCATTCACAACACCTGTCCCATCAACCAGGA
>NW_015150471.1:252525-254702 GCF_000732505.1 Cyprinodon variegatus
CTGTATGATCTGGTTGAACTGTAAAGTGCCTTGAGATGACATGTGTTGTGAATTTGGCGCTATATAAATAAACTGAATTGAATTGAACCTCACCTCCACGAAAGCCAATCAGAATCGGAAGTTCATCTTAAAAGGCCTCCGAACTGCAACTAGTCTGCTACCTAGTGCGTAGACGGTGGATCACTGACAGAAAATTACGTTTTAATGAGAAACATAATAACAGGATATTGATTCCTTATTTTAAATAGAATATTTGATAGATTCTATTTTTGTCTTAAATAGGAATTAAAAACCAGCTTCCTACAGCTAAGCTCAATTAACTGCAAGGAAAGAAAAATATTTTTATTGTTATCATTATAAACATTAAATGATCCATGTGAGACCCAAATTACTATAAGTTAGAGGGACATGAAAAAAACCCTGAAGTTAAAAAAGAAAAGATAAACTTTTCTCAAGCAGAAAGGTATCCATGTCTCTCATTTTTAATGGATTTCCTCATTCTTGACACGACAGTAAAACTGAAATTGCCAACTGTATTAAAATTTTATACTTAAACAGAGAAATCAAAACACCTGAACTGATGCCGCCATGAGATATGCAACGACATCACTTGTCCAATAAAATCCACTAAGACTGAAAAATTTTATCGGATTAAATGTGATTAATCAACTATTGAAATAATCATCAACTAATTTATTAATTGTTTAATTGTTAACAGGACTCTAAAAGATGCCTTAAGCTGACAGACTAAGCCACCTTAATAACAAAAAAACGTAATAATGTCAAATTTGTAAAAAAAAAAAAAAAAAAAATAGATATAAACATTTTGCAATTAAGATAAAAAGAAAAATGTTCTATCCAGACATGTTCTATACAGAACCCACAAGTGGAAAAGTTTTAGTTTCACCTGGTTTTATTCTGTAAAACCAGGTGTCTGGTTTATAATCGATTAATCAAAAAAAAAAAACGACAGTTTTGTAAAATAATCGTCAGTTGCAGCCCTAAAACTCACAATAACCAGCCGACTTTTAAAGTCAAATTTCAATAAATCCCTTCAGTCTTTAAAAATACAGTAAAATATTAGCTTTATTTTCATTTAAAAGTGTCTTATCTCTAAATGTCAAACTGTATAAAAAAGGTCATTTTTGTCTGCACTCTCATACGGCTCCTCCTGAAGGCATCATGCTTGCATTTCAATCGCTCCTCTTTTTTTCTTAACCTTCACTGCTTATTTTTCACCTGCGACAATGAAGCTGAAAATGTCACATTTTCTATCAGCGTAGTTTAGGATTCAGTGTCAGCAGGGATAGTTGAGAGAGGAAATTATGTCAATAATTGAAGATCCTGGAGGTGCGATGCTGGCCTAAGGAGGCGTGCAGATGGGGATGTCAAAAATGTCAGTGTTCATTGCAAAAACATTTCAGAGGACAGCGAACGCAGCGTGAGAGCACGAGACCCGGATGATCCACATGTTGTAGAGTTATTTCACAATGCAACGTGTGGGAACGATCAGGCAACTCAATCTGAAAAACTCACACGGAGAGAAAAGACGAAGAAATGTATTGATACAATAACTTGGTCTTTGGCGCTCAGACCACGGCAGGAAACATAGTGCTGAATATTGATAGATATGCATGAACAGGAGTAAATAACAGGACTGTTTCTCCCCAGGCCTGAAACTGGTGGTGGAGTGAAGATAGATGAAGTTGGTCAAGTCGAGCGTACACCGGCGATTTTTGGGGCGATTTTCCAGTCCTGCAAGAATTTTTCGATCAGGCCGACTTTCAGCCTGATCGTGCGTCGTGTAGTGTACAAAGGGTGAGGAGGGACGATCAGCCTCTCACGACAACCTCCAGATCAGGAATCAGGATTTTGTCCTGACCGTCTTAGGCAAATCGTTCAGTGCGCAAACAAGGATTCTTCTTTTTCTTTTTCCTCTCAGATGTAAACACAGAATCATGGCGGGGGTGCAATGAGTGAAATGGAGTTCTTTCTGTAAAATTGACAGACTGTAGTAACTTGGGGTGTAAATAATAATCGTTTTGTATCGATGCATCGATCCAACAGCCGACGATCCGATGCATCGATACAAAAGTATCGATTCATGTTTTTTTTCCTCCGGTCTATTTTTATCCATTTGCTCCTGGGCGTAATTCTCCCTCCCATGCTGCGGTGGC
>NW_015150471.1:255072-258476 GCF_000732505.1 Cyprinodon variegatus
GAGGTATTGCATTGGGGTGTTATTATTTTTCAGTGAATGAGGTTTTAATAGGCTTAGGTGGAGTACAACTTTTCTACTTCTGTTATTTGCTGTTGCTTCTCAAAAAAAATGCATAACGATATTACAGCTTTCATTGATTTATTTCAAATTTGAAACATTGTCTAGCCTGTAAGGTAAAAAAAAAACATGACCCAATTAATCGAATCGTATCGTGGTGTATTCTTGAGTATCAAAAATAATCAAATCGTTGGGTCAGGAAATCGATACTGAATCGAATCGCCATGATGGGTGTGATTTACACCCCTAGTAGTAGCCATGTTTGCTCAGCCATGTCTTTGTCCAAATACGTCGTCACCTTTTCTTTTTAGAGCTTTCAACACAAATTTGCAGAAATTGCCAAGGCAACGATTGAAAGAAAAATCGCACAGAGTACGCCCAGCTTCAGTCTGCAGACTGCTGGTTAGCAAGACGGTATCCTGAGCTTTATGGGGAGATCCAGTGGACTGAGTGGGCTGATACCAGAGCTTCACTCAGGGACCTGGAAGATAGAAGTCCAGTTTGGATAACACAGGTTGAGAGAACCTGTCCATGATGAGCAAGCATGAAGTGACAGTGGAGAGGAAAAACTCTCCATTGGGAAGAAACCTCTAGCAGAACCAGGCTCAACATGGCGGTCTTCTGCTGGACCGGTTGAAATGAGACGCGGAATGCAGTAAGAGTCCGGGAGGAATGAAACTCTGATGAAGCTTTAGCTACGATGGTGGAGGAGGGGCTGGAGGTGGGTTGAATCGGGGTCATCTAAATGAAGTCACACAGCGCAACCACCGCCTACGCACTAGGTAGAGGACAAGTTGCAGATCAGAGGCCTTTTAAGATAAACTTTGGATGCTGATTGGCTTTCATGGAGGTGTGGTTCGAAGCTGATTGGCTGTGTTGTAGGCGGATGAAGGAGAACAATGAGTATCTTCAGTTGAACTTCCGCCTAGGCTCAATTTCTCTAATGGTGTACTGCTGAGTTTAGAAGGGACTGAGAATAACAGAAAGCTGTCTTTTCACCATTATTTCACCATCAGTGAAAATTAATTTGACCTCAATCTAGCAACTGCTTCATTATCTGGAGAATTATATCCATCAGAATAATTCCTTTGGTAAACATCAACGCACTTCATAGAAAGAAGTAGATTAAAAAAGAAAAAAAAAACTCTTTACTTTTAAACCTGATGTGCTGTAGATCACGGTTCATAACCTGTTTTCTAACACAAAGCTTAGCTTAGCTGCCTAAATGACTCATGCTGGTATCCCCATTATTTTAACATCACTTTCTGCATCCAACAAGGTTCAGCCTTTTCACTCTAGTTGTCCATCATTTGCAGACAGATGGATGATGAACTACAGTCACGTTCCTAGAGACGCCTCAGAACACAAGAGTGCTTCTTGAAAAGAATGACTCAAGCAAATGGATTTGAAAAGCAGAAACTGAAAATAGAAAAGTAAACATATGACACTATTTAGGAAATATCTCGGAGTTGAATGATAAAACAGTTCAAATACTTTGCAATCCTGGTTAAGGGTATAGTGGAGGACCCGCCCCTTCCACTTAAAAAAAAAAATGCACATGCACAACCTTGTACCTGCTCCTGAGAGGGAGCGTTTAGTAAGGAACACCTATTAAACGTGTGAGAGAGCGTGCACAAGCCCATTTATCCTCGTGCACACTCTATTTAAAAGTTGCTGTTTGCATCTCTCATACAATCTTACTTTACAAAAGGAGATTTGCAATTTTTCCACTACGTCAAACTCACCACCGGTAAGTGAAAATGGGGATGAGCACGTAGGACAGCCTTATGTAAATATGTAACCAGAATGATTGACAGTTAGGAGGACCACTGATTTTGATGATCCACCCAGAAAAAGAACATTCTCCACTGTTCCTTTAAGTAAGGCAGAATAATCCATCAAGGTGCCTGCAGAAGAGGCACTTCATCAGAAGAAAATCAAACCCTCCAAAATAGGATTCAAAGAAGAGCAGCAGTGCCTTCTGTGCCCCTGCTTTGAGCTATTTCTACTAGCATCTGTGGAATAAACTGCCTTGTGTCTTCTTTCCAAACTCACTTTGTCCTTCTTTAGCTGCACCACACTCTGAAACACAGTAAAATCAGCTACACTGCAAAAAATGGAAATCCAAATTTGTCATTTTTGCTTAATTGAAGTGCATTCTTTCTTGAATTGAGAAGGTAAGTGAGAAACTTTGCCAATGGAACAAGACAATTTACATTTAAAGTAAGGAAAAAAACGATAGCATTGTCTTATTTCAAGTGCATATTATCTAATTATCTTATTTTAGGAGTAAAAATACTAGTTCCATTGGCAAATCATCTTATTTATCTGCTAAAATCAATAAATACATTTAATTTAAGAAAATGTGTACTTATTTCTAGCTGATTTTAGCAGTGTATATGGAAATACTTCATCTACTTCAAAAAGATAGAGGAAGAATTTCGCTCTGTGTGTTTGGACAGCAGCAGCCAGAACAGGCGACCAATAAGAATGTCTGCAGGAGGCTCACTCACCATTTGCTCAGTTCAAAATCAGTTTTATGTTTATTTTTACACCAGAGGTTGGTAATCCAGGTCCAGAAAGTAAAGATCCTGTACAGAGATTAGTTCCAATCATTGCATAATCACCTGGTTATACGAACAGGAAGAAGGAAAACAAGGCAATGACTATATCATCCACCTCTGTCTTACACTGAACAGGCTACCTGTAGCATCAGGCGTTAGTGAAGCAGACGGATCTGTGATTAAACTGATCAAGTTGTCAATCAGACCATGTCAGACTTTAAGTGAAAGGTAAAAGTACAGAATCGCTCCTTATAGCTGTATCCATCCATTTTGTGTGAACTCCTTCATGCTTTAAATTTGTTTTGCTTCTTTGTGCATGGAATGAAATATCAAATATATAAATATAAAAGTCACATTAAACACAACTTTGGAATCTAAAACACAATAAAATCTCCAAACATGATGAAATAGCTCAATACAAAAAACAAACTTGGTGCGCAGTATAACCCGATTTGTCCTAGCTGTGCAAACCCCAGTCATATAAACTCTGCGGATAAGTATGGTTTAGATGCATTAGGTGCCAAAATTATAAGTATGAACGCAGTTAGAGCCTGAAAGGTGTTAAGAATCCAGTTTGTGTGGGTTGTGTTTTTTGTGTTTTCTCCCTCCACCACCAGGTGGCGCCCACTTCTCGTTGACCCTTTCACACACCTGCGGATGGTTGCCTCATTACCTGAGGACTCTTACGCTGCTGACTGCCACTACCTCGACTCCAGAGTGTTTGCCAGCTTTGGGTACTTGTACTTTGTCTCCCTGAGTCTTAATCTTGTTGTTTTTGTCTTT
>NW_015150471.1:258862-261191 GCF_000732505.1 Cyprinodon variegatus
CTATTCAGTTTTTGCTAATCGTAGTTCAAATTTCCCACTGAGCCTGAACTAAACACTGAACTTCCCCTTTTCACTTTTCAGTCCCGGTTCACCAGCGTTCAGAGCAAAACTGGACCCATCTCGACTTGTTTTCAATAAACCTGGTTTCTCTGAGTGGTTTCCTGCAAGTGGGTCAGATCGCTAAAAAAATTTCATCATAACAACTGTGATTTAAAAGCATCTCTGACCGATAATTAAAGTTGCAGAAACTATAGAAATTATGGTGAAAATCAGCCCACAATTCAGGAAAAGTTAACCTTTTTTTTTTTAACCTCAGATATTTCAAAATGACAATTTAAAGCCGCAGACATAATATGGATACTGTGAAACAAATACTTTTACATATTATACGTCAGGATTTCATACCAGTCAATGCAAAGTCCTTTCACTTTGTATCTGACACATTTCAATAAAAAAGGTATTTTTTAAGAGAAGGTTTTGCATTCTGAGATTTCTGTAAAACATTTAGGGTCTGACATTGAGTAAAAAAACAGATTTGTATCCAACAGTGTAGTTCTGAATAGGATAATTATCTGTGTGGTCTTACAGTAAACAAGATTTTCTCTAAAAATAACCCTAGAAATAAAAGGCTTGTTTATGCCTGATTTTTATCTCCTCACAGGAAAAAACAAAACAAAAAACGGCCTTTTAAAACTTCTCAGAACGAGCGTTCTTATCATCTCCCTTTGGAATATCCAAAATAGCCCCAATTAAAGCAAGTGACTCAAAGATGCAGCATTCACCAGAAGTAGATTATTTAGGCCAGTTCGGTGTGCTGTAGGACCACCCACATAGCGATCAGATCTGACTCAGCAGTACTGTACACCGTGCTCCGCTAATCCTGACCCTTCTGATGAATATTTGGATGCCCACATCAGTGAATCCCACAGTAAATATTCCACCGTGACTCAGACACAGTAACTTTTAAATCACAGCCATTAAATCTACAACATGGAGCTGAATTCAAGTGGGATAAAAGCAAACCTTAGTCTAGGTTTTTATGCATTTTTTTTCTCCCACTTTTACACCAAACTCCACGGGGAGACTGTAATTGTATTGATTGCAACCATTAATTAGAGCGTGCAGTGTAATCTGCAGATAGATGTTGAAATAATTCCCTTTATATGTTTGAGCGGAGCGGTCCCAATCAATCATCTGGGCCGATAATCTCCGTGAGCTCGACACTTGACTGAGAACAAATAACTAATCAGTGATTACGGCTCATAACAATCAGGCGTACAGATATCGCTGTGAGAACGAGGCGCTCGTTTATTTTAGACAATGCTGGATTAAATAAAGAAAACACAGCGTTGCTGCGTCAATATCCAAGAGACAGAGATGCATATCTATATACTGTACAAAAAAACCGAGACATTTAATGTCTCCAATCTATCAAACAATTATAAATGTAAGACGGGACTGTCTAGTTTCCTAATAGGTACAAACCAACCAAGTTCAACCCAGGAAGCATCAATTTAAAACACAGCTGCTATAAATGATTAATTTTAACTTTATTCTCGATAAAAGACATTATATCTTCTGGTTCTGTAAAAAAAAAACGCCTTAAATATCCCATAATAATAATGCAAAGCTTGATATATTTACTGATTTTAAAATCAGCATTTTAAATTCCAAAAGCATGAATATTGATTTAATTTAAGTACCGGTATATTATAATAATTTTGCAATATCAGCAAAAAAATGTGCAGAAATCTTACACATTTTGTTCATGTGTAAACAGAGCAACAGACTGTTTTACAATAAATAAGACAGATCTGTTTTAAAGATATTTTAGTGATTTTGTTTCCGTCTTTGCATCAAACAATTAAAATTTACAAGTAAAATAAAATAAATTAATTGAACTTTATTGATTTAAAAATGGAGAAAGGAACTCTCTGCATTTAACCCATACCTTTTGGGAAGCAGTGGGCTGCCGCTGTGCGGCGCCCGGGGAGCAATCGGGGGTTAAGCGTCTTGCTCAGAGAACAAAAGTGGCAGTCTGTGGGAGTGGGTTTTGAACTCACAACCAAAGGATTCCAAGCTCTATGCCTTATTAACCACTAGGCTGCCACTCCCCCATTTATTGTGGAAACAAATATCTTGACATACAATCATCGTCGCGACATTATGTCTACAAATATTACAACTGCTGGGGACTGTTGGGATATGATGTTTGCAAGAACGAGGGACTTTTAATGTCCTGCTTTCATGTTCTTAGCCCAGTACCAACTTTTAGAAGAGATTTGAGATGATTTCCTGAAATCCACCAAACCTAGAAAAACTAGAAAGA
>NW_015150471.1:262287-262661 GCF_000732505.1 Cyprinodon variegatus
AGCTTCATACTGAGTTGGGGATGCAAATTGGAGGTTTTGGACCTTCTCCCCCCCGAAAGGATTGTTTTGAGTTTCACACTGAGCAGGGGATTCATCTCCACACTACCCGTTCAAGTACCTCAGGAAATCTAAATGGCAGTCAGCTCCACCGCTCCTCAAGGAACAAACTTTACCTGGATAAACCCTGTCCGCCCTCCAAGGAGTCAACCAATTTCAGGAACAACCCACACCGACTGGATTCTCGGAAGCACACCTTTTCTGGAAACATGAGTCCAGTAGCTATTCAGTTTTTGCTAATCGTAGTTCAAATTTCCCACTGAGCCTGAACTAAACACTGAACTTCCCCTTTTCACTTTTCAGTCCCGGTTCACCAG
>NW_015150471.1:267541-269657 GCF_000732505.1 Cyprinodon variegatus
AGACAACAGCTAATTTCCTGCAAACTAACTGGTAATGTCATCCCTTAAGAAGAGTTCTGGCAGCATCATCATTAGCTTAGCAATATGTTTTGTTGGATTTGTCCAAATGTGACTTTATTTTAAATTAAATAAATAAATCTTACATTTTAGCTGAGTTCTTTACTGTTTTTTTTTGTTTTTTTCCAGGAACAGATTTTAGAGTGCTCCCTGCAGGAAAGTAGAGAAACATGAAGATCAGGGTGTGATTAATTACCCATAAAACATTCATGGTAGGAAAAAAAAATATGACTAATGTCATCCTCATCATCCAGAGTGGGGTATGAATTGGTCGAGTGCTCCAACAACCTTATTTCTCACTGGGTTGTCTCACATTTAGTCTCAGCAGCAGCTCCTAAAATCTGTCAACCTCAAGCTGAATCACATGAACAGTTGTTGATGTTAATAAACAACATTAAAACAGGATTTTACGGGATCTTTCTGCACGTCTCGCATGTCTGGGATACAAACAAAACTGGATGACATGCCAGGATTTTCAGCTTTTAGTTTTTTAGTGCTTCACTGAGATTTAAAGCAGGAGGGAAAGAGGACTCTAATATAGACTTAGGTTTTATTTATTCTAGTATATATCTTCCTTAATAATGGAAAATTCTAATTATACTAACTGTCAACACTTAAGAAATCTTATTTTATGTTGGGCTTCGTATGCACGGCGCCTTTACTGAGCAGGAGGAAAATGTTTTGAGGAGAAAACTTTCTGCTCCTTTCTGAAATGATTAAACTTTTTTTGTCCTTCAACACTGCAAAAAATCGGAATCTAGATAAGTTCAATTCAATTCAGTTTATTTATATAGCGCCAAATTCACAACACATGTCATCTCAAGGCACTTTACAGTTAAGTCATTTTTTCTTAAAATAAGTGCATTTTTTTCTTGAATTGAGGAGGTAAAAGAGACATTTTGCCAATGGAACAAGACAATTTACATTAAAATAAGAAAACACAATTGCATTGTCTTATTTCAAGTGCATATTATCTAATTATCTTATTTTAAGAGTAAAAATACTCATTCCATTGGCAAACTATCTCATTTACCTGCTCAAATTAAGGGTGAATACACTTAATTTAAGAAATTTTTACTTATTTCTAGATAGTTTTTGCAGTGAAGATCATTGTTTTTCATTTATTTCCAACAAAAATAAATTATTTTGATCATTCTAATTCTAATCTAGGCTACGATTTACCGTTTGTAAGCTTTAAAATGCAATAAATAACTAATAATAATACAGAATTTTGAAGAATACAATGAGGACCACAAGAGAGAAAGACCAATATGAGGAAAAAATGGCAGAAATGATCAATGTGTTTCATACCAGCCTCAGGAATCAGTTTATAAGTCAACGCTTCAAGCATCCAAAGCCCCTCTGAGAGTCCTCACACCCACAGAGGGGATTGAATCAGAAACTCAATGATTCTCCTAAAAGGTCAGCGCCTTCATTGCATTTTTATTCAATTACAGCCTTGAGGTTGAATAATAAGTCCTCACCAGTCCAGCGCTCAATCAGGAGCTGTGCAGGGGGGCAAAGAGAAGAAGCTGGAGGAGGGGGAGGGGGGGGTGGTCACCGTGGATGATCAAAGTGCGGCGTCCCGCCACGGTTCGCTCTCTGAGGCATTGCTCTGCCATCACCGCTCTCCTCTCACCTCTGCCATTTCTGCCATGGGAGGCGTTCCGCGTGACGGCAGCACCGCACCGAGGCCGATGCCGTCAAGCTGTGCCGGATACGGCGCTGAGCTGAATTAATTAAAGGGTGAGAAAGCCGAAGCAGGCGAGCCCGAGTGCAATCTGGTGCTGAACCTCACTTGGGTAGACGGGAGGACTTGGAGGACGGCCGGTGCCGCGGGGCGCGCCGTCATTTGGTCAGATGAGGTGAAGCAGGAGCTGACTCACCTTCAACTGCTGCATAAACTCACTGTTGGTTAATCTGAAGAATAAAACTGCTTACATTGTGAAGCATTGAAACGTGGTTTTTGTAGGTAGACATGATGTGAAAAGGACAGAAATATGCATCTTAATTGTTCATCTGGTTCTACACTGCAAAAAATGTAAATCTTAGCCCCCGC
>NW_015150471.1:270041-272158 GCF_000732505.1 Cyprinodon variegatus
TAGATGACATAGTTCAGCACCTGAATTTGACTTAACCACGAAAATTGACCCGCAGGGCAAACATGTATAAATATTACTGCGCATAGCCAACATTTCGTCGCTTATTTTTGCTTTGGCACCACAGCGCCACTTACAGGCCTGGCATACATTTTGCAGCGTTTTCATGCATTCGTGTGGACGATCACATTTATTTTACGTCTCCGTCTTTACGGCAAACGTTTTGGAAAATATCAGCGTTTCGTGTTCGTTTTGACTTCATGTGGACGGGGCCTAAGTAAGTAAATTTTTCTTAAAACAAGTGCATTTCTTCTTGAATTGAGCAGGTAAGTAAGACTCTTTGCCAATGGAATAAGACCATTTACATTTAAAATGAGAAAAAAAGACTATAGTCTCTTACTTCAACCGCATAATATCTCATTTATCTCATTTTAAGGGTAAAAATGCTCATTCCATTGGCAGATCATCTTATTTTCCTACTCAAATTTAAGGTAAATACACTTGTTTAAAGACATTTTTACTAACTTTCAGAACGTTTTTGCAGTGTAAGCAGCTTGATTCTCTTCTTCTTAGTTGGTTGCATATGCAGCGCGCAGAAGGTGGCGATTCGACTTAATTTTCCTGCAGATATTTTCCTCTATTCTAGATCTTTTTGTTATAATTCAATGCATGAATGCCTACGGACCTCGATGGGGTTTCATAAGCTTCCAGCTGGAGTCTGGAGTTTCTATGAGTCACCCACACAGACTATGTTTGTTTTCTGATTTAGAAGAGCTAGACAGTTGAATCATTTGATTTGCTTTAATTATTCACATCAATTTAAGGCTTCAGAGGTTGGTATGGTAACACACAAGCATGAGAGGAATCACCGACATGTATGCAAAAGTTGAAGCCATAGTTTTGCAGTTTGCTGTTTTTCTCAGATTTTATAAAAATTGCATTTTTTTTACATTTCCTACGTAAGCGGATTGCGTTCCAGTCGAACAGCCTCCGCATGTAGGTTAAACAAATATACAGGAGGTGGAATAACGCAGTAAAAGCCTGGTGAAATATCTAAAGCCAAATAATGACGTGCGACAGCGCAGCAAAGAGACCTCTGCCTGTATCGGCCGTTAGACATGAGAATAGAGCAAATGAGACAGCACAGCAAATCATTAATCAGGTTATTCTTGGCTGTCAACAACAGCGGTACGTACACAGGTGTTTACACCCACACCCACACACACTGTGGCTCTGAAAAATTCACTTTGATTCCCACAGATGAAAGCACAGCTATGGAGTCAGGCTGTCAGGAACCATTATAGTCAAAAAAATGAAAACAACCAGGAAAAGTCAAGAGGTGGAAAAAAAAAGGAGCAAGTTTTGACCTGCTAACACTGACTGCTTCTGAATTTTAAATATTGACTTGAAACCCTTAAAAAGCAGCTTTTCTATAAATCTCTTTTTATTTGCTAGATTGAAGGAAAACGATGCTGCATTTCTTATCAGCTTTGCTGCCCCTTAAGACAATATGAATCATTCTGTATGATGTCAAAATCACACTCCCTGTGGCATCTTAGGATTGATCTGAAGAAGCTGAGAGTCTGGTGCGCCCTAGTGGCGACTCCTGGATCCACGTTCTTTACTCCCACCAATAAAACAAGAGCCTTGCAAATATTTACATTCTAGATAAGTCAGTTTTTCTTAAAATAAGCGAATTTTTCTTGGATTAAGGAGGTAAAACAGACCTTTTTGCCAATGGAACAAGACAATTTACACTTAAAATAAGAAAACACAATTGCATTGTCTTATTTCAAGTGCATATTTTCTGAATATCTAATTTTAAGAGTAAAAATACCCATTTCATTGGCAAACCATCTCATTTACCTACTCAAATTAAGGATAAATACACTTAATTTGAGAAATTTTTATTTATTTCTAGATCGTTTTTCCAGTGTAAACCTCAGGAAATTAGGATAATCTACTTTTATCTTGTGGATGTTATTAAGTCATATGAAAAATTTCAGGATTGTTGCAGTTTCTAAAGCAGGGGTCACCAACGCGGTGCCCTCAAGGACCACATGGGGGGCCCTCAGAGTCTTCTAAATAAAGAACAGCTCACCAGTGGGCTAAGTTTGAAA
>NW_015150471.1:273318-285733 GCF_000732505.1 Cyprinodon variegatus
TTTTTTTCCAGTGAGTTTAACAAAGAGGACAGGAAAATTACTTTTATTTTACCTTTACTTCCGAATCGTGCTTTCAGTCAGTTTATCAGATAAGATCCCAATAAAGACCATGAAGGTTTGTGGTTGTAAATCATTAAATATTTCAGGCCCTGCATGCGGAGGCCCCGCTGGCTTCGGATGAGCCCTGACCGTCGATACTTCATTTCATAATGTGAAATTTGATCCGATGTGAGGCTTTGGATGGGCTCTGCTCATTAGTTGTACCAAACCCACAACCCTTCCTGATATAATAGCAGTAGAAACATGACACAGCCTCATAATCCGGCTAATGGGGAGACGGCAGGGAGCCATTTTTTCCCCACATTCTCTGAATGTCAAAGATGAGCGTGGAAGAAAACGATTAGGGCGAGCGAATGAAGGAGGACGGAGCTGACCACAGCTTGTAGTCCATCAGCTGTTCTTTATGATGGAAATTAGATTAGACATTAGCAATTAGAAGAAATGGAAATCTGTAGTGTCGACAACAAGCTTTATTATCCTCCTCAGCCTTATGTTTACTGCTCATTAACAACATGCCCCTTCTTACCAACTGGATGCCTAAAACCTCACAAGATCTTTCTGGAATCAGTTTGCTGGGCTCTGATTTAGCTCTGCACCCACAGAGGCGCGCTAGGAGGAGGCGGATGAAGCGTAATGAGACTTTGGAGGAGGACAGTTACAGAGAAGGCATTCAAGACTGGAGCTGAACCCAACTTAGCCCACATTTATGTTGACTGTAATCGTCCCGCCGGCTTTACCTGTTAGCTTCTTCACCGACTGCAGCCTGACACCGATGGCCTGGTGGGCGAGTAGCGGGGAGGAGGGCAGAGAGCGCGACACGCCCTCCATCATGCGAATGTGCTGCATGCCCTCGGTCATGGAGAGCGGGGGCACGGCGTAGTCTCCCTCGAAGGCACAGTCGCTGTCTATGCTGCCACCTTCAGAACCAGAGAAGGAAAGATGTATGAATAGAGTATTAAAAATACATTATGCTGTGATGGCGTGGGGAGAATAGAGATCAGTATCTGCAGCAAAAACAGAAAAATGCTGAGAACAAACAGAGATAAGTGAGAAAATTACTATTGTTTTTTTAATCTAGCAAAGGATTTAAAGTATAAATCAGAATCCTAAGTTTCATCCTTATGTCTTTAGCTGCAGTTTAAATTAACCATTTAAAAGAGGAAGCTTCACCAGCGGATTGAACCGGGATCCCGATATCAGTGCATCATCTGTATTGAGTGTAACGGCCAGCATGACCTAAAAGCAGGAACAGCCCTGCAGGCAACACGTGCAGTTTGCTTTTGCTTTTACAAACAACAGGCTGTGCAACCTCTAATCTCACTCAGAAACAATACTCCACATTTCATACATAATAAAGGGGCATTTTCTAACCACATGAAAATGTGTTTAGAAAGATCAAAAAAAGAGCAAAGTCACGACCATGTGAGTATTTCACCAGAAAGCTTTCACAATGAGCAGTAATTGCAGGGTTTAAACAGCCATTCTGTATCTTTAATCCACTCTGTTTTGCTTCTAAAAGCATAAATCATAACAATTCACCATTTGTAGAAGGTTGAGCATGCATATTATTCTGTTTTATAGGACCTTAATCATGAGGCAGTTTGTGGCTTTAGATCCCTGCAGACACGCCTGCAAAAGCAAGCGGTCAAGCTACAGTTTCACATCATGCAGTAGCTGCAGCAGTGAGACAAGAAGTCATTATCAAACACCGGTTTGTGACAAGTCCCCAGAGAGAGTCTGGATCAGCTGCTGCACAAGTGAAAAGCTTTTGGTGTCAGCATCAAAACACACACGCAGGCATGGCATGGTGGCTGTGATGGTGCTGGATCGGTTCCAGTCATTCACTGGGAGCGGGAAAAATGGGAAAACAACAGCCCAGAGCCGTGGTTACGACCCAGAGTATGAAAATTACCCACATGTATGCAGACTCTGCGGGGAAACCCGGTATTCTGGTTGCAATTATTGCTAGTCCAGATCCGACTACATTTTTGTTCATCCCATAAAAAATGTTTTTGACTCCATTATCAACCAATTACTCACCACAGAAGCTAAAAATGCAACGTTTTACATTAAAGACAACAAAGTAATAAAAAAGGACGTAGAAATGAATGGGCTGATTGGTATTTTATTTATAATGTTATGATTAACTGGCTCTAATCGGCCGGAGGGACATTAAAGATCAGTCCTGGTGGGTCTCATGAACAATAACACTCTTCAGTGTGAAAGTTATTACTGATGAAACAAGAATCCAAACTTTACTTATAATATTTAAAGCCATAGCTACAGCTTTTTTTTTACAAGGATGATTTTTTATTTTTATACTGTTTTCATATCTAGAATAGTGCAGAATAATAGTATTCATTTTACAAAACACACCAAAAAAAAAAAACAGACAACGTAATTAATTGGGCATTCCGAAAAAGAAAAGAAAAAAAACAATCCACTGGACTTGGTTTCCAAGTTTGAAGATGTTTTGCTTCCCATCCAGGAAGCTTCTTCTTTTTTTTTTTTTTTATTGAAATTGAATTGGAATTGAAAAGCTTCCTGGATGGGAAGCGAAACGTCTTCAAACTTGGAAACAAAGTCAAATGGATTTTATTTTATTTTTTTTATCTTTTTTCGGAATGACCTGGATAACTGAGAATCTTCACCAGCAATTAAATGTTTTGTAAATTTTGACGGTTCTGAATTATGTCAATATTTATCCATGGTTTCCATGCCAACGGCAATACAAAGGCTATGTTCACACTGCAGGCCTTGATGCCTAATTCCGATTTTTTTAGTGAAATCCGAATTTTTTTGCATTACTGTTCATATACTTCTTACAAGTTAAATGTTTCCTAACGCTCACTAAACGTTACCATTAGCATTTGTGCACAAGACAAGAGTAGGCCAGCAAGAGTGCGCCCCTTACTGGCAGGGAGGAATTTATAACTAGTCGCTATCACATTTAAAATCTAAAGTTTCAAAGAAAAAAACTGTAGGGGCCAATTATTTTTTGTTAATAATTAAAGTATTTTTTGTGGATAATCTAGCTAAGTTTATTCTACTTCATTGTTTGATATCTCTTATGAGTTTATGTTTTTTGGTTATTTAGTTAGGTTCTTTTGTTTTTGTTTAGTAATGATTAACTTGGTTAAATTAATTTAATAAATACTGTAGGCTGTCAATGGTAGGACCAGCATGCAGAGGCGTAGCTAGAACATTTTTATAAGGGTGGCCAGGCAATAACCAATGTACACTGAGGGGGGGCCAAAAGCGGATAGGCACCAGAACCTCAGGGTCAGTCTATACACTGTTAGAAAATTAACCAGCAAAACATCCATATTTTCTAAATAAAGACAAACTATACTTTCCTACAGCCTTTGCTAACAAATAGACACATACATTTTATCAGTGCTTTCAAAATAAAAGGTATTATGGATAAAATTCTTTCAGTTTTGAGTTCTGGGGCGTAAATCTTTATCATTGTCATTTCTTACCTACTTGTATCAATAAACATTCTGCATAAAATTGATATTTACAAGCACTAATATCTACATAAATTGATGATTTGATAAGTTTTAATTAAAATTGTTATTTATCTATGATTTCACTGAAGACTTAAATGACGCGCAGACGCATCATTTTCTCTTTACCCCAAGTTAGACAAAATCTAATTCTGAAAAGAGCATGAATTCTGCATTTATCATCTTTGATGTTAGTGTATTGATGTGTATATGTAACCACAAAAAATGTTGTAATACTGTATTACTGCTGCCACCAAGAGATCTGAAGGAATTTACCTGGAACATTTTTTTCTTTTGCCTGCGTAAATTACTTGGTGCATCTGTAGCTTTTGTGGACCTTTTCTTTGTGTCATTAAAGCTGGGTCACAACAAAAACTATTAAAACAGAAGCTTATTTTTCAGTTAGTGCTAACAACAGGAGGTTTTAGCAGTTGCAGATTTAGCAGATGAAGTGGAATTCAGTAGCTGTTTGGTTTTCATAATTTAAATACTAATAGCTTTAAAACCTTCTGGAAAGATTTAATCCTGATACTTTAACTAGGCAGTGGGATTTGGACCCAACAGGAACCAACTATCTACAATGGATCATTTTTGTTACGTATTTTTTCTAGACCTTTAGAAATCTTACAGGTAAGGATGTCAGTAATTATGATTAAAATACTAAAATGTTCACTTTAATACATTCAAAAGTTAACTTTGTAAAGAGCTATAAACTCTGTTTAACACTGTATGCCCCATTTTTGCAAATGTTACTTTTTAGTCAAATATCAAGACAACAACATAGTTATTTTAATGATAATGTTAAAGGAAAATAAAACCTGAATTAGTTTAGAAACTTACTTTAAAAACTAGATTTTATTTCTACAGATGGATTTTTTACACAACTATGATTTCATTTTTCAAAAGGTTATTGCAATATTATACAATATCCTGCAGCAAATACACAGTTTTATGTTCAGTTAATGGAAAAAATACAAAGAAAATGTTGAAAGGAATAAAATTAAAATCTAAACCTGGAGTGAATTTTATTTATAAACAAACAAGTTGAAATATAGCGCTGTGAAATGTTCTGATTTGGGGCAAAGATTACACGACTGGAGTGGGAAAACCTGCAGCTCAGCAATAAAATCTAAAGAACCGAAGCGCTGAAGGGAAAACCAGGATGTTTTATTTTAGATCAGGATCAAGAGACGTGCAGAAGGGCCACTCCACGCCTCCAAATAAACGCAAAAACACCTACTCATCAAGGTGCTTAGTTCAAAATATGCAGAGGAGGGGGAACAGGGCTGCACAAGATCTTTATTGCTCACAAAATTTCCAGGAGAGGCCAGACGTTTAGACCTCTGCAATAAACAGCCTGTTTCCCAGGGAAGAAGCTTAGATTTAGAGACAGAATTACAGGAACATAAAATTCATGCAGTTCTGTCGCTATAAGTATAACTTCATTTTCAGCGGTCGTAAACTCCTTTGCTATAAAGCTGAGTAAAATACAACCCAGTAAACCAAAACTCAATGAGATTCTTCAGCGCAGATATCAAAGGAGCAGAAATGGGAATGAGGAAAGAATGATGAGGAGGAAAACAGGAAGGAAAAGAGTAAAAAGAAACTGTTTACCTTGGCCGATGTGGCTCAGATGAGGGTCCAGACTGGGTGAGCGAGGGTCTCCAAAGTCATCGCTCCCACCATCTGCAGACGAGGAGCAGAGAGAGAAAGACAGGGAGTGAGCCCGAGTGTGCGGAAAGCACGGCGAAGACGTCCGAGCCAGGAGGACGGCCACATCTTCATCCCCGATCAGCCAGGTGTGGGATCGGAGAACGCCCAGCAGGCTGCTGACGCACAAACTCTCAACACCCTTCTTCCTCGGCCCCAAACGGCCCCTCATTGTGGCAAAAGGGGACCTGGAGGCCATGCTCCACTTTTTCTGGCTGCCCATGTTCCCACTAAAACAAACTCAGGGAGGCTCTACGTGTGGGCCGGGGTCGCTCATGTAGATAAAAGAAAAGCAGTTTACATTACAGCCGCTCTTGCATACAGCTGTGATGGAGCTGCAGTCAAAGGGCTCAATAGGCTCTAAGGTTCACTGGAAGAGAACCAGCACTGAAAAAAAATGGGCGTTTCTCTGCACTGATACACATCAGAGGATAGGAGGATCAATCGGACCTAACAGAGCAAAGAGGCAGATTTGATCATAGAGGAAGGTTTCATTACAAATTACTTTTTTTTAGCTAATTTTAAAACAATATGGAGACCACATAGATAAACTGCATGTAAAAATAAAGAAAATGTGCACAGAAATGTCAAAGGTCAATAAAAAACTTCCACAAAACACATCACAGGTCAGGATACTTTACCACAGAGGTGATTTTAGCCTATTTTTGGGGGTGCTGAAGCAATCCTAACTTGAATCAAAGCACCCCTGAGTTGTTTTTTTTATACTGTATGGGCTTTTTACGATTAAAAAACAAAAAAAACAACAAATACTGTACAGTATTTGGTTATTTAGCCCCTATGTTCTGGTTCATCAGAAATAATAATAAACTAACAAAAAACAAATAAAGAAGCCTGAAGCAGCTCCTTAACTAAAATGTTGAGCAACGCTTTGAGGAAAATGATGCATTCAAGTGTTTTCTGAAATGTTCAGTCAGATTTCTGCACAAACTGATGGTGTGTTGGTGAAATGTTCACCAGATATACATCCGGGTCATCCTTCATTTTATTTAGTAAATAATACCTAACACGTTTTCCCTTCCCAAAAATATTAAACGTACTAAAATATGATGTGTTCCTTAGAGAATAAATGCATTCAAATCCTTTCAGTTTTATTACCGGAAATGGGATCTTGCGCTACTGCCGATGGCTAATTTTTTTGGCTTTGGATTTAAACATAAATCTAATCTTTTTGAGTTTTATGTTTTCGTTTCTTTTTAACCTTATGCTATATAGTGCCTAATCTAAAGAAAGAAGCAACTAAAATTCAGATAAACATGTTATAATCATAATTTGCCGGACTGCTCTGAGCATATCTGATATGGATGGAACGGTTTATGAAAACCGTCCGAACCGTTCGGTTCGACTGTCTCGGATCGGTTCGCGTGTGTTGCGTTCGGTTCGTGCGCGGTTTCTTTTTCTCATAGGCGAAGCGTTTACACTCCAGAGCAGAAGGTAAATGGTAAATGGTATGTACTTATATAGCACCTTTATTCAAGTTAGGAGACTTGACCAAGGCGCTTTACACTACATTCATTCACCCATTCACACACACACTCACACACTGATGGTGGCAAGCTACATTGTAGCCACAGCTGCCCTGGGGCTCACTGACAGAAGCGAGGCTGCCGTACACTGGCGCCACCGGGCCCTCTGACCACCATCAGTAGACAATGCAGGTGAAGTGTCTTGCCCAAGGACACAACGACAATGAAAGTCGGAGTCGGGGCTTGAACCGTCAACCCTTCGATTTCAGGGCAAACTCCTACATCCAACGCCACTGTCGCCCCGTAAGGTCGCAGTACCGCCCCCGTAAGGTGGCGGTACTGCGACCAAAGCCAACCACCAGTAGTAAACAAGAAGAAGAAGAAGCCAAGCAGCGTAGCCGGGTGTAGCAGGAAAAAATCAGTTGTTATGGAGAATTGTGTGGGTATGGCGAGTGGAAAAGAACAGGAGTTGGAAGACGCGCCAGCAGCACTTTATAGGTCTGCTGTATGGGACCACTTTGCATTTAGAGTGACCTACGATGACGGCGGAAAGAAAGTTGTGGATAAAAGTGCAACAGTGTGCAAGCATTGTGCAACACGTGTTGTTTATGCTAACAGCAACACGACCAACATGTCACGCTAACAACAACATATACCGAACCGAAAACAGTGACCATGAAACCGTGAACCGAACCGAACCGTGGATTTTGTGAACCGTTCCACCCCTAATATCTGATGACTTCAGAGAAGCAGTTTAACAAAGAAAAAGTAAAAAGCATAAAAATTGTCTCACAAAATTCATAGAACATTTTGTAAAAGATGTGTATTAGTATTCTTTATTGAGTTAAGGATAGAAAATAGTTTTAGTGCCATAATTACATTACTTATTGACACCCGGATGTATATCTGTTTTCGCATGCGCAGGACGGATCGTGCTTCCGGGTTGGATTGGGTTGTAACAGCTGTCCATAGCGTTCTTTGACAGTGTCGTCACCAATTTAGTGCTACTTGGTCCCAATGGAATTTCCCATTGGGAACCTACTAGCATTAAGTTGCTAACTGGTTAGCAAGATGCTTCCGGTGTAGGTACCAGATCGACTCGGGCTGCCAGATTGACTCGGGGGCCTGCGCCTTTTGATGACGTCACAATACATAATTGTTTTAACGTTTGCACAATTGCGCAAAACATTTTGATTGGTCTGGACAGCTTACTAAAGTAATTATAGCGGGGTGTAGGTTTTATTCGAAAGCGGGATTGCGGTTTGTAAACGGACAATTTTACGAAGAAATTCTCCATGGTCCCTGCGCCTTCCGATGACGTCACCGAATTCGCCATGGGCCTTGCGCCTCCCGATGACGTGACATTATGGCAACGCCACTCAAACAAACTACATTGAGCCCGCGGTCTGCATTTGTAACGAGAATAAATTCAGGAGAATGAAGCTAAAGGGATACAAAAAATAAACTTGTAATATTACAAAACCAAAAATACTACGAATACAAAGTATATTCAGAGATTAAAGTCCCTCTGATACTGTTTAAGTGACTGAGAAACTGCAGATTTGCCACATTTAAGATGGCGGACACTCTGACGTATCTCAAAAGGCGCAGGCCCCCCGAGTCAATCTGGTACCTACACCGAGACACCGGCCACAACCAAACTTGCTTGCAAACCTTCCGCCACAACAATCCCGCCCCCTTGATAATCGACCAATCATGTTCACTTTATTCACTCGTGTAAAGTTGGAAATGCAACCGTTGGAACTGCCGTTTCCATACGACTTCAAAACCAAAACTCAATATCAGTATTTAAATTTACTGGATCATTAGTAAATCGTTAATATTTCTTTCAGTTTCTAGTTATTTGAATTTACAATCCATTTTATGATTGTCACTCTAAAGAGGGGGAGGTGTAGAAGGGGGAGCAAGGTGTGTGCAAAGTGAACAGAGTAGCAGCGGGACAAACAGCTGTTGCTAAACTGGCAAAGAGTAGATTATTTTACATATATCACTGAATTAATTTTGGCACAAAAGAGAAAACAGTTCATTAAAACTGATTCAAAGGTTTTCCATGAAATGAGTTGATTTAAAAGCTTTAATTGGTTGGAATATTCATCTAAAAAAAGGTGCTTTTTGTTTTGCTTGTCAGATTTTTGGAACATGTCTCAGATACGATGCATTTGTGAATGATGGAGTCAGTCGTTAGCAAAATGCACTAAAGAAGTTTCAAAAATATCAGTAGAAAACAGTGAAATGAATCTTGTGTGGCCAGGCGGACCTAAACCTCCTGTCCTAGAATCGCCCCTGCTCTAACAGGTTACAAACCCTCACAGGGAGCAAAGTGCAAAGGAAACAGTTTGGGTTTAGATAAGCTCACATTATGTTTCAATTCCATCAGCAGAAACGGCAAACAAACGGCTGCGTGTTATCTCTGCCTCTGCAGGTAGACACAATGCTATCCAGCAGCCACTCACTGGGTTAGATTGGCTCGCTGGTGGAAAGATCAAGCGCGTCGATGGACAGATAGAATAAGCTGTGGGGCATGACTCTGTGAGAACTGGGTCGACCCGACACTGACACCAGAACCACGAGTGCTCACTCCGTTAACATTTATGCTGCACATTTCATCTTTTTAGACTCAAAGTTTCAGATTAATAAATACTTTTTAGACCAAAAACCCTGAGAATGACTCGACTGATGCCAGAAAATTTGAGACAGATGTTTGGATTTTAGATTATAAAGGAATAAAGGATGGAAAAACAATATATATTTCATATTTTCTTTATTTTTCCCATCTTTAACCCTAACTAGAACAGATTTAAATCCACTTGCAGTGGAGCTTTTAGTGTTTGCTTACCTAAAAATAAATTTTTAAAGTTGAATGCCAGTTAAATGTACATAAACAAGTAGTAGATAGTAACATTTACACAGTTGAAAGTAGCTTTAAGTTCTTCCTGGTGCTAAAAGGCTTACATAGTTTTTTTACACCCTGCATTGTGAGAGAAGATTAGATTTAGTCATATATAGAACAATCTAACTCATATATAACAGCTGAGTAACACTTTTTAATTTTAAACTTTGAGGCTTTGGCTTCTCTATTTTGATTATTTAACAAAAATAATAAATCCTAAAATAAATATTCAGGGATTACTGATATTTTAGGATTCATTCAAAAGAAAAATGCACAGATTATGTTTTTATCTTTGAAATAATTCTTATAATTTCAGCATTTTGAATTTCGGATAAACTCTCCGTCATATTTTTAGAACAGAATAGAAAATCCCCTTTATTGTCCCATAATGGGGACATTCTGGTGTTTAAAGCAGCAAAAAGAGTATAGAAAAAATGGTCACACAAATGTGGATCTTAAAAATGTATAAGAATAACATAATAGTGAAGAGTTAAAAGATAAACAATAAAATACTGTACTGTAAAGAGTTTTAACAATATAAAAAATGTTTACCTAGAGAATAAATAACCAATATGCAGCTATGGACTTTTTTCAGTATTTGAAAATAGCAGCAACATCAGAGATGTGCAAAATGACAGCAGCAGGTTATTTGACTGACTAAGATAGAAACTGTGCAAAATCAGCCTGAAGGGAACAACTTATTGAGGTTGTTGGGAACAGTGGTGGTTATAAAGTCTTCCAGCTGCTGGGAGGAAGGATCTGTGATAACGCTCCCTGGTGCATTTAGGGTGCAGCAGTCTGTCTCTGAAGGAGCTCTCCAGTTCAGCACCAGCTTCATGTATTATCCAACAGAGATCACTCTCACACTCTTTAGCAGATGGAAAAGCCTTTATATACATAACTAAGAAAATATGTACTAAAATAGAGAAAACTATTATATTAATATTTAATAAATATTTGCATCCTAGGGATAAAACAGAGGAACTATGAAAGAGAGATTCAAAGAAGCTCTATGTGCCTTTAGATTAAAATAATAAAAATATTTATTTTAGATATGATATTGGGATCATTTTGGCTCTAATTTTAAAAAGTTTTGCATTAACTCTCAGGAGAAAAATAAAAATGTACACTTGACAGATGCTGTTGTTTAGCTACATACAGTTTATTAAGTCGTGAGGGCAAATAGAGCGACACATAGATGATGTTGAGGAAGCAATGAGCTGCTGAGCACCACTAGGTTTAGCACAAGCGCTCACACCGAGCTAAGCACGTGCAAAGTAGGAATCATGTGCAGCACAGCTGGCTGAGAGCATGCACCAGATAGATGTTGAAGGAATACGTGTGAGATAAAAGTGCTGCAGACCCCTCCCACTGTGGGCTCAGTACCTGTGCGCTGAAGTAGGTTGCTCAAAATAGCAGGTAGGTGGTCTTTCCAGAACTGCTTACCACCCCTAAATCTTCCCCTGGAACTTTTATCCCTGCTGCAGGATAATTTTCACATACATTTAGTCTTAGGTGTAATTCACTGATTGAAGATGGTGGATATGTTGAGGCAGGTGTAGTTTTACTTACATGCAATGTGTTGCTATCTACCCACCTCTGCACAGAGCTACTAACACCTCCATTACTCACTTCATTAACATGATCAGAAAACATTTCTCACCTTATATATACATCCTATTCTTCACTTGATGCTGTGGATATCAATGCAGACCATGAACGTGACATCGAGGTGTAAAACGATAAACAAACAGGAGCAAAAGCCGAGGGGCTGAATGAGAGACATCATTAAAACAATCGTAAGCAGTTGCTTCCTTTGAAGCGCAGCAACAACAACAAACTGATTTATGTTGAAATTTAATATCTGAGGCATTAATTGATGTTACTTTGCCAAATTCATTAACATAGTAATGTAGATTGAATTTTATACTCAGACTTCATCACAGAGATTTACTGGGAGTGAAACACTGAGTCACATTTAACCTCCAGTGGTGAAAAATGTCTTCATCTTATCTTTTATTTAGTGGCGGGGGGGGGCTTTATTAAGTGCACTACAGGTACAAGTTACAGCTGCCAGTTTCTCTAGCTCTCTAATCACCAACGATCGCAGAACATTATAAGAGTAAGAAACAGATCTAAATGGCCTATATCATACAAAATCAACCTTTCTGAGGGTTTAACCACATCAAAATAATATATTCCTTCATGGAATTCTTGCACAAAATGGTTACGGGTTTAGTCTGGTATGGTATTAATTAATGCATCTCCCTCGTGAGTTTTCCTCTGCATCATCCCACCCCTGTCCTGTGAAAACGAACATATGGAGGCTATAGGAAGGTTTCTTCCAGAAAGCGTCTACCGTAACCACGCTGCGCCTGCACTAAAAACTAGGGATGCACGATATTTTAAAACTCGTGTAGCCGATAACCGATATCGATACTGATGTTAAAGCTGGACAAAAATAAGTAGTCATTGAAAATAGCAGTTTTGTTATCCATTTCTGACACTTTGAAAAATAATAAACTCAAATATATTTTCATATGCTGATATCAAATTGATTCGAAATCCCCCGAAAATTCATGACATTAAAGAATCGCATCCTGACATCCCAAGACCAAAAAAAAAACACATTCACTATTTCGTAAGTAAATGTCAAATCATTCTGGCTTAAACATGTATATAAATGTAATCTTTAACAGACCACCTTTTCCCAAAATTTAAAACCTTTTTATATATAAAAA
>NW_015150471.1:287514-292124 GCF_000732505.1 Cyprinodon variegatus
TTTTTATATATAAAAAGGTTTTAAATTTTGGGAAAAGGTGGTCTGTTAAAGATTACATTTATATACATGTTTAAGCCAGAATGATTTGACATTTACTTACGAAATAGTGAATGTGTTTTTTTTTTGGTCTTGGGATGACGGGATGCGATTCTTTAATGTCATGAATTTTCTTTGGTGTTTGAAGACAACTCTCATGACAATTAATGCCCCTTAGTTCAAAAGGATTTTTTTTTTCACCATATATTTGCCTGCAGGCATGGGCGGTTCTAGACCTGGGCTAAAAGGGGCCAATGCCCCAGTGGAACTGGTCTTAGCCCCTGTTATTGTTCTTGTACCAAAGATATAATACAGAATCACTTTATGATGAATAAATAATTAAACACAAACCACAACTGAAAGGTGCCTTAGACTAATATTTTTTTAACAGTTTTTAAGCTATTAATGCTTTAAAATTGTTTAAAACATTGTTGCTTTTTTAGCTTCATACTAGGATAGAACCACTGTATTTTCTGCTAGATCTGAGGATTCCAGAGCTGCAAATGCTTCTTTAGTTCACTTAATATATCAAACAATGAACCTTTAACCTGTTTTTGTTTTAGTCTTTTGTTTGGTGCCACCATGAAAAACAACAGGCCCCACCTTGGCCCCCCATGTAAATTCGTTGTGTTGGACCAACACTGCTTATAGGTTTTATAAAGCCTGATTTAGCACCAAGAAATATTTAGAACTGCAAATTTTTTGGGAGATACAATCTACTGATTGTTCCATCGTTTCAATTGTGCTTTTCGTAACTCCATCCATCCATCCATCCATCCATCCATCCATCCATCCATCCATCCATCCATCCATCCATCCATCCATCCATCCTAAAAAGAGTTGAAATAATTAAAAATATTTATAAATAATTTATAAATTCTAAATTATTTCACAAATAACATGTTGGGATTCAAGCTTAACAACAAAAAATGAAGGAATTTGGTTTCTTGGAGGAATATTGTTTTTTTTTTACTTTTTATTATCAATAACAATTTTTATATCAACACATACATATATCCACCCTTGTCACATCTCACAATTCACATCTTAATATCATTTTATAGATCATTTTAGACCTTTCACTTGCATCAGGCATACAGGCTGTCTATTCCTGCTCCGTTAACAGTTATCCAGGGGCTATTGATGGAGAAAATTACAAAAAGAACCTCCAAAAAACGACAAATAAAGATGCATTTTCTTCAGATAGACACTAGCCCCATTAAGAGAAACTCATATTCATTAACAACATTCATGAATGTATAAGTCACAATGATTGCGGTGAAATGTACAACAGTAGGCACACTGGGAAAACAGATTAAAGTAATAAAAGCACACAATACAAGATAAAGTCAAGAGGTACACAATCTAATAATAATAATAATAAAAAGGACCAAAGAGGCGTCAAGGTCCCAATATGAATTTATCTATAGGTCTCCACTTAGTTTCAAAGGTCTCCAGCTTAAATTGTAGTCTTGATGTTGTTTTTTTCCATGATGTAGACTTTTCTAATTCTATCTCTCGACTCTGTGATACTAAGAGGTTGTGGCCTTAACCATGCAGATGTTATACACTTCTTCACGATCAGGAGCATGACCCTAATCAAGTATTTATTGTCTTTATTGATCATGTCCATGGAAATTATTCCTAAAATATATACAGATATATCCAGATCTAAATATATTTTTTATATCTGTTTGCAGATTTTTCCAAAACTCGACCACCTTTGGACAATCCCAAAATATATAAGAAAAACCCCCAACCTTTCCACAGTTTCTCCAGCATAGCCAAGATGTCCCGCCATATTTAGATGTAATAATTGGAGAGCTAAAGTAACGCATCTTGACTTTCCAGTCAAATTCCCTCCATGTTGGGCTGTTGGTTAATTTGTGTCCAGAGCTGAATGTTTCTTCCCAGTCCTCATCTGCGAGGAATATTGTTTTATACTCAACTAGAACTAAATAAAGCACACATGGTGACATTTAGTATTGAGTCAGAACATCTTTGGTTCTTAGTTATGGTGAGAGAAGAAATCAACAGTTCAACCATTTCAGGGAAATAGAATCATTGCAGCATTACCACTGATTACTTAAAGAAGGATAATCTATTGAGATTATCCTTTTATCGGCATCTGAACTATAGGAAGAATTATAAGACAGAAATCAATTTACCTTTTAAAGAAAATAAACAAAATGATGATAGAGGAGATCACAAAGCTGTAGCCTAACTTTGAAACATCCCACTACTTAGGATCCCTTCAGCTTAATGAATTCACTCGCCGTCAGCCACATGATTAAGTTTTTTGGTTCAGCGCCTTTACTCTTTGTTTATAGTCTCTTTGGGACCCTAAAGTTACAGTTTTCCCTCGTAACTAGGTCTCAAAGTTTCTCACCAGGAAGAAAAGCAGCTCACTAATTAAAACACAGTTACTCACCATGTCAAGGCAAATTTTTCTTATGCTTCATCAGAATAACACGAAGCATGCCCACGAGTAGCAATCACAGGAGTCTGAGTAAATTTCATGCATTATTCCCAGAAGCCTTGTGGAACCAAAGGAACACTTCGAATAAGAAACAATTCGTATAAAATAAGTGACCTCATTTTAAAGATGGTCGTCATATTCAATAAAACTGAATGAAACAAATGCTTCTATGATAAATCTGATAATTAATTGGATTTTGTTGAGAAAAACATTTGAAACGACAATCATGGAAAGTTTTAATTAGAGATTACAGTTTACTGGTGTATATAGAATATTTTTGCAACACTTTCAAGCTTTTTGAATTTTATCTAATGGACTCATATACGGGTAATAGATGCAGTAAACATTGCATTTGACTGAATATTATATTTAATATGATATTCTATTGTTTAGTTCATGCAGTGTCCAAAGATGTGGAAATCTATCTTTGTTTTTTATGCAACAAAACCACAAAAAAGATTAACTCTCTGGTCCTCAAACATTTCAAGAAGAAAAACAAAAAAAATAAAATACAGAAATGTTAGGTCCCCCTTCCATCATGCTCTGTTTTCTTTCCACTATGAAGTAAAAATAAATAGAATAAAAGTGTTAAAAAGAGGAACAAAGAAGCTAATTAAACCCTTTGCTGCATTTCATGCTTTTATTCTGTTCTGCACTAATTAATTCTTAAAAAAACGATTATTTTTACTGCTGATGTTCAAAAAGGATTCTTGATAATATGACAAACTGTTTATACGAAGAGTGGAAAGGATCATTAATAATCTGCACAGCTTCGCTCTTAATTAGCTCGCTACATATTCTGTGATCGTGTATTTTAGTTTTTTTTTGGGGTACATTTTGAGAACAAACAATCATCTGCAGTTTTCTAGTCAAGATTTCTTCAAGCTTGGTAAAGTTAGAGATCAATCATGGAATTTCAAAGTTCTGATCTTAATTTTTTTTAACATAACCAGCATCCAGAGGATAAATACTGCACCTTATTGATAGCAGAAAAGAAAAAAAAAAGATAGTGTGGAGCTAATGGAAAGGAAAGAGTTCCTTTAAAAGAAAAAAAAAGATCTGTAATGATCAAGGTAAGCTGAAAGCCATTTTAAAGCTTGAAGCAGATGGGCAACAGCAGGAGCTGAGACCACTTCAGCTGCCACTTCTGTCAGCAAAGACCAGGAAAGGCTACAACTGAGGCTCAACAAAAAAAAAGGACAACAGATTGGAGTGAACTTTACTGCTCTGATCATCTATCGTTTGCTTCAGCTGCTATTTTCAGATTTCAATAATAGATTCTGGTGCAAACAATATAAACCAAATCTGGTTCTGTCTGCACATTTTGGTTTTGGCTTTAAATTAGGAGCAAAACCTGGAATCCATAATCAGGATCTTAAAAGCAAAATTCTTGTCTGTCGTTTTTAAAAGCTTGAATACTTTAAAATCACGAGAACTCTATAGAACTGAGTCCAGTAAAAGAAATATTTGCATCAGTTTGCTGCATCCTTTTCCACTCCTGTTCTTGATAAATTTCTAATGCATGTAGGAGCTAATTTAATAAACCATACCTGCATCCATTCAGTGCAAAGCAGCCCATAAAAGCAACAGAAAAGATCAGCAGATAAATCTCTTTGAAGAAAAGTAGAAATGATATGGAGTGAATCTGTGATTCCAGTGGAAAACAGACTGTAGATGAGATTCAGGTTTACAGAGTCCTCTGTACTTCTAACACTCCTGATAAAAAGTGTAAATAAGCCTAGAATTAAATACAGAATTTCAGCGGCCTTCTTTCACTCTGGCAATTCCTGAAAAAATCCTGCCTTCAATATTGGTACATTACATGGAGCCTAGGCAGAAGTTCAACTGAAGAAACTGATTAATTCAATCAGTGGTTGGTTCAATCAGCTTGGAACCATACCTCCATTAAAGCCAATCAGCATCCAGAGTTCATCTTAAAAGGGTCTTCAAATCCACATCTCAATCTGCTACCCAAACCCAGGCAGTGGTTGCTCTATGTCTGACTTTAACTCAGATAACCCTGATTCAACCCACCTCCATCCCCTTCTCCACCATCGTAGCTAAAGCTTCATCAGAGTGCGATTCCTTCCAGACT
>NW_015150471.1:294369-295519 GCF_000732505.1 Cyprinodon variegatus
TCATGGACTGAAAAACTTCATCTATCTCCACTCCACCACCAGTTCAGGCCTGGGGGGGAAACTTCCCTGTTCTTTACTTCTGTTCATGCATATCAAAGCAAAATTCACCACTATTTTTACCTGCTGTGGTCTGAAGGCCAAAGACTAAAGTAAATGTATCAATGAAATTCTTCTCTTTGTCTTTCCTTTCTGTTTGATTTTTTCAGATTAAAATGTTTTGGGAAAACAAAAAAACAACAACTATAACCTGAAAGTTTTTATGATTACAGACACCCATAGAATGAATGTAGTTACATTTTATTTTAATGTAATGCCTACATTAAGCTGATCACATAAACTTTTAGTCAGTTATTCACAACTTTGTGTTTTTCTGGGATTTAATTAAAACCTGGTGCAGATGAACATCTGTTGCTGCTAACTAGATTGAATCAGGCGTTATACTGTTAACAAGATAGAAGTGGTGGGAAAAAAAACAAACAAAACAGCTAAATGGAAACACAATGAGCACCTTTCCTGGTTGTTGAAGTCTTGCAGAAATATAATTTCTCCTACCATCACAAATGTAAAAACCTGGAGGATAAATATGCAGAGGAGCAAAATATCCACTTCCCAGATAATGCTTTGATGTTATTGCATCACTGTGAGGCACTTATATGAGGTGTATTATAGAAAAAAATAAAAATACTAGTATTTTATAGGGCTGCAACAACGAATCGATATAATCGTTAAAAATCGACTTTTAAAAGCGTTGGCAACGAATTTCATCATCGATTAGTGTCGCGCGATTAATGCGTCATCTCCCGCCGTCGTCATCACTGCCACTTGACTGAAATGTGGGAAGAAAAAAACAAATACGGCAGAGCGAGCCAGCGCTCTATTGACCGATACTGCAAAACGCAAGCTGCGTCTCAATTCGCAGACAGCCTGCGCTTTGTAAAGCGAAAAAAGTCATAACATGCAACTTTTGTAAAAACAAATGAACATGGCACGGAAGCGCCAATGTTATGATGCAGCACCTGAAAAGGAAACACGTTGGAGCCTTCGATGGCGAAGAGAGCTGATCAGCAGGGTGAGCGGCCATGTTTGTTTCATTTTAAAGTGGGGAAACGTAACGTTAGTTTCTCAGGTAGCTCATCTGATGCTTTCCTTA
>NW_015150471.1:297906-300109 GCF_000732505.1 Cyprinodon variegatus
ATTTTCTGATAATACTGAAATAACTGTGCCTGTAAACTATTTTTAAATTGCAAGTTAGGGAAAAAAAATGTCTTTTTCAGCCTACTTTATCTCCTAAGTCACAAAAGCTACCAATGATATGGTTCATTAAGATAATGCCTGTTTCCTCTAAAGATAAAGGAGGTTTATGAAAGATAGCAAATAATACTTTAGTTGAAACAATCTAAAAATAATTCTGCTACACTTTTTAACAACTGACCTGATTTTATTGCAGTAATGTGTGTCAATAGGTTAGGAATAAAAAGAAAGCAATAGTCTTGGAAGAGGAAAGGTTCCCATCTCAGCACCAGTGGGGATCATTTTCTTAAACAGTGTCTTTTAAATCCACAAGTTCAAACAAGTAAAGGTTGAAATAGAGGGTTTTGATTAAGGCCTTCTAGAGGAAAATGGGTTTGGCTGATAAACCTCCCACTATCATCACAACCCCAAACCCAAACACAGGGGAGAAGAAGATCTTGCCTGTTAGCCAGGCCAACAATTCCCTCTAACGACCCCCCTTTCAGGGACACAGACCAGTATCGGGTATTGCAGACTAACAAAGAACCTAAACAACTGCCCATTCCTAAAGGGCAGACTTGTTCATCTGGTTCAATCTTCAAGCCAAACCCAGGCTTTGCTTTTTAACCACCCTATAAAACCTTGAACTCAACACTAATTCTGACATTTTGAATTAAAAAAGCTTCCTGGATGGGAAGCGAAATGTCCAAAACTCCCAAACTTGGAAACAAAGGCCAGTTGATTGCTTTTTTTTAATTTACTTTTTTGAAAAACCTATTGAAGCCACTGAACAGACCTAATTACTGTAATAGCTATAAACTGCTTTAGAGTTGTTGTTATGTTTCAGAGTCTATTCTACTCACAATAAATTTAACAGTTATATTTTGCTGATCTATGATGCTTATGGGAACGGTCTTTTCATAATTATGCATAAATACCTTTACTCTCATCTTCTTCCTTCATTACCTCTGTGGCAGTATTAGTGTGCCACTCACTGGCGTGCAACATGTATTACAACACTTATTACAGCTCCTCAAGCTTTGTCCCGCTTTCTCTTTTTATTAAAATGTTTCTGTAACGTTTGTAGAGTCATATAGTCCCAACAGACCTTCAGTACCCTTAAGGGCTGTGTATACTCCCGCAGCAGTGTGTCGCAGTTAAAAGTCATTTTTGATTTATGTCCAATTTTGAAGCGTGGTCTGCGCTATGTTATTCCACGCCACAACGCAAGAGGGACAATCAGGAACTAGTTAGGATTGTGGGTGTCTGTGTGTCGGTTAAAGAGCTTGTTTGCCGTCTACAACCCCTCAGCCAACGCCGGACGACACACAGTTCAGCCGTGAGTGTTCCCCAAAGACTGGCCGTGGCGCTGCGTGTTTTGGCCTCGGTGCAAACCAACAAACCGTCGCACCAAGAGTTACAAACTAGCATGCTATACAGTGTCTGGGATAGTGTCCTAGGTGTCCCGGGCGTTTTGGATGGCACTACAGCCAGAGTTTCTGCCATTAGGTTAAAAAATGGGGAAAACACATGTTGTAGAGCGGATGCAGAATTGACCAATCAGAGGCCTCCTTTCTCTCCTCCCTGCGAGGCTATCTGTTGTTTGCGGCCGCCTACAATTTTGGAGAGGTGCACCAGAGTGTCTGTGGAAGAGAGGCATGTTGGGAAGAGTACATATCTTCGTTGACTGCTACACGCGTACAGAAGACCTGGTTTCTTTTTTTTAAATGAGTTTTGTTTTAGTTTCTCCGGTGTAGCTACCAGATCTGTTTGGGTGTTCAGATCTGTTCAGATCTGTTCAGATCAGATCATGATTGGCTGAACATTGCCACATGACTTAAACATTGTGGTTGCCTAGACAATGATAATAAGATCACGCAGTGTCAGTGTGCAGAGTCGGGAGTACTGTAGTGTTAGCCTGGCTAATGATCGATTAAGTTTTACCTAATGGATAATAAAAGTGAAAAAAATATGTTTATGGTGAACAAAGTAACTGTTAGACCGTGATATAAAGGGGGGGGAGTTGGGTAGCGCTGTGGCTAGCTGGGTTCAGTAGCTAACAGGTTCGCATTTTATAGCTCAGTCAGTTAGCCATATTACTTACTTTTACACTCGTATCAATAACAACCGTTCGTTTTCCACAAGTAGAATAACTGTTTTTACGTCT
>NW_015150471.1:303012-304323 GCF_000732505.1 Cyprinodon variegatus
ATACAGTAATGGCACACATAACTGTGACTGCGCCTTTTAGTACGGAGCGCCTTATGGTCATGAAAATACGGTAATATATCAAACAATTGTGCCTCCATTAAAAAACTGGCCTCCCTTTGGCCCCACTGGTAAATCATTGCTGTAGTGCATATGCAGGACTTTTTAACCAAAGATCTGCATTAATTTATTTAAATAGAGGATAGAAAATGTTTTCCTGGCATGAAATAATACTGTAACTTCCCCCCACCTTACAGTAGAGCATGGAGCATCTTATTCTGGCCACTGAGGTACTGTACAACTGAAGGACAGCAAACAGCATGGTGGTGGTGGCAGGCCAGAGAGGTGACGCATATGAGAGCGGCTGAGTGCGTCAGGATTTGGCTCCAAGCACCACGACTCAGCAGTGTCCTGGACGGATGGAGGTGTTAGGATGGAGGAAGCAGGAAGAGATGGAGTGTGTGTATGCGCGCAGCAAAGCGGGTGAAACAAACGGGAAAAAAAAAAAAAAAGTGATATGGCCCAACTCCTACGCTGCCATTTGATGCTGAATAAAGCTGTGTGGCAGCACTGAGTGGGTGGGATTCGTTAAAAAAAAAATATATAAAAATAAAGGCATTGAATAAGAGTCTGGAAATACTGAGAGGGGCTACATTAAGCATCTCCTACCTTCAGTCTGAAACACCGCTGGGGTTACATCACAGAGCACAGAAATGAAATAGCACGCAGCTAAAATAACCAGCTGAATTGGAGGTGTGATACAGATTCAGTTTGCTGTGCTTTGATACAAACAGAAAAACAAGAACAAAAAGAGAAAAAAATGGTTTCTGGACTGCCTTTAAGGCGTCAGTTAAGCTTCTGACACTCTATTTTTAATCCCTACCAATCAGAGACAATATATATAATTTAAGAGGGGGATCATGAAGCATATTTTCACATTTTCTGTCTTTATTTGTTTTTTGGGATTTTTCACCAAATTAACCTAAAGTAGTTGCCTGATCGCACAAACGATCACTATTTTAGACAACCATTTTGGTTAGAGGGAGTTATTACTTAAATTCCTCTTTAATAAATGATTAGTACTATTATGATCTTTAAAGGTCCAGTCCTGGCCAGGAAATAAATCTTCAGTTCTTTTCCCTGAAAAGAGATCACTCGCAAAAACTCTTTAAATAAAATTTCATAAGTCCGATATAGGGATGCACGATATTGGGATTTTGGCCGATATCCGATATTTTAAAACTCATGTAGCCGATAACCGATATCGATACTGATGTTAAAGCTGGACAATAGAGACTGACATTTTTTCAGGAA
>NW_015150471.1:305108-307051 GCF_000732505.1 Cyprinodon variegatus
TTTTTTTTTTTTAGACTTTAGAAACTCAGAAGCTGATCAAATATCGGGTTAAATATTGGTGGGGTGGCCGATGTCCGATATTCCGTTTTAAGGCCTATACCGATAGGGGGCCGATTATATCGTGCATCCCTAGCCCGATGTATTAAATAACCAGGAGACATGATAACAGATTCTGATAGAAATTGTAATCTTACTCAGATTAGAGAAATTGCTGCTCACCTCTGGGCTCACCTCTCAGGAAGTGTCCCCGATTACCAGTGAAAAAGGCATTTTATACATCTCCAGTCTGCCATATAATCACATTTTACATCATACACATCAGCAATTATTAGACATCCATCTCCAGCCTTATCAAAATATTACACTTTTTCTTAGCTGAAGGACTGTCTCTCATTCTATTTCCAAATCTTTGCCACGTACAAAATGAAGATTATAACTGTATATCCAGACAGAGGAATTGTCCTAATTAGATTAAAATGTCGGTTCTGACACACAACAGGCAGCCCATACCAGGGTAAGATAAACTCACATCTTCAATAATGATAGTGTATGCAGGTCATAAGACGGTCAAATGTTCATTTGAGAAACACAGAAGTTAAAAGTTCATAACCCCTGACACCTTTTTTAAAAGCGTATACTGAAAACAGACAAGTTCCCCATCTTAAAAGTTCATGCTATGTCTAAGAGATTGCGTAATCGAAACTAACGCCTGCTGCTGTAATGTGTTGACTGCTCAATAAAAAGGCCTGCAAGTGTCGAGCCAAGCGGAGATGCACAGAGTGATCCTTAAGCTCTGTCTATCTTCCCTTTGCAAAGCATTACAGGAAAAATCTTACACTGTCTTTGTTTCATTTTTTATAGGTTAAAGTTGGGGAAACTTAACAACCCTAACACCCAACATAGTTTAATATTCGGATTGCCAAAGGTTCATTAAAGATTTTTTTACAAAATTAAACCAGGTGAAACTAAAACTTTTCCACTTCAGGAGTTCTGGATAACAGAACATATTGAAAACTTTTTTTTAATCTTAAATGCAAAATACCTAGACATTTTTTCACAATTCTGGTATACTCTGTCAGCTAAAGGCATGTTTTAGAGTCTCTATGCTCCATTTAAAGATTAAACAATTACTAAATTAGTTGCTGATTATTTCAATAATCAATTAATCCGATTACTTGTTTAAGCCCTATTTCAGTTACATGCAAACTGGAAAGATTTACATCGTACTTTTGGATCTTAAAAAGCAAAAAATTACGTGGTGTTTTAATATAAATGCAAATAACTTCATTTCCTAATCTAAGACAATTGAAATTAATCAAATAAAATAAAAACTATATTTAAACTTAAGGAAAATCAAATGTTGTCATTTAAAGTTGTTTTTTTTTATGAGTTGTTGCAGATTTTATTAGCAGCTTTTACAACTTGTTGAAGCAAAAATAATAAACAAAGAAATAAATAAACAACTAATAGAGGAAAAATGTTAAAGCAGGGAACATTTTGTACCATTTTAGGCTAATTCAGGCTGTTGGGCTGATTTACTCTAGAAATGTCAGCTATAGCCAAGCCAAAAATAATTCATTATCATAATAATCATCCTATTAGTTTGTTAGCTCCATAATATTTTATGTTGCCATTTTCTTCCTGATAAAAGCCAAGCTCTGTTGTAATTTGAAACTTTAATTTTCATCAGCAGTTAATGTTAGCATGCTTATGCTAAAGGTTACTCAAACAGAACTGGCTAAACCTGCAGGTATCTAAGAAAACTAAGGAAACTAGTTTTAGTAATCGACTTTATATCACTCATTTCTGACCAGCTGGTGAACAGCAGCTCATAAAATCAACTCAACAATAACATAAATAAATGTATCATCTATTCTTTCTAGTAATGATGCGGTTGATTTCCCTGGAAATGTAGCTCTGCTTCTGTCTCCTTGAACCCCAGT
>NW_015150471.1:308462-309973 GCF_000732505.1 Cyprinodon variegatus
TACATAAATGAATATTAGGAACTATATTTATCAAACATTACACTGGGCAAGTAAAAATTGTTTCTGGGCAAATGTGAAAAATCCTTAACGTCAACCCCTGCACATGACTAATTGTTTCAAGAATGACTGAACTGTAAATAAAAGGTGGAAAACGTGAAAGCCTGCTGTAATGGACACCTGGTAAACTGAAGAATTTCCTTCTTTAGTTAGAGCAACATCATCATCTCATGTTCCCGTTGACCTCAGGGTGCATGCAGCAAGAGAAGGGGTGCGTTCAACTCCCGCTAAGCTTGCAGATGCTACTCTCTGCACCGGCGAAGAGTGTTTAATGAGAAAAACTTGGAATCCTCATGAATTCACACAGAGAGGCTGAGAAGAAAAGGAACTCCTGCTGCACTCACAGCTCATTCATTATTGTGGAGGATTTTTACTAGCTTTTAAATTGCCTAATGACTGTGAGAAATATCACCATACAGCGCTTATAGAGGAGCGCTTAAATTATGCTTCTTTATAAGGTTTCAAGCTTAGGAATGCACGTCTGTAACGCATCCAGATCTTAGTTTCTGGAGGGCTTAGTTCATCAGGTTAATCCTGTAGACATTATTCCAAGATTTAAATATAAGCAATTAGATATAGAATCATTTAAGCTATTTTTCACAAAATTATTTGAGCAAGTTTGACATAAAAACAGACATGCAGGCAAAAAAAAACTACAATAACGACGGTTCTGAGAGATTTATTTAACATTTATCTTACCAGGAAAGAAATATGTTGAGATCAGGATGCGTTTTTCCATCTTTTCCCCCCGCAAATGTTTATATTTGATCACTGTTGCACTTTATAGAATAAAGTTGTTTTGGAAAGCTGTACAAAACAAAATTTTGTTTTGTATACACTCTTTGTACACTGGAAAAACGATCTAGAAATAAGTAAAACTGTCTCAGATTAAGTGCATTTACCCTTAACTTTAGTAGGTTAATGAGATGATTTGCCAATGGAATGAGTATTTTTACTCTTAAAATAAGATATTTTGATAAAATGCACTGGAAATAATAAAAATGCAATTGTGTTTCCTTATTTAAGGAAACAATTAAAACACGGTAGGGGAAGTATGATACTGTGGGGCTGCTTTGCTTCTGGCAGCTGGACCAATTGCTGATTTTCATGACACAATGTTCTCTAGTAGACATGTTTCTAATCTAAAGTTAAAGCTCATTTGGTTGATAGAAGAACAATATAATAGAAAACACAAAAGCAAGTCCAGGGGAAAAGTTTTGGAGTGGCTAAATCAAAGTCTGGAATCCAGTTAAGCTACTGGAGGACCTTAAACGGGCTGTTAATGCTAAAAATGCACCATGAAGACTGAAACTAAACATCTCAGCAGTTGGAGTTAAGGTTAGTAGAACCAATTACTCTTCCTTCACTGAGGATCAGCCTGGTTTGGATTAGTTTCCGCTTCACATATGAAATAATTTTCTTTTTGTTTTTACTCAGCTCATCTCTGAGTAATG
>NW_015150471.1:311296-313768 GCF_000732505.1 Cyprinodon variegatus
AAATATAGCGACAAAGTCACTGAGTTGGCAACACTGCCTAAGACTGGGGGCGTGTAGCAGTTCTCGCCGTAAAGCAAGACCGACTCTCGCGAAGCACGAGACTTCTGAGCCTGTGGGTGCGGGCCGAGGGCTCCTGCAATTGCAAGTACGGTATTTCCCCTACAGACCACCAGGGCGGCCGAGAAAACCTTTGTTTGACCTGAAATGACTCATTTAATCATCCAAAACATTATGGAACACATTAATTAACTGAAAAATGTTGCATAGTATGCCTTTAAACCCCTGCTACTACTGTGGCATTAAAAAAAACAAAAAACTGACAAAATAAATGAAACAAAATAAAACAGACACAACTGAGGAGAATAAGAAATGACACCTTTTTAAAACCCAAATAAAGCCCAATAATGAAAATAAAATTCTCTTCTCTTTGAGCCAATACTTGCTGCATCGTTACGCGTTGGTTTGCCGGCAGCACTAATTATATTTCCCCTTTCCTTCAGTCTGTTGATAAGTCCATATTCGTTTTAACGAGAAGAAGATTGCCAAAGAACAAATGAAAAAGAGTTGTCTCTAAATTGTAAACCCAATTTAAGTTCAAAGATGACAGCGACTGTCTTATATAAACGGGCTGCCTTAAATTCCAGGAATTTAATGAAATTCATACAAACAAACTGTGCCAAGTGTTGACATTGCTCCAGGCTTTGGATTGGTGTATGCTGACACATATGAAGACCAAATCCTCTCAGAAAGTCATGCAGAAGTGATTTTAACTTTCCATGTAGTCTACAGGCTGCATGACTAATCACTCTGTTGAGTGGCTATTTGATGATATTCATGCTGAATGAGCTGTGACCCTGAAATTAGTCATCATTTAATAGATTTTACCACAACAGGGGGGGATGCTGTTTTCTACCAACACACAAAAAAACAGAGTCTTCACATAATCAAGACTGATGTGTGTTGAAAACCTCCAAATGCAAGAAAACTGTTATTAGCTCATTTATTTAGGATGTTGATTCAAGGCTTCTTATGCCGTTAGAGTTTGTTTGACACCAGCGGAATAAGAAAAGGAGCAAAAGATAAGGAGATGCATCATGCAATGACCTAAAAAACATACAAACGCTTAAAAAAAAGAAAACGGCTCCAAAGGTGCTGCTCCGTGTTCGACGGGAGGTCGTTAGAAACTAACCGATTAACAGTCGTTTTGTTTTTATTTATCCTCAATCTGCAAAACAAAAGCTTAAAAATCTGATTAGAAAGAAAAAATTAACACAAGGCTAAATAATAAAAGCTTAGGTGGAGAACTAATAAAAAAAGATGAAGGATGTAGAGATACTGCCTTTGCTTCTGCAGTTATTCTCCCCCACAGTGATGCAATAACGCTCTCTGTTCTTGGCGTAGCTGTAGCTACACATATAAAAACACGTATGATGCCCAAACAGTCCCTAAAATGTCTCAGACGGGCCTGAATAATGAAATGGACATTAAGAATAAAAAGAAAGCTGCAGACAGCCAAACTAACACAGGGTATGGAGAAAGTAGGCTAATGTCTGTGGATGTTTACCTTTCATCACCAACACGTCTGTTTTATCATACACTGTGGTATGTAGGCTATATTTAGAGGTGAGAACATATGCACTTACACATTAATCAAACTGCTTCTCCTTTCAAATAAAACACATTCATATGAAGAGAAATAATTGATGCATTTGTTAGATAGATAAAGTAAAAATCAGGATTTAATTGCACATTTAAAATCTGCAGGACAATATTGCTGCAAAATGTCAGATTAAACAAAAACAGTCAGGTTTATGGATAAGCGTGTGTCTGTGAGGAAGAGACGCTTATTAGTCTTGGCAGATTCTGCTCTTTCACATCAATTTTTGATGCTGGGTGTTGCTGTCAGATGGGCACTTAATATTGTTCAGCAGGAGATTTTAAAGAGACAGGTGGCCTTCAAGAGATGGGTTTTAACCTTTTAAAAAGAGGGAGGAGGGAAAAAAAAATAAGTGTATTGTTTTCCCGATGTTAGCAGGTCAGTTGGACCTAAGTATAGTCTACATTCAGTCTAGATTCTTTTTTTTTAAACATAAGTTGTTGTTTTTTTCCCTCAATCTTTCCAAACACTTGGCAGGGGTTGACGTTGAGGATTTTTAGCACTTGCCCTTTGGGCAAGTGACTTTCACATTTCATTTGCCCAGAAACAATTTTTACTTGCCCAGTATAATGTTTGATAAATATTAGGGATGCACGATATTTGGGATTTTGGCCGATATCCGATATGCCGATATTTTAAAACTCATGTAGCCGATAATCGATATCGATACCGATGTTAAAGCTGGACATAAATAAGTAGTCATTGAAAATAGCAGTTTTGTTATCCATTTCTGACACTTTGAGTATATTATTTTTCAATCATATTTTCATATGCTGATATCAAATTGATTTTTAAAAACGCGGTATCGATCTATT
>NW_015150471.1:315611-317665 GCF_000732505.1 Cyprinodon variegatus
GTGTCGATCATTCGATTTCATCCTGGACACTACAGAAAATGGGCTAAAAGTGTTAAAAACCGGAATTATCCTTTAATATAATGTGACTTTTCTAGAGAATCATTATACATAGTTATTTTATACATCATTTCAGAATTTCCTGACTTTTAACTGACTGGATTAGTTTTTCCCTGACAAAATAAATGCAGCAACAAGACAATAATAATAACATAACAGGTCACCAATCTAACATGTTTAGCTCTATAACATTTAAATGCACCTCTCCAATGTCTGAGAGAAAAAAAATTTAATGAACATTTTTTAATGTATGACCTGCATCACTGTACAGAAGACTGCCATATGATAGCCATATTTACACTGTGCGCATGGCATACAATTATGCCAATTTTCCTAATCCCTGACCGATCTTTTTTTTTTAATATATATATGTTTATTAAGTTTTCAAAGTGAAACATACAAAAATCACACACCCGAGTATAAAGCATACATATATATTAAAAAATTAGGTTTCAAGAATAAATGTACTCTGACCAATACAATAGTAGTAATGCAAAAAAAAGACAGAAAAAACCCTTCAATAACAGAGGGGAAGAGAGGAGAGAAAGACAAGAAGAGAGAGGAAAAAAAAAAAAGTAAATAAAATGAAAATAAAAAATGGAAACAAGCCAGACAAATTATCTAAATAACGGTTACACCGCACTGATTTGACAGATAATTTTTAATCTAGGGTTATCTGGGTGGTGGGTGAAATGGGTAGAGGGTAAAATAGCCTTGTTGTTGTTTTTTTTTAGCCTGCCAAGTCGAAAAAAATGTGTCTGATTCGCGCCGGATAAAAATCCCCGGAACAAAAATCACGCCATCTGGCGGAAAATCACGCGGCTTTTTGAAATCACACGAGAATGTGTACAAAACAACAAATATGGCGCCGGCGATGCTGTGGGTCGTTTTCAGCGAATGTCGGTGATTTTAAAGTAATTTTGAGTGATAAATATATTTTTTTGCACTTGCCCGACGGGCAAATGCAATGAAATTTGTACTCTTCCAACAATAAAAACTACTTGCCCCGGGCGATCGGGCGATGGTTAACATCGAGCCCTGCTTGGGAAAAAAGTTGAATTAATGGTTTGTAGGTCAGTCCAGATCCTTATGAATGAATGAAGACTGTCAGAAGACATGCAGTCTGCTTTCAATCTGCATTTCCTTTCTCTGTAATAATCTAGGATAGATTAGGATGTACTATAATATCTTTGATAATCATTTACTCATGAATATTTCTACTAGGATTTTTTCATACTGAGATGTTTAGCTCTACCATGCAGCTTTTTTTTCCTGTAATGAAGGTTATATTGGTCTAGAGCAGCCACCCCTGCAGCATTTGCAAATGTTTATGACGCAGCAGCTTGTCTATTAACTGGATTAAAGCCTTGTGAACATCTCTGCTCGAGATGACTGAGCCGGGGCTGAAACATAATTACATTTTAGTCAAAGGACTGAAAGATCTAAATTAAAACGAGCTGTACAAATGAATTCTGCTGTTCCAACTTTGCTTTAATTAAGTAGAGATTTTTTTTTTTATCTGTGGGAAAAGACAAGAAGCTGAAATTCCAACAAAATATTTCAGCCACATCTTTAGGTGGCGATGTCGTAAACATTTACAACACACACTAAAACAAAATCCACAACTTAAAAGGGAAAACGTTTGGGGGCAAAGCTTCCCGGATATAGAGAAGAAAAGAAAACATGAAACGACTCCATTGTTGCGGTTTCTGCAGCGGGTGATTGAAGTGGTCAGACTCTTTTTATGTAGTCTTAAATCTTTTTTTTTTTTTACTCTGCATCAAAATGCAAGAAATAACATTAGAAAAAAAATCAAAATTTTTGTCTGTGATCATTTATTTTCCATTTAAAACAGAAGAATGACTAATATCTTAGGAGACATTTAGCACGACTAAGAGCTGAGAGCCACAGGTACTAAAACTTTGATGCCACTTTGTTCCCAAGTCAGCTCCTGACCTCACTCTGTCTGAAGGGATCATTTTAAGGGTTGGAGGGCA
>NW_015150471.1:319786-321693 GCF_000732505.1 Cyprinodon variegatus
TGAAAAGGGAATTGGAATCGTGAAAATCTTTTCAATTCCCAACCCTATTAGTGATAAATGTTTATCTGAAAAAGGAACTGTTCTCCATTGTTTGTGGGAAAGTCCTAAAGTCTAGAAGTTTTGGGAGGATGTTATTAGGCATCTATCTAAATTGCTTCAGGTAAAAATCCCATTAGAGGTTAAAATCTGTGTTCTAGGAATAAATAGAATTTAAACAATTGCGGAAGACAACTACATTGATAGACTACGGACTTCTTCAAGCCAGAAAATCAATTGCACGATGCTGGAGGAGCATGGAAGCCCCCTCCATGGGACTCTGGAGGAAAAAAGTTGCAAGCTTACTCGGACTGGAAAACAACGGGACTTTGAGAATCTATGGGAGCCATATATGAGGTTTGGGACTGAAAGTGGAGCTTATTGAAGGGAGTTTTGAATAGTTGTCTTGACTACAGTTTTTATTCATATATTGCCCCTTTTTATTTAAATCTCTGCCTTAATCTAAAGGGCTTTGTATGTTTTTGGAACTAGACAAATGCAGGTTTAAATGGTGAATGTAAGTGTTTACAAGTATATGTTACAAGGTTAAGTTTGTTTTCTGTAAGTTTTGTTGTATCAAAAAAGAGAAAATTCAATAAAATATATTGGAGGAAAAAAAAAAAATGCTACTTCCATGCTTTACCAACTTCTTGAGCCTGCTTGTGAATCCAAGCCCAGTAACGTCAGCAAGCTCCATCAGCAATGTCACTTCCTGTTATTTTACAGCTAACGACGCTGAGCCATAATGAGCCCAATCAATAACCACACTTAAGTCAGTTTCCCGGGAAACGCACAGTAACTGGATGCTACAGCGTGGAGGGGGGTCAGGTGTCTGACACAGACTGAAACATGTTAATATATACATACATATGACCAAATAAATAACTTTATGTGTTTTATTTGCAAAAGATTTACATAAGTGACATTGAGGTCATCCAGGGAGAGAAAAGATGATTAGAACTTTGATTTAAAAGTGTTTTAGCACCTGTAATTATGAGCATAAATGGATGATGAATGAGCGGAACGAGTGGGACTTGACAAAAAGAAGATGAGGGGGAGGAACGAGATAACCACTCCAGAAGGAATGAAAGGAACAGAGAAGCAGCAGGACGGATGTGAAAAAGAAGCTGTGATGAAAATGTTAGAGCGCACAGATTGACATAAAGAGACGAGAGAGGAGGAGGAGGGAGAGAAGGGGCCATGTTGAATGGAGAAGACAATGACGGAGGAGAAAATGACTTTAAGGTGGGAGCAACCTGAGGGCAAGAGGTAGACATGTGGTTATGAGCTGAAACGGATAAACTGGCGACGCTAAGACTCGGGGAGGAAAGAAGAAACAAAGTGGTGAGGACTCATTAGCCTACGCAGGGCTGGTACATTAAGTCTTCCCTGCTCTAGTGTTTTATCGCCCCCACTCCCCTCTCCCTTTGTTCTCCAGAAATATCTGAGTGGGTGGGAGGGAGGGTGTGAGGAAGGAGAGAGTTGGGCTACAAGTCAAGTGATGACAGAGGGAGAAAACAGGAAGACGTGTGACAGAGACGGGAGAGGACCTAAGAGCAGGCCTGGTTTCTGAGGAGCAGCTAAAATAAACAAGTTCAGCTCAACAGTTGATTTATTACATTAATTCAAATTTAAACCTGTTACTCATAGAGATTCACTTTGAAAAGAGAGAAATATGTCAACTGTTTAGGTTTGTTCTGATGATTATAGTTCACAGCTGAGGGGAAATAGATTCATTTTCTCTGAATATCTGATAATTTTAAGAGAAAGTGAACTTTAAAAAGTGTGGATGTGGATAAGTAGCCTCGTGAGACCATCCTGATCTCGCCAACTTTCAAGGTTTCACTCGCAGATCAGTCTGGAGACTCTCC
>NW_015150471.1:323486-333093 GCF_000732505.1 Cyprinodon variegatus
GCATAGTTGTTGTCAACAAAAATCAAAGCGTGCAGTTGCACGCCTAGAATAAGAAGATGAGCCTTGATCGCGTTTCTCTGTTCCTCTTTTAAAATTAATTTGCTGTCGATATCTTCTAGAACAGACCTAATAACAGAATCTAAACACCTCACCTCTCCAGCGGCAGCCATTGTTGTTGTCACCCAAGCGCGCTTTGGTGATGTGGTTAATAACGTTACTTTTGATCATCTGTCCATCATCGTATAAAGCCCGCCCTGACAATTTGATTGGCACGACCAGATATTGTGCGAGCATACTCGCACTACTATTGAGCAATGCCAGACCGAACTTCCCGACCTCAAAAGTTGTGGGTGGGACTAAGTTCGGAATGGCACCCAGGCTAGGTTGGTGTTGCAATGATAGCGGGAAGGGATCAGCTTTAAAGGGATCAAAACATCTTCAAAAATGGAAACAAAGTCCAATGGATTGTTTGTTAACATTTTTGGAATGCCTTTGACCTAGATGACTGAGAATCTTCACCAGCATTTCTTGTAATATATGTTCATTAGCGATGTTTAGAGGCATATCGTTGCTGAGGAGAGAGTCGACGGCCGTCTTATATCAGATCTGCTCACTTCTTCATTGACAGAAGGTCACGCCGAAAAACTATATCTTTACAAATGTTCACTTTTTAATCAATCATTTGGAATATATTCTAATTCTTTGAAGCTATAAGCCATAACAATCACAGTTAATAAAAAAAATATAAGATTTTAATTTCAGAAAAAAAATTTCTCTAAATAAAGTAACTTAAGGAAGAAGCATTAGATTGTTTAGCTTCGTTTATGCCGTTATATCAGGGCATATTCACTGCTCTGGGCATCATAACCAGACTATAAATGCTAACTAAATATATGAACCCTGCAGAGGTGAACCCTGCGGATACAAAAGAAGCAAAAAAGCCAGATGAGGGCCACTTGACAGAAACCTTATATGAGATTATTTTACATCAATAATGCGTTTGAAAATGAAGACTGATAAAAGTTTGCAGTGTGTATTTCCAACACATCTACGCTGTCTGTTGTTCATTTAGACTGAGAGAGGGAGAGAGAGAGCAAAACTTTCAGCAGATAATAGAAAGGCTAAACAAAGTATGAGGAAGATGTTGGAAGCCCTCAGTTTTAGGCTCAACATCTGTCCCTAAATGTATGGAGGACCAACTCTGCCACGTTTAAAAATAAATACAGAAATTAATAAATGCTGGATAAATAAATAAGCATACAATTTATCGCCCCCCTAAATACAACAAAAAAATAAAACGTAGGTAGAAATAATAAACTTTGAAACTTTTTTTTTTTTAAGATTCGTTAAATTGTTCATATAGTGACGCTTAAAAGTATAATGTTCTTGCCTCAAATTATCTTAAAACATATTTTTTATTGAACAACAGCAACAGAAAAGAGTACTTTTAACTTAATACTCTGAGTTCTGGGAGTTAAGAAGATGGGCCGCCAACCAATGAGCAGAAGTTGAGCCCTTAAGACACAGCCATTCCTCATTTGCATAATGAGGCAGAAATGCATACAGGCAGAAATAAATAGTGTTGAAGAAATAAATAGGGTAAAAAAAATGCAAAGAAAGAATAATACAGAAAAAATATCATATATCATCATATAATATCAGATTATAATGGACAATAAATACATAAGGTAATTATAACAAAGGCAAATAAATAAATAAATAAGTTAATTAAAATAGATATACACATTTAAGTCTCTCTGTATAATTTAATTTCTACCTACACTTATTTGTTTATTGTATTTTTGGGGGCTTATTTATTTATTGAGCATTTATTTGTATGTATTTATTTTTAAATATGGCAGAGTTGGACCTCCATATTTTAGAAAAGTTCAGCAAAGGGTTTTAAATCTTTAGGGGAAAAAACAGCAGCTGTAGTTTTAGTGAAGGCGCCTATTTCTCCATGTGGTAAAGCCAGTTTAAAATGTCAACTTAGCAATGATTGTATTTGCTTCTTTTTTTTTTTTTTTATCTGTCAGACAGTGGTGTACATCACATCTGCTTCTAACATAGATTACCATTAAGTTATAAAAACTGACAAACGAAAGAAAATATTCTGAATTCTGTTCTTGTTAGAATGAGTAAAACTATTACTAAAGATTTAAACTGCAGAAGTTTGACCTGCAGAATCTCCGTCACCGAGTCCATCTTCAAATAAACATGTAAGCTCTTATATTCATCTATTAAACTTCTCCTTACAGAGCTGAAGGTTTTCTGACACTGCATGTTGCATTAGATGAGCGGTCCACAGAGTTTCACATCATCCACCTTTAATGCTTTTTTCCCTGCAGCTTCTGTTTACCGCAAAACCCAACGAATGCTGGAAACAATAATCATAAAAATAATCAATTATGCAGAAGCACCCTTTTACTGCGGCCATGCTTGGAGCTTAAAAGTCCAATTCTGATACAATATTGACATTATGCTCTGCTAGCAGCTCAGTTTGAACTTTTAACAAGTTTTATTTTTAATTTATGTTTAAAATAATAATATTTTATATGTGCTATCTATTGAGACAAATGTGTGATTATTAAAAACAGAGGTTTATATGAACCCGGCCAAAATTCTCCAGATATTTTTTTAAAAATTGAAAAAAAGCTAAATACTTTGAGCTGCTTTGTGGCTATTTTTTTTTTATTTTTTATTTTTCTTTCAACTTTATCAATTATTTTGCTTTTAAAAAAAGGTTTTTTGAATGAATATTTTGATTAAAGTTTGTTCCAACCTAGCCTGAGCCGTTACACTTAAGTGATTATTTCTACCAAGTTTGACAATTATTGCTTGTAACCAACAAAAAGCCAGAATTAGATTTTTTGGCAAATGTTTCGATAAATGATTATGTTATGATCATGTTACGCTCGACAAAGGGGATGTCGCTGACTTGACAACATCAAAGTAGTCATTTATAATCAGCACATCAAGGTAAGCCATAAAGGGTCACTGGTAAAGAGACAGGAAGCTGAATCCTTGGCATATAAATGGAAAGTTAAGTGGAAGGAAAAACTGTGGTAGAAAAATGTCAAACACAAGCCTCTCAGATGTTTAGGCTTTAGCTGGAGTCAGGGTTGCATTCTTTGTTTGTAGATAATCCTGAACCAAGCATCTTATGGAGAAGGAACTGGTCTGTTGTTCTTTGGTCCAGTGTTGCATCCAAGGATATTTAAGCAAAGACGAGGAGTTGGGCCTCCATGCTATGCTGCATTGATGGACTAATTTATGCTTTAAACATAAATAAGATTGGTTTAATATTAGCAGTTTTGATGAAAAATTATTGAAGGGATTTATTTACTATCTATAATGCATCTAAACTCTGTTACCCTGACCTACGTTCTAAATGTAATGGTAGAAGTACAACTTTTCATCGTGTTTTTCTGTTATTTAAGAATAAACTGCAGAATAGAAGAAGATACACTGGAAAAATTATCTAGAAATAAGTAAAAATTTCTTAAATTAAGTGTATTTACCCTTAATTTGAGTAGGTAAATGAGTATTTTTACTCTTAATATAAGACAATTAGATGATATGCACTTGAAATAAGACAATGCGATTTTGTTTTCTTATTGGAAGTGTAAATTGTCTTGTTCCATTGGCAAAATGTCTCTTTTACCTCCTCAAACCAAGAACAAATGCATTTATTTTAAGAAAAAATGACTTCGCTAGATTTCGATTTTTTTCCAGTGTATCTTAGATATATGGGGGTTTATCTCGGAATATAAGGTGGCATTGTTTCTTTAAAAGTCCTAAAGAGAGTTTGTGATTTAAAACAATTAATTCCTAAAAGAAAGTTCAAGATTTTATAAAACTAAAGTCAAAATTTTCACCTCATCATAATAGTTGAAAGGACTTTTATTAAATCTTCCTGAACATTGTCAACAAATGAATGTAGATATATGAAAGTTCTATATTCAATTCAAAGGGGATATTTTTTGGGACATTTTAGGACAGAAAATGAACTAAAAAACAAACCGGGGACTTATTGGACACCATAACGCCTCGTGTTCCATTAGTATCTCCTAACGCACGCTGTCACACACACACATTTGTCATGCTTAAGGTGTGGCACGATTCTGCCAAGACACAAATTGCTGTGAAGGCCCGGGTCAAGGTGACTCCCAGCACTGGAGCGGTACAGTACAAACAAATCATCAAGTGGGGGTCTGACACTAGCTGCTGACACCAGTCACAAACCAAACATCACAGAGGCTCTTCAGTCCCACGGCTCAATCCCTCACCTTTCAAAGTACACACTGACACACCTACACAGACGCTTTTCACCTCAAACGCTGCTCAGACTTTCAGGCTAAAAGCAAAACAAAATCTGCAGAAACAAATAACAGGGTGGATGGTGCCTTCTTCCCCCCCCTGCAGCCAGTTCCTTCCACTCATCGCATTCAGAACATCAATGCGATCCACTCGCCATGCTGCCCCGATCCATCCGGCTCACCTTAGTCAGTCCAACGCACGTCTGGAGTCAATAAAAATCCTGCAGCACGGTGGAGAAGGTCCAGAACAAAAGGAGGAGGCTGTGGGAGCACAGAGAGGAGCAGAAAGCAACGCAGGGGGGGGAAGAGGCAGAGAGAGGAGGGGACAAAAGATAGAGGGATGGAATAGAAAGGAGAAGAGGGAGAGGAAAGAAAGGTCCAGACAGGCTGAGAGCTCTCCACGATGTGAACAGCGAGGGAGGGTGAGCGCCAGGTGTCGGCACGCATACTCTCACCGAGCCGAGCGCGCGCACATGTACTCGCATACCCACAAACCCCAGCAGACAGGCAACTCTCTCTCACTCTTGTTCGCTTCCTACCTCCTCCTCTTCTTCTCACTCTCTGGCAGCAATAGCTCTCCTCATCCTCCCTCTCACTCTGGAGCCGGAGTGGAATTCCTCAACCATTTGGAAGCCTGAGATCTCCTCATCTGAACTGTTTCAACACGATGTTCGATCGCGCTGTTTTAAGATGATAAATTAAAGAAACTAAAGAGCTGTGACAGGATTTACCAACTCACAGATTTATTTAAAACTTACTTTTTTCCCGATCATCATCAGACATGTAAACCATGAGTTCAAGGAAAAAGCCATTCTGATATTTGCAGAAAACATGATGATGATGTAAAGGTGAATAAATGTAAATCCCTTATTGTCCAACAAAGGGGAAATTCACTCTCTGCATTTAACCCATCCCCTTGGGGAGCAGAGGGCTGCCATTGTTTGGTGCCCGGGGAGCAGTGTGGGGGTTAGCGCCTTGCTAAGGAACCCAGAGTGGAGGATGTATGGATCCAACTGGATACTTGCAACGTTCTTTGAGATGATGATGATGATGATGACCCATCCATCTATTTTCCATCACGCTTATTCAAAGCGGCGTTGCGAGCGGTACCGTCTACAGGTGAGAGGCGGGGTCCACCCTGGACAGGTCTCCAGTCCATCGCAGGGCAACACAGAGACAAACAACCACTCACACTCACACCTAAGGAGAATTTACAGAAGCTAATTAACCTCACAGACATGTTTTTAGACTGTGGGAGGAAGCCGGAGTACCCGGAGAGAACCCAGGCATGCTCATGGAGAACATGCAAACTCCATACAGAAAGACCCCGGGCCAGGAATCGATCCCGGAACGTTTCTGGCTGCAACCCAGACCAACCAAAGACAATTGGAGAAAATATTCTCCTCTGTAACATCCACAATACAACACAGAATGTCCAAACCTCTTACAGTCATGCATTAACCTGACTCTGCTAGATGGATTTGCTCCGCATATCCATCTGGAAACCTTCCGTTGAAGTAATTTTGGGAAGGGGCGAAAATACTGGTTAGCTGACTGGCCTATGTTGGTGATAGACGGGCCAAATAAACCAATCAGATCAACGAAGCATATGACGTACTGACAGAGCGACGACGAAGAGTAGCCAATTGATAGATCAAACTCTTGCCGAAACCAGTCGGGAGAAGAGCAAAAACATCTTTTCCTCTGAGAAAAGCCTCCAGAGCAGTGTTTTGCTCTTCTTTCAGTGAAGAAATACTCTGTAATTCCGATAAAACTTGCTCCATAGCCACGCTAACGCTAGTTTCATTGGCTGAAGCCGCCATGTTCTTTAGACTGAACTGTCGCGCTTCTCGTTGCGTCACACCTCAACCCGCCTCAAAGCCAACGCTGATTTGACGTTCATTTGGTGAACGGCTCCAAATTTTCTTCAACGGAGAGTCTCCAGACTGATCTGCGAGTGAAACCTTGAAAGCTCGCGAGATCAGGATGGTCTCACGAGGCTAGTCATGCATGGCAGTGGTGGTGTAATGGTGTGTGTGTCCCTGTCTAGCCCTGAGGCCCAGAGTGAGGACCTTTTTCCGATTTCCCCATAAATTGAGGACCAGTTGTTGCAAAGTGAGGACATTTTTCTAGTCCTCACTTGCTATTTTGCTAATGGCTAGGTTTAGGGCTAATGTGTCACTTGGTTAGGGTTAAGGTGAGTTATGCATTGGTAAGGGTTAAGGTTAGTTTTAGGGTTAGGGCATAAAATGGGTTGAAAATGACTGAAAATCAATGGAGGTCAATGGGAGTCAACACATGGTCCTCACTACGATGGCAAAACGAGTATGTGTGTGTGTTGGTTGTACATAAGGACATTGGTTAAAACCACACACATCTCCCCACTTAAGATGAATGACTGCAGTGGCCTAGTCAAAGCCCAGACCTCATACAAATTGAAGTTGCTATTGCAGAGAATTTTTTTTGAGTGGTCTACTAAAAGCATAGAGTTGAATTAGATTGATACTGTATGCTAAGCTATGATCTAAAACTGCCCCTGAAAGTTTTCCCTGCAATAAATCTAAATTTAGACGATTTTATGGAAAAGAGGACAAAGCATGTTTACAGAGATGTAAGAAACTTAACTTTTCCTCATAAAGCAATCATTGTTTGAATGGATTTCTTTTCCTTAATGAATTAATTTAAAACTGATTCGGGATGTCAGGGAAAAAAAAGAAATCTGTAAGAAAGGGGGGGATACTTTCCCCAGTACTCTACAGCCTCTTTCTCTTGCCACCGGAGGGCAGGAGAAACAAATTGTAAACGCAAACTCCAGCCGGCAAACATGATGCCAAACAGATTCTTGTTTATGCATCCAGTTTTACATGAATTCCAGAGGGAAATTTTCCACTCCAGCTGCTAAATTTGCAACGACTTCAAGCAGCTTTCTGTTTGCTAACATTTGTCTGCTCTTCGCATGATATGAATTTATATGCGGCTGCACATTTTTTTTACCCCTCCACCAGCAGGCCTAAAACTTTAAAGCCGGAACTTAATCCTTGGATCTGGATCCTCTTTTGCTCTCTTTCAGACACTGAAGTAGGTTTAAAAATATATATATATATATACTTCTTAATGTGTAAAAAGCTCCAAAATGTCAAAATTTCTATACAATCTGTCAGAATGTTAGAGACATTTATTGCGTACAACCACATTTTGATTTTTTTTGTGCCTAAATAAACAGATGTTTTCACAGCTGGGTAATAGTTGCACCAAAAACAGAAGAGGGATTCAATAGTCATGTTGGTATTTATTGTGGATCCTCTGCACCGGGTCAAAATATGAACATGCATTGGAATAACATTCAGATAATTTTATCTAAGCTTTTTGTCGCCATTAACAAGCTTCTAATTTGACCATGGTTTAATATTTGACCCAATATTCATGGTTAAAAATAGTAGAGTTCAGCAAATTGTCTTTGGTTTTCGGCATATTTAACAGCAGTTTCAACCATCTGATCAGAACGGTCAACTTCAAATGAAATAAAACTAAAACAATCCAAAACATTCCAAGAAATATTTAAGCTGAAGCCTGCCATGGAAAAAAAAATAAAACAAACATAACCCTCCGGATTAATCCATTGGATTAAGATCAACCAAATGGTCTAAAATAAACCCCTCAGAGCTTAACGGAAGGTTACAGCTGCTTACATGGAGACTGGAAATACTTTTTAGGAAAAAATAACTAGGCTTGCGTCCAAACAAGACAATGTTTGAGTTTTTGGCAAAGATGAGAAAAAGATGCAAACAAATCAAGGTAAGGAATTTCAAGCTTATTGACGCCATATAAATGGAAAAGTATGGTGGTGGCACCTTCATGCTGAGGGACTTTTATGCTGCCATTATTACTTGTACACAACGTTAATGGAATAATGGGGAGAAATGCTTCCATTATGTTCTTTCTCACCTAAATAAACAGTTAGATGGATGGAAATAGGGCAAACTCGGATGTTCCAGTTGGACAATGATCCCAAACACATAAAAAGTGGTTGTGGAATGGGTGAGGTAGACTAAAGGCCATTTTATGCATTGCCTCTGCAACCATCAAATCTGTGTCTGGGTGCGACCACGCCCTGCACAGAGGTTCTGCAACCGCTGTGGCGCACCTCAAGAAACTCCGGACTATGCGGTGGACGGTTGCAAACCTGCACAGACCTCAAGCCGAAGTGTGCAGACAAAAAGCAGCTGTGATTGGTCCATGGTATGCCTTTCCCGCTGTCTGTGTGGTCCTCCTTCTCGATTCGGTCTCGGAGCGCGCCTTTTTAAAAACCGAGGAACAACTACAATGGACAACTATGACAAAATGTTAACCGAGGAGGTATGCTTCATTAACAGAACCTGTTCCTCTTCGATGTCTAGCAACTGGGGCTGGGTAAAAAAATCGATTTAAACGATTTTGTATTGATTCCTTTACATTTTTGCAAAATCGATGTCTAGGGAATGAGATCGATTCATTTTATAGTGATGCGTGGGACGTTCACTTTCAAATGAGCAGGAAAGATGCAGCTCATGCATGTCTGCTGTGTCACGTGTGCTTGCTCGAGTGAGGCTTCACTTTTTCACTATTCACAAACAAGTTTGCACTTTTGTTCACATCTCATGTTTAAACTATCTGATTTACAAGTTTGCACTTTTTGTTTAATGTGACAGGAAAAAAAAAGTATTTTGAAACAAAGTTGAACCCCTTTCATTATTGTAAAAACAGATCAAATCGAATTTTATCGATTTAGAACTGTATGAATCAAAATCGAATCGATTCAGGACTTTGGCGAAAATACCCAGCCCTACTAGCAACTCTAAATCCATTTCTGTGAGCGGGATATGTTGTAGACACAGCCATTGGAGCCATTGTTGTTTTGGAAGATAAACACTGGAACCATCCGCCGAACTTCTTGCAAGTTCTCAAATAGGCTCCCCATTGCACTTTGGCGGGAAACTTCTGTGCATCCCTAGAAATTCCAGACCGGCTGTGCAGAATCATACCAGCAAAACTGTTTGGCGACCAGATCCAAGTGACATTTGATGTGTGCGGCTGCAGAAGTATAATCTGCCCTTTAAATTAAGCTTATTGGAAACAAAGGCCTTAGCTATGGGCACTACTGTGCACGAACTAGGGGTGGAACGGTTCACAAAATCCACGGTTCAGTTCGGTTCACGGTTTCATGGTCACGGTTTTCGGTTCGGTTCGATATATGTTGATTGTTAGCCTGACATGTAGTCGTGTTGCTGTTAGCATAAACAAAACGTGTT
>NW_015150471.1:333668-336093 GCF_000732505.1 Cyprinodon variegatus
GCGTCTTCCAACTCTTGTTCTTTCCCACTCGCCATACCCACACGCGAACCGAACCGAGACAGTCGAACCGAACGGTTCGGACGGTTTTCATAAACCCTTCCATCCCTAGCACGAACTCGTTTAATGAACAGCGTTCACTGAATACATTAATATTTTTAGTTAATGGTAAACTTAACTGATCAGTTTTGAAGTAATGAACGTTCACTCTGAAAAGAATAAGCAACACACACAGCTCACATTCACGTTCAACTGTTAATTAGCGCTGCATTATTTTGCAAATCTGTTATTCTGTCGATTATTTTCTCGATTAATTGATTAATAATCGGATAGCCAAAGGTTCTTTAAAGAAAGACTTTTTGCAAAATTTAACCAGGTGAAACAAATTTTTTTCAACTTGAGGACTTCTGGATAGAGCATAATGACAGAAAAAAAGATTTTTTTCTTAAATGCAAAATGTTTAAATATTTTTTTAACAATTGTGATAATTGCTGCTCAAGGTGGGTCGCTCTGTCAGTTAAAGGCATGTTTAAGCGTCTCTAAACTCCAATTAATGATTAATTGATTACTAAATTAGTTGACAATTATTTCAATAATTGATTAATCCAATTAATTGTTTCAGCCCTACTGATAATGGCTCTTTTCGTTGGATAATGTCAGGTTTTACAACACTTAAGACGGCAAACATCATGACAGACCAGCATGTCTACTGCTAGTACTAGTCGGCATAATTCAGACTCATCTACTGGTATTTCGGATGCCAGTTTAGCAGAGTTCTTGGCAGTATTTCCACATGTTTCAGAGACAAAACCCGTTTTTATTTCTCAAAAAAACAGCCCAACTGTGTTGTTCTCGAATCTAAAATCACAGATTTTAATGATCTCCCACTCAATTAAGTCATAACTATTTTTTTAATGATGTCAATAAAATAGCCTCCCAGTGTATAGGTCAGAGTCACATACCTGCCAACTATCAATCACACACACCAATAATACCTTTATTAGGCCATCATATTGGAAGGAAGAAATTTAATATAAATCTAGAACACTACAGCATTCAATAAAATACTAACGGTTTCTCCATAGGGCCTATATAAATGTCTAAAGGGAAATGGAGTATAAGAAACTAAAAAGTAGGATAAGAGCCGTTCAGGGAGAGCAGGAAAATAAATAGACCAAGAGGTGAGGGGAGGGAAACCAGCGCAGCGAGTCACCACTATTGACGTTGTGATCAGAGACGGAGGAGAGGTTATACCAACGCTTCTTTACCCACGCATCATGCTGCCCACTCCCTACCGCTAATGCTGAAATGTACAGCTCCCATGACAAAAGAGCAGCATGAGAGAGAGAGAGAGACTGAGACTCCTACAGATTCCTGAGCAGCTCTCTATTTAAATGTCACAGTGCTCCAACACAGCAAGTGAAATCACTCAGAGATTGTGAGAACAGCCGTCATACAGCCATCAGTGGGACACTCAAGACCCTGCTGAGGGAAATGGCAGGGTTGGGAGGGGTAAATCCCTGTATAAGTGCAAAGAAATCATACAGAAGTCATCAAACATGTCTTTATACTGAGCTTAGAGGGAGCCAGACTTTTTTAACATTTATAAAAAAGCCTACATTAATAATCCTCCATGCTTTGTTAAGGTCTTTAGACTTAGGCGGCTTTCAGTCAAAGCAATCAGGCTTTCTGGCATACAACACCCAAAACCAAGATAAGCAGCAAAAAGGCAGGTCTTTACAGGACTAGGTCGTGGTGCCATGTTTATTCTTTCTGAATTTGGAGAAGTACTTCAGTCAACAGGTGTATTTGAGGCTGCATCCTCAAAGGACCAGGTTTACCTGGACTAGATACTCCGAGGTTCGTGAAAATAAGCGGGCCAGAAGAGTTTAGCCATGGATTCAAACACGTCCAGTCTTCGCCGGCCTTCACTGAACGGTACGCTCTATCGCCTAGCAACCGTTTCAGTTGACACACAAAACAGGCAGAGAATGGACGCCGAACTTGAAATCTGTGCTTAAATGTCAGCCAAACCCATTACCACAAGGACAGATAAAACCTTTGAATAAACCAAACATTGCCTGCCACATATCTGACTCAATAACCTTATTTTCATTAATTTCAGACAGAACTATTCACATACTTGTATTATATTAAACTGAACTTCCAATATTCACCACTGTTCGGCACCATTTTCCTTTTTCCTCTGAGCACGGAGCAGCCGGCTGGCTTGGACTTGCAATGAATCGTGGGATACCCAAGGCTACGTAGGATACACCAGACCTGTCCTTCAAAACGGCCAAAAAGAAGGCTGCATTTGTCGGCTGCATAACGACAGCGTCTGCTCTGCCGATAATGCAAGCGTAGAAGAAGAAATGTGCTGTTTACCTGTGCAAAGAAAGAAACAACGAAAGAAAAATGTCTGAGG
>NW_015150471.1:336423-341745 GCF_000732505.1 Cyprinodon variegatus
CAAAAAAGTACTCCAGAGTGTTGTTCAGCATGGGGGTGAGTAGAAAATGAAGGCTAATCATGTTTTGTGTGTACTATTCCTTTAATACCTGCAGCATGTTGTGGGAGCTAATAGCCTGGGTTCTGCTCAGGTATTCATTGTTTGCTTCCATAGCAGCCTTAGATTTGCCTGCATCGCTGGCTGGTGTTTGTCTCACCTTTCTCTTGACAATGATTCCCTAAAAAGGTTTAGGTCAGGTTGCTTTCCAGGCCAATCAATTTCAACAAGAAATTGATTTTCTTTTAAAAAAGAGGAGTAGGAATCTCTTAGCAACAGTTGCTACATTCGCATGGACGCTAATAATCAGACCGAAGGCCTGATGAGACCCATCCATCCATCCATCCATCCATCCATCTTACTCCGCTTATCCGGGGTCGGGTCGCGGGGGCAGCAGCTTAAGAAGGGAGGCCCAGACTTCCCTCTCCCCAGCCACTTTTTCTAGCCCCTCAGGAGGAACCCCAAGGCGTTGCCAGGCCAGCCGAGAAACATAGTCCTTCCAGCGGGTCCTGGGTCTTCCCCGGGGCTCCCCCTGGTAGGACGTGCCCGGAACACCTCACCAGGGGGGTGTCCAGGAGGCATCCTAACCAGATGCCCGAGCCATCTCAACTGGCTCCTCTCGACGTGAAGGAGCAACGGCTCTACTCTGAGTCCCTCCCGGATGACCGAGCTTCTCACCCTATCTCTAAAGGGAGAGCCCAGACACCCTACGGAGGAAACCCATTTCGGCCGCTTGTATCCGCGATCTGATGAAACCAAAAATGTTTAATGTCAAACTGAAGATTCTTCGGTCCGATTGGACAAAAACAATTTTCGGAGCACCTATATGGATTTTTGGAGTGAAATCATGTCCACTCCGCTTGTCTGGATTATAGGGAACATCCTTCAGATGTTTACCCTCTACCTTTAGGTACTATATTTACTAACCAGCATTTGTAACCACAAAAGGCTCAAACACAACCTTACCAGGCCAGACTGATTTTGTCCATCAGGCTTTAACATTGATTCATCAGCCGCTTCCTTCAAATAAATTTACTGACTTTATGGATAAAACAGATTTGTCTGTTTTCTTTGCCCGATTGGACAAAATGCACCATTAAACACCCCAGGTAATGTGCTTTAATATATCCACGTTAAAACTATCAGTTTTGCTTTATCTGGCTTGAAGTCAATTTCTGTCAATTTCCCCAAAACTTTTGAATAATTTGCACATTCCTCTTAAAGTTCTTTGGTTAATTAAAATAGCGTACCTTCCACTTGACTTTCCATACTTTCCATTCTCATGATAGAATACAGCCCCTCGGTTGCTGTCAAACTGGACTAAAAGTGATGGACATTTTGGCTTCAGATGCTTTCATTATATAAGGAAAATTAATTTACCTTTTTAGTGCTTGACAAACAAATCACTGTGAAGGACTGGTGAAAGGAAACATGACTCGTTCCCATCTCTATCTCTGTCTAAACTCTATAATCAATACTACATGTGGCCGCTTTGGGCCACAATGCGCAGAATCACAGGTGGTTTACATCTTTTGCACCATAAAGCCAAAAACCAGAATTACTGAGTGTTAGAAATATTTTATTTATACTCTTACTTTGTTTGTGTTTCATGGCTTGTGTTCTAATGAACTATTATGATGTATAATGAGTGATTCATCTTTTATTAACTCTTGCTTAAGATTGTTCCAGATAAAGATCATGCAACGGACGGGTTGTGAAAGTGGCCTGAACAGCCTCTATCACACGTTTCTTCTAAACATGTGTTCTTGGAACAATTCAATTGTAAAACAACCACATGCTTTGTTTTAACATATGTGCTGAGGTTTAAAGTAAGATCCTTTTGTTTCCCTTCCCCTTAGTTAAACCTCAGCTGGTGTAATTAGGGACATCCCCTTTTCTTCAATAAATGGCGAGGAGAAAGCTGAAGACTGCAGAGTGGGGTGGATATTGTAAACTCTGCAGTCTCTTCCTACTCTCCTCGTGAGTAACTAAATTAATTGTCTCTGTGCCTTCTTTCTTTCCCTGTATGTATGTATGATGTTTTATGTACTTAGACCTGACACTGAGGGAAAAAGAAAAACTGGAACAAATTAAAAAGTGACTCATGCCATCTTTCTCACATCAAATGCATGATCCCTGAGAAGGACGTGCTACACTCGGACTATTTTGATGATTGTGATTCGAATGTGATTCAAAAAGCAGCTGAGTACCATCAGCAGCAGTGAGTGCGGCTTATTGCAGCAGATAACACACTCAGCTACATTGTTCTTTTTTATCCTGCAGTTAGCTTTAAAAGTGTAGAGTCTTTGCAGTTAGCTTCGGAGTGCAATGGTGCGTTGACATAAGTAGGTACGTCCAAACTAAGAAGATCAGGAGTTGGCTCCTTAAAGAAACACTAGTGAGTCTGGCAGATTTATGCTCTCAGGCTTCACCTGTTGTAATTGGATGTAACACTCTGTCATAAAGATTGTCTGCACACTGCTGTGCTTACATCAGTGGCCTTCTATATACTGTTTAGGTGTTGGTGGCTTGTAGGCATGAGAACCGGCGAGATATGGGGGCAAAGTTTTTGGCATCTTTGGTAAAAATGTGCAATATTCAGTATTCAAATACAATCTTACACTGAGAAAAATCAAGAAAACTAAACTGTGGCATACCGCTATGTTTTTGTATTCTCTTATCTTTGTTTTTTTTTTTTAATCAATCCACTGTCTTTCACCCCATTTGACCCAAGGCTATTCCTCATTGCCTATTGTAACCCATGTGCACTATGGGTAATCAGCTAATTTGGAAAAGGCCCAACAGCTGACACGCCTAGTTAACATAATCCAGAGATTCTACATACCCTAGTAGGGAATGGCTCCCAGTAGAGTTACTAGAGTGGGTGGGATATGCTGATACAAAACAAAAGGCTTCGACCCTTACAATGATTTATGAGAGGTGGGGGGGACAGGAACAGATCTGAACCAGAATGTGGAGAGCAGGTCTTGTGGGCTTTTTCTGTTTTGGACAAATAACCCAAAAAGGAAAAGAAGCCCAATTAAAATCCACAAGTTTAAAAATGAAAAAAGTCAGATTTCCAGTTAATGATTCCTATAAGAGAAATATTTCCCAGAATACTCATATAACTTCCAATATACACTGATGAGCAGGTTTTTTTAGATCGCATAGATTTATCCAAAGCAATATATCCTCTTCCCTCCATAAAAGACATTTCATCCCAGCCCTGTGTGTCCCATAACATCATCAGTGACCCCTCACACCCCCAGCATTCGATGCAGGACCAGTAGATTCAGAATCACCTTCTTCCCCACCACCATCAGACAGCTGAACTGCTGAAAAAACGCTAAATCATGTCACATAATGCCAGTTGCCACCATGTTTTTGTCTTCCACAATGTTTACATTTGATCACTGCTGCACTTTAAGAAAATGGAAATGTCAAGAGAGCTGTAAAAATGAAATTCTGTCTATAAATGTTGTCTAAATCTGAAAAGAAACCAGACATTCATAACATTAACAGGGACCCCAGGACGTTTGTAGAGAAAATAGGCCCATAGCATGATACATCTTCTACCGTACATACAACAGCTGAATGGTTTGAAGCCAAAAAGATCATCCATGCTGTTATCTGACCATAGGCTGCCATCGACTCTCACAGACGACTGCTGGAGCTCCCAAGTTTTCACATTCCCAATTTAGAAAGACTGGTCCTTCAGTGGAAGAGCATGGACACTGTAAGAAGGGCGTATGTGCATCATGAAGTTCCACTGAAGCATAATGATGAGCCCATAAGTGCCTCACACTCTCCACGAGACATCAGAAAGCCACTTCTGACACTCTGGTCTCATCGGCTCTCTCTCAGCCCCCACACCCCCTCCATGCTCCGTCTACAGTCTGAGTGGTCTTTGACCTTCACTGTAACAATGCTTTTGTTCCCAAAGTTACCCAGACGAGGTCACAGGTGCCGACTGATGAGGTCTGGAGTTTCAGTGACCAAGTCATCCACCTTCACCATCGACCGGTAAATTGATTCTGACCCCAAAACGGACATAACTTGTCCCCTTTCTTTTTAGTTTGCAGGAAGACATCTGAGGCTATGATAATAGAAGCGTATTATTCTCCTGCAGACAATGGAGAGGATAGTAAACATGCAAAAAAGAAATGCTGATGAGTGTCAGTTTGTTATTATTAAGGCTATTTTCTCATTTTATGTGAGCAACTTAAACTCTCCTTTGGACGAGTTTATCAACATAGCACCATTACTGTGATAGGACAGTTGTGTTGGTTCACAGTTACCAAGGCAACGCAGTATAAAGGCACCTCAGGATGTCAACAGCTGAAGGGTGGAAGTTAAATGACACATTGCAGAGAAGCTGAAGAAGGTCATAGACATTAGTCTGTTGTTCTTAGTAACCAAAAGGTCAAAGCTTCACTTTGACAGCTCAGAATCCTACTGACAAACTCTTTAAGGGAATCATGCAACAAATAGGTTATTGAAGCAGAGCATGATATATCAGAAAGTTCATAAATGTTGTTTACTGTGCATGAATTCTAAATCGGCTCTAATTTTGTTGATCTTTGTCTCCAGCCAGCTGTCCTTTTAAATATATTTAAAGTTGTGCTGCTCAGGAGTTTTCCAGACGGTCTAAAGATGTTTGATGATTGTTCAATATTCTTTAAACCATTTTCTGTAAAATTCAAAGCAGAACGTTTCTTCAGCAGATGAAAAGTGTGTAAAAGTGAAATCATAAAGAGAGAGAAAAGAAAATCCAGAACCAAGACTCGACAAGGCCTGGATGATGAATCACCCTTCGGTTGATCATCCACTATAAATATAGAAGCTTTCAGCCAATTGCCCTTTGGAGATCATCTGGCTGGACCGTTTTCTGCCCGTTATCTTTAAGGTCTTTATGCATTCCCCTAAAGAAACTGCAAACACCTACATCTTTATACCAGTTCCTAACTTTCACGTATTTTCAGTAGCCTAGAGAATGATTAATCAAGATTACTGATTCCCTGGTAGCCGGCTGATGCAGATTACAGATTTATGCAGATTATTTCTAATCAAAGGTTTGTCTAAATCTTTAACCAAGTGATTCTGATTTTCCTTTAAGAGCTAAAATACAATAAAAGTTGAAGTATTCAGAATGTTTTTGTCCATCCTTCCTGCCACGATATCAGGAACAGATGCAACATGGCACAGCGAATCAGAGGAGATTATTACTGTTTCACAAGTTTGACTATATAAAGACGGACATTTTAAATATTACTTTTCTGCTAGTGA
>NW_015150471.1:342145-343102 GCF_000732505.1 Cyprinodon variegatus
AACCCGTCCGTGGAGGATCAGGAATCGGAAAGGCGAAATAACACATTTTTTTCCTCACTTTTACCCAATGTATTCCAACATCCAGCTGCCATGCACGTGGGCATTGTCAGTTTAACTATAGCTCTGGTGAATTTCAATGGTGAAGTCCTCTGGAAACCTTAAAAGTCGTAGGGAAGCGGCTGTTTCAACGGTTGCGGTTCTGAATTCTCCCGAGTGGTGCCCGATTTTACACGAGTGAATAAAGTGAACGTGATTGGTCGTTTATCAAGGGTGCGGGATTGTTGTGGCAGAAGGTTCGCAAGCATGTTTGATTGTAGCAGGTGTGTCAGAAGCCTCCTGCTAACTAGTTAGCAACTTAGTGCTAGTAGGTTCCTAATGGGAAATTCCATTGGGACCAAGTAGCACTAAATTGGTGACTTAAAGCTGATTTACACTTCGAAACTAAGTCGTCTGCGTAGGTGTCGCACTGAACAAAAATAAATCCCCGCCCCCTCCGCAGACACTCTGCTGCACCTCTCCCAAATTGTAGGTGACTGCAGACAGTGCCGCAGATAGGAGGCCAGCTTGTTTTGTTTTTATGAACGCATTTGCAGAAAAACGACTCGTGAAGTTGGGCAGCCAGAAGAGCGAGGTGCGTGAGAACGCTGGGACCCTTTTTCCACCTGGATCCCCGTTATTTTTCGTGCTCATGTCCCTCCGTTTTCGCACAAACTTGCCGCTACTCCCTCAACGCCTCTGCCGTATCTAGACCCACAGCGTATGGTGCAGACCATGCTAAAAATTGAGCATAAATCAAAAATGTCTTCGTTAAGCTCACTGCAACACACTGGTTTCACAGTGATAACGGGGAAAAAAACCACAGATTTTAAGACAAGATTTTTTTTAAATTGAAATTTTCAAACTTTTGAGACAATATCGTCTGATAAAGAGTACATTTATATACATGTTTAAGCCAGA
>NW_015150471.1:344003-346305 GCF_000732505.1 Cyprinodon variegatus
CGGAAGGTTTCCAGATGGATATGCGGAGCAAATCCATTTGGCGGAGTCAGGTTATAGCCTACCGACTCCCGGAAGATGTCAGGAGTGAGGTGTTACTATATTTCGTGACCAAAATTATCGGTTTTATGTTTTTACTTATTAACACCAAATTCATTAAATCACCGCAAATGTGTTAGATTTTAGGAATAGATAATGATCCATTGATTATTCCTTGCTGACCAGACATTTCTTTAAAGATTTCTACAACTCTGCTGGCTTAATTACATCACTTCTAGCTTTTTCTAAATATCTTCACTCTCCAACTAAAAACTGACACATTCTAAAAAATCCAATATGATTTCTATTTTCAATCCTGCAGTGAATGGAACTAAAAAGCGTTCCACATTCAGTAAGCGACCCCCTCCGCAGGAGGATGGGGCTGCCGCCTGTTAACAGGATCTGCTTCCATTCACTTTTCCTTTGGTTCATTAATACAGGAAGGAAGGGAACATTCTGCGGAGCAGTCGGTGCCAATCTGTCGCTCTGTGGACATCAGCCAGAGTCGACTCCTGCTCAGCCGCGGCCCCTCCTCCAGGAGCTTTCTACATATATCTGATAATACTCCACAGGGACAAACCATTTATCTCATATAATTCAGCAGCTAATGTTTATGGTGAATATTGTATAGCTTGCTTTGAATCTGAGCAAGCAATATATATGTTAATGTACATTTGCATATAAATGTTTAAAACATTCTGCATTTATTCAGCTTGGAAAATACACACACTGCTCTGCAGATTGAGTAACAGATATATAAGTTAATCCAGAAATATGGTACAATCTTAACAAAACTGATATAATTGTTTATTTTCTGATGTTTTATAGATTAGAATTTACAGAAGGTTTGATCATGATTTAAGTAATTTATATCCAAACATTTTATTTAAGACTAAAATATGTAGTCAAGTCACAGATACTTTAAACAGGAATAATAATAATAATAATAATAACAGAAAGAGTTGCACTTATTACAGCATTTTTATAACAAACTTGCAGACAAGGGGTGACAAGATGTTATTATATTATCAATGAATGAGATCAGACTGATTGTAAGAAACAGAGGGCATTAAACCAGCGAGCATGAAAACATCAACAAGATAAAGTCTGTTATTACCTTTAGAGGAACTTGCAGTGGGTCCAACCAGGCTTAAAGTGCTGCTCAGAAACGCGCAGTAACCGTGTTTAGACTGCATTAGGGCCCCGGCTGCTGTGTCACTTCGTGCTTCTGCCTCAAAGCATGTTTGCTAATCTGATGATCTCTAATTAGATTTTTCAACGACTGTGGAGAATGAGCCATCAATTAGACTCCCATAATTAGAGGGGCCAATTTGGCTCCTGTCAAACAGCTGCTGCCTTCAGACTTTTTTAGTTACTTGAAACGGGGAGAAACAGGAACTGTCCTAAACACATTGATGCTCGTATACGAACTGATAGTAAAAGAAAGGCAGTGACTCTTGAAACAAAGATGTTTTTTTATTTTATTTATTTATTTATTTATTTAACCCTTTAAAGCTCGATCCAAGAATAAAACAAAACAGAAAATTACTTTTTTTTTGGTTTCAAGTCCTTATTTGGCCTTTTAACAAAATATGTAAAAAGAAAACTGACATTACATTTTTGATATTAATAATTTATTACTATGCGATAAATCAAGATTATTTTTTGTCTTCTGCCATCTGTTATCAGGTATATCTGATTGTGTACAATAGGATTTTAAACAAAGTTTTTACCATTAAATTATGCAAAAGGTGTCAGACGCAAAACATTTGAGAAACTGTATGTATCAAATATGATACATTTGGCATTACAGGGTTTAAAAAAAGAAAAAAAAAAGGTGTTTATGTGCAATATGTACACCATGTATAATTTGTTTAAAATCTGTGTGGTGCTTCTCTTTGATCAATAAACCCATAAAGCATCAACAGGTGGAGTTGTCAGCAACACTCTTTGGTGTGGAAGTTGTTACTGTACGAAGAAGGCAAAAAACTTGGCTGTTTTTCAGCATCTGTGACACTTTCAGAAAGGATGCTAGAGGGGTTAAGCCAGAGGATACAATGTGAGACATTTTCAATCGTTGGACGAGGCTACTAACCTGACTCCGCCAGATGGATTTGCTCCGCATATCCATCTGCAAACCTTCCGTTGAAGTAATTTTGGGAAAGGGCGAAAATACTGGTTAGCTGATTGGCCTATGTTGGTGATAGACGGGCCAAATAAATCAATCAGATCAACGAAGCATATGACGTACTAACAGAGCGACGAC
>NW_015150471.1:346315-358570 GCF_000732505.1 Cyprinodon variegatus
CTTTAGACTGAACTGTCGCGCTTCTCGTTGCGTCACACCTCAACTCGCCTCAAAGCCAACGCTGATTGGACGTTCGTTTGGTGAACGGCTCCAATTTTTCTTTAACGGAGAGTCTCCAGACTGATCTGCGAGTGAAACCTTGAAAGCTTGCGAGACCAGGATGGTCTCATGAGGCTACAACTGTACGACAAATCCGCAGGGTTTAAAAGTTCACAGCTCACGATGTATGTTCTCTCACTGTGCGACCCGACGCTCCGATGCGATCTACCTTCTCACACTGTACGACCAAAAACCACATGTCAGACTCCGCGCAGAGAGATCGCGCTGTTCGGACTCGTCAATCTGGAAGAAGAAGAACTCCCTTGTTTGTGTAGATGCGGAGTGCTCGCGGTTCTGGTAAATCGGCTCGTAGTTCTGCTTCAAAAGCAGGATTTGTACACGAACACCTAAGGATGTCCGAAACTTGACTATGTTTGATTTTCTCCCGGTCTTACGATTCCTGATCGGGGGGTGGTTAACTTAACCCTTTATAGGGCAAGTTAGCGTTTTTGATCTCTTGCATACCACTTAATAATAGTCCTCCCCCTTCCCTCAGTGAGGTCTGGAAGCACAAGATCTATATTCAGCCATTCAGCAAAGATTCTGCTACATGGCTGTACATCTATTTGGGCATTTGACCAAACAGAGAAGTCCTTGAATGATATATTACCTACTGTAAATTAAGTTGGAAAAAAAGTTAAGTCAAGAAAAAAAGGTGAAAAGTTAAAAAGTAAAGTTAAAAAGTTAATAAGCCTAGTTAACAATAATATTTAGGTTTATAAACAAAAAAAAATGTAATTTTGATTTCCAAGAGTGCCCTATACAGATTTCCTGCTCTGCATCTCAACCAAAAGGTAATTTTTCAGACGTTACAAGGTTTTTTTAAGCTTAATTTGCACTCTATCAATGTTGGAGTTAAGTTATTTATTTTGCACACAATGTACTCTGTTAATTTTTTTGTTTAAATGACTAATTTATCCAGAGGTGTTGCCTCTTTATATAATTTAAAAATCTGTGCACGGTGCAATTAAAGACAGGTTATTAATTTAAAAAATGTGTTTTCAGTTGTCTACCATTTGTTCTTCTTAATAAGTAGGAGGGAAAAAATAGTAAACGAAATCAAAAACACAAAAATCAAACTATTTGAAGGCCATATCACCAATCCCTAGTTGGAGCATTTCTTTCAAAGGACTTTTTATAAATCTTTATGGCACAAACAACATTTTTATGTATAATTAAACACAAGAAAAAAGGAACAGCATGTTAATCTTTTAGAGTTATTTTCATAAGCTTCTGGAAAGAAGGAAAACAGTTTTTAAGGTGAAATCATTAAACAAAATTGGACTAAACAGGTCAGAAAACAAAGGACATCAGCCATGAAAAACGACTTTTACTACAGTTTTAGATTTCTGTTGATTTAAAACATCTTTACAAAAAAACTTTTATATATTGTACCTATAAACATCTATATTTACAACAACAACATCCTTGGCTAATTATTGGTTGCTAGGGGTGTAAATCACATCCATCATGGCAATTCGATTCAGTATCGAGTTCCTGAATCGATTCTCTTGCGGACGTATCGACGCATCGGAACGTCGGCTGTTGGATCGATGCATCGATACAAAACGATTATTATTTACACCCCTATTGGTTACTACAAACAGCATATTTTATTCTGTGTTGTAGATAAAAAAAAACTTCTATTATATCAAGTTCTGCTCTGTTCTCTTTATATTTTTTTGTAGTTTAGTTTAACTTTGTTCTTCTTAATTAACTTTAACTTTTCATAAATATATCAAATAATTTTCACAAAAAAAAAAGAAATAGAAAAGACATAAATATAACTCAACTGATAAAATATTGATTATTTTGAGATCCCAGACTGAGGATGAACAAGTTCAGTGTGTTTTCTTTCTAACAGGCACTTCTCCAGCGCCTCCCTCTAAACGCCCATTAGTTATGCAAAATCTCCCTGTCGAGACACACCAACCTTTTAACCCTGTTCCTCATTTTGTAATCCGCTGATGCCGTAGCTGTAATTGTAGTGTCAGACTGTTGACTTTGTTTCAAGTCTAGTGCCACTTTTCCACCCCCCTGATGGAAGGACGAGGATAATAGAGATGTGAAAAAAGAGCAGCTCTTATATGAATATCTAACACATGTGGCAATACAGAGATATAAGTGGAATTTCACATCCCACTAAGATAAATTTGCAAATATGATTGTTAAAACTCCTGGTTGGTATGAAATTAATTTAAAAGTGCTCCTAATTAATGATAGATATTAAATAAAAGATAAATTCTGCTGTTTTTACAAAACCTAACCTGGTCTGATTTAAAGAGAGCTTATCTCTGTTACTTCCCCTTTCTCTATTTCCACTTTTTTCTGCTGTGCTCAGATTAGCTGGTGAATTCCTGCCCCCCCGCCCTTTAAGGCTGCAGCATTCCTTAACTTCAAATACAGCCGTTAACCATTCTATCTCACCATCTTTTTTTTTTACTAAGACCAATTTTCAGCAGCCATGCTGTATGGCAGCACTGTTTTGGAGAAAACTCCACTCTTTTGCCAAAAGCTTTCCCCTGCAGCAGCAGCGCAGCGCTCCCTGCCTGTCAAACACTGATAAGTCAGTCTGATTATGCCCTTAAAAGTGGTTTATCTAAAACGCATGAACATCTATTTTAATTTTGTTTCTCAATGGGGCTTAGATAAGCATATAAAAAAGGGGATATAGTGTTAAGGGCAAAGATAAACGTGCTGCAGATGCTGCAGAGTGGGGGAAAGTTTGCAAGAACATGCCTGTTAAACTGAGTGAAGATGACTGGAACAGATGGGAAACCCCAGAGGGAACTGCAGTTATATAGTAATAACACAAAAATTATTAGTGACGTCAAATATTTTGAGTCTTACCTACAAAGTACCTCACACCCCTAAGTCCATATTTAGTTCTGATAAACTCTAAAAATAGATCTCTGAAAGTGCAGTCAAGGTGTCTCTTATCTTCACACGTTACTACATATCTGATGTTGGAGATCGACCTTTTTTTCCAGTGTAGTCCTGTTTCTCTGACTGTGACTGGCTGGATGTGCTCTCTTTAGACGTTTCTTCCTCTTAAAAGGTAGTGTTTTCTCTCCACTGTCGCTACAAGCATGCCTAGTTTGAGGGATTGCTGAAGAGTCGATGCAATCATCATCAATTTGACTGGATGATCTGGTGAACTGTAAAGTGCCTTGAGATGACATGTGTTGTGAATTGGTGCTATAGAAATAAAGTGAATTGAAAATGTAATTTGTTGAAATCCTGTGTTTGTGTCTAAACCTTCGTGTTTGGCGCCCCCTTAAGGTTATAAAAGGTTACTGCAATTGACTTAGCCTGGATGCAATGTAATAAAGGAGAACTGGTGTCAGCAGCTCTACAGTGGAGGCAGACAATGAATAAAATTATAATTTTTTATAATGGGGAACTGATATAAATAATCATTTTCTCAATTTTAAAGGTAAATGATAAATAATAAATGCATTAAAAGTGAAAAAAGCAAGTCTATATCATCTGTCCAGTCTCATGAAATTAATAGGGGTTGGAAAAAGACAATAATTATTAAAATAATCAGAAAATATGAAAAAATATATTAAAAAGGAGTGTGCCTTCTCTTTCTAGTCTAAAACATTTACTTGGTATTAATTTTGGGCCAATTGGTCACAAGACACTAAAGTTATTAAATTTATCAACAGTAATTTTTCATTGATATTTATTCCAGCCACAGCATCTCTGAACCAGCAGTTTAAACTAGCGCGGCTCAGAGCAGCAGGTCTCCTCCACAGAACGCTCCTCGCCAACCCTAATTCTAATGTCCTCCACCAATAGAAATCCTCCACCTCATACAGCCGCCCTGTAAAAGAACAGTCATTACTGGGATTGCTCTGCTCACCATGTTTGTGTTGCTCTAAGTGCAAATGTGCCACTGGCAACCAAAGCTAAGACTGCGTCCAGACCTCAGTTCCCTGCAATTTCCACAGTCCTTCGGGCGCCACCTCCCAGTGGGATGATTTTCAACTATTATACATGGTGGAAGCGCCGGTTTGGAGCAAATTGATAAAGCATTTACAGCCAAGAAAATCCCAGCACTCATGCAGTTCCACCTGTCACTAGGGGTGGGTATTGCAAAAGAAGTCACGATGCGATTCTATCACGATGCATCACGATACTTGAATTATTGCAATGCATTGCAATATTTTCTCCTCCACGTTTTGTTTTTGAATGACTCGGCGCAGTATCCCGAGGCCGGAAATGCTTGTGACACAAGGCAGCGTGGGTCAACACATCCGCAGCGACATCTACTGGACTGGAAGTTGTATTACACTTGTTTTTGGCTGATGTTCGCCAACCATTCATGCAATTTTATTTATTCATTTTTTTAAATTAATAATCGATACTTGGCATCAAGAATCGATGCAGTAGATCACGAAAATTAGAATCACGATGCATCATCATGACGATTATTTTGCACACCCCTACCTGTCACAGTTATTGTAGTTTGGGAAATACCCGGTGATGGAAAATCATTAGCTACATTCACATCAGTGATCAGACAAAACAAACAATGAGACCAAAAATGACTTATGTGCAAATAAACAGTACTAACATCATTGTTTTTGTTTTATAATATGAATACATTTCTATCAGATTGCATCACTTTGTCTATGTGATAATAGTCCAAGAAATATGGTTGTCTTTCTGAAAAAGCTACGAGTCTTCAACGTTTTCCAGGATAAGGACCCCAAACTAATGGCGAAATGGAGCGGGGACCCCTAATTATATATATTGTATGAAATAGTTTTATATTAAACTGTTCTTATTGTTACTCTATTACAGATGAAGTAATGTAACTAAAGTAGTTTCTCCCTGGGATTATTAAAGTATTTCTGATTCTGCTTCCTGGTTGATGGGACAGGTGTTGTGAATGAAACGGTGCCCAGCCTGAAAGAGCTCCTGTGTGTCTCTGAATGTTGCATTGATGACTGAAAGACATCTTCTGCCTCCATTTATCTGTTTACTACTGTGAGTTGAATTCAATTCAATTCAATTAGTGGAAAAAATTGCAGAGGGAATATAAAAAAAAGTCTAATCAACCAAAACTTTCGCGACCCCCATGCAGTATCTCCATGGACCCCCTAGGGGTCGCAGACCCACTATTGAAGACCTCTGCTTTACAACATCAAAGCTGTACGGAGTTAATTATGTAGAAGAAAAAAATAGATAGATGATTTTTCTGTTGTTTTTAGATAATGTTTCTTATAGAAAAACATGACCTTAGGATGAGGCAATGATATCAAAGTAGTGCTGAAGATCTTTAACAAGAGATGGACTCTGACATCATCTAAAGAGACGAAAGAAGGAACCTAATAAGGAGAACCAAGTGCTCTAAGACTGGAACAGGACTAAAGCCATGGATGATTGAATATTTCTAATCGGTTGGGTGAAATGGAGGAAGAAGAAAATGTAAAAATTAAAACAAACTAGAAACCGACGCACTGTGAAACCCAGAACAATGAAGGTTAGCTTGGAAATTCCCTGTTGTGCAGTGAAACAACTGCTCACAGCGCTGCTCGACTTGGCAGAACATTCTTTGAATACCAGAGAAAAGCTGGATTTAAGTACAGACAAGAGGAGAGAAAGGCAGAAAGATCAGTGGTATCACCAATCCCTTCCCTGACATCCTTTATATTCAACTAGAGTGTCGGTGGCTTCCCTCTATCATCTAAAAACATTTTTCAGGGTCATCATGTTTAATTTTTTTTCATGCTCCATGTTTCTGCTTCCAAAAATAAACAGAGAGACCTTGCAGACACCTCCTGCAGCAAGCAGCTGACAGGCAGATTGATCATTTTCTGTGACGGACATCGTAAGACACACTTACCGCTGCTGCGACTCTTGCGGTTGGCCTTCCCCCCCGACAGCAGCATCTTCAAGCTGTTCCTAAACATGTCTGCAGCAGCAGATGTCCGACCGCAAAAACGAACCTGGTGGAGAAAGCAAAGAAAAAGCATATCAATCATGATGAAGAGACCTTTTATTATGACTGGACATCCGCGTGGAGATCCGGCTGTCAACAATACAATTCAGTTAAAAGAATTATCAGATAGCAGAGAAGAGGGGAAGCTTCAAAAGAGGCTAATGCATTAGAAAACTGGAGCAGGGAAAATTCCATTCATGACTGCTTAATCTTATCTCCGTCATCAAAGCATGAGATCAAATGCCTCCTTGTAATTAGAGAAGAATAGAAGGAAGTACAAGTGGGTTTACAACACGTCTTGGAGAAAGATCCCCCAGCCTCGCTTTTTTTATTTGGTAAAAACGTTGCAGTTGGTGCTACCATGAGGTGAAGGATAAGAGCTTTAAAATTCATACTTATTCAACAGCTGCATCGAGATGAAAAGGAAAAGGCAAAAACAGCAACAGACAAGAGAAACCCAATAAAAAAAATCTGTTTAGCCTCTCAAAAACCACTGTTTTTAAAGCTATAAATTAGCGTTTACAACAGGCATCCCCAAAGTCGGTCCTCGAGGGCCGCTGTCCTGCAGGTTTTAGAGGTTTCCCTGCTTTAGCACAGCTGATTATAATGATTGCAGTAGAGCAAAAGCCTCTGAATCAGCTTTCAGTTAAAATCAGCTGTGCTGGAGCAAGGAAACCTCTAAAACCTGCAGGACAGCGGCACTCGAGGACCGACTTTTAGGGATGCCTGGTTTACAACTAATAACTCAGAATGCATGAAAATTACACCGGTAAAATGATTACCAATATAGACATGTTAGAAATGGCTGGGAAGTTTAGATTCTCCACAATACAACCACCAAGTTAATTTTATGGAAACAGCGAGCACCAAAGCACAATTAACACAGATATAGCAGCATGTTAAAATGTAAATGTCAGGTCTAAGCACCTAAAACATCAAACATACGTACAGGGAAAGAAAGAAGGAACAGAGACAATTAATTTAGTTTTATTCGCGAGGAGAGTAGGAAGAGACTGCGGAGTTTACAAATCTCCAACCCACTCTGCCGGTCTTCAGCTTTCTCCTCGCTATTTATTAAAGTTAGAGGGGGGGATACCTAGTTACAGAAGCTGAGGTTGCGCTAAAGGAATAGGAAACAAGAAATACAATTCAATTTGCAGCCTCAGTGAACAGGTCAATTTGCATTTAAATGGTCCGAGAACCTCCTGGTTTCGTTAAGCTTGAGCAATACTTCCTGAGCGTTGACCTATACTGCTTGTGCAACTCCTCTCTGGAACAGTAATATGTCACAGATTATACATCATAAGAACAAACATTAAGTATCTTATACACAATTATTCCAACAGTAAACATAACAAAGCAGCCACAACAAGCAAGCTTGTCTTTTTTACTGCTTTATCTATTATTTTCAAGAATAAGAAAAATACAACTTTGAGTCATGTTTGAACTGATGCAGCTTTGGCTGTGTTTTACTCACCCAATTTTCATATATATATTCAGAAACTAGAAGCATCATCTTTAAAATAATGTATTTAGCGTTCACACAATTTGGGCTTACAATTCCTGAGTTATTTGCTTTTCTGTTTGCGTATGCAAAATAGGCGAGAATTTCCCAAATTGAGGTGGATGACAAAGGTTAGAAAGTCGACGGCAGATGCATCGTCTTTCCAAATTCTAGCAACAAAACTTTAAATTATAACCTAAATGGCCCCATTAAACCTACTTTAAAGGCACAGTTAAAAGCATAAAGTCTCTGCCTTCCCTGAATGCTGGATTACATCACAGTTAGCATCCACTTTGAACAGTGGCAAATTGTCTAACAGTATATCAGAGCGACATACCCTGTCTTTTATGATAGCTCTACATGTCTGTACATTGTAAATAAAGGGTGTTTCACATATTTGGTGTTCTTATTCAGTGACGTATGGTTCCTGTTTTGTTGCATCAAATATGGGTAGTTTAATAATATGCAAGAAAAAATGTGGTTATCAGTCAGTATTCAATACAGCAGGCAGAATAACTTCTTTGAATATAATCATAACTTTAAAAAATAATAATAATAATCATAACTTTTTAATGGAAATATGGGATTGATGAGATCAATGATCTTTAGACTCATTTATTTTTCAATAACTTGCATCCCAAATGACTGGTAATGAAATGTTTGAGATTAAAATATAATATCAAACTTAATGTCTGATTTAAAATGGTTTCTGTTTTGGAATAAAATGACTAAATCCAATCCCGAAATGATAGTTTTACTTTTCTTGCCTTTTCACAGCGTTTGGTGATATAGTGTTAGCTTCATATATAATAATAATAATAATATTATATAAATAACTATATATTGTTTTTTCACATATCTTTGCAAATTGTAGAAGATGAAGCATTTACTGTATTGTATTCAACTGAAAGTACTCAGAATAAATGTCGGAATGTTTGAATTTGTTTAAAAAAGTAAAACATTCAAAACCTTTTAGGTACGGATCAGACTAAGTGACGTAAGATGAGCCTTAATTTTATCGTAGTTGTTCATTTTTACAGCTGGATCCTGCTGTTCTCCTTTTCTAAATGTGCTTCTCTACCCCCTCCACCACGACGCCCTAAAATTCTTTGATGTGTGCCCTTGTAGTGAAAGGCATGGCAGCAGATGTTATTTTAGGTGGAGGCTACTTAGCAAAGCCCCTGCAGTTGAGCTGCAGCTGTTGACCTAAACAAGAAATAAAGATACAGATAAAAAAAGAGGAAAGCAGTATGAAGCTTTTCTTCCTCTTTTTACCCCAATTCTCTCCACAGTTATGATATCCCACTGACCTTAAAAGGGAATTTAAACTACCCAAGATTTTTATATTACCAAAGCTCAGAGGGAAGCTGAAGAAATAGATGATATCATCGTTATTAAACCACAATTGGGCACAAAACTCAAATTAGTGCATCTTTAGCTTTATGCAGATTGATTCTAACTGCCTGTGCAAACTATGACTCCATCACCTTGGGTTTGTTGCAGTAGCAGCTGGCCAATAGAGGGCGCTAGGGTGTCGCCCCACACCTAATGACACTGATTAAGATGTAAAAAAAAAAGATTTTTTTTAATAATTTAATTTTTAATTAAAATGTAAAACATTTTAAAATAAATCTCTATATATTTTGTAGAAGTGTAAGATTAATACTTAATCTGTAATGACTAGTAAAGCGTCATTCCATTTTTCGGCGGATTGGTGACGTATTTCCGCCCTGGGGCGCAAAAATAATTAAAAAAAGTCGTACATGCACAGTAGCTCCTCTGCAATACAAAGGTGTAGGAGAGGTCGGGCGCATGAGAGCTGCGCCCCGAGCTGACAGGAAGTGTATTTGCTCACCACCTTCCGCCAAAGTTGGTGATTGACAGATGGAGTCGCAGGAGTTGGAGATGCATTGGAGACCGAGAGAGAGAAATGGTGCAAGAAATGTCCTTTTCCTGATTTAGCAAGAAGGCTTGGCTATGGCGTTACATTTATGTCATAACCAACGCTAGCAAAATAAACATACTCGCATGTATGTTCAACTACTTCTGCGCATGGTTTATCTACCGCCGCGCGAGAAACTGCTGCTTCAAGGGGAGAAAATCTCTCTCCGCGCGCGCCAGCTCCTCTACGCGCGCTCGGAAGGGGAGATCCTGCGAGCTGATTGGGCAAGCGCTGTGTCACTGTCCCACCTCGAGCCGTCTTCTTAACTGACGAGCTGTCAGTCAAATGCTTCCTGACACTACTTCCTGTGAGATCTTGTCTGCAAGGCCCAATCAGGAGGAGGCTTACAGTTGTCTCCGCCCAACCTGTCAAAACCACTTTTCCTCCGCGCGAGGAGAAAATCTGTCCGAGCGCAGAGACACTTTCAAGAGGGCAGCCGTCTTCGAGCGTGGCCGCTGGATAGAAAATTGTGCGCGCAGGGAAATCCCGCACACACGTGGGAGGGGCTGGCGCGCGCGGAGAGAGATTTTCTCCTCTTGAAGCAGCAGTTTCTCGCGCGGCGGTAGATAAACCATGCGCAGAAGTAGTTGAACATACATGCGAGTATGTTTATTTTGCTCGCGTTGGTTATGACATAAATGTAACGCCATACTTGGCTAACTGCATGCAGCTTTATTCTGCTTTATGTCAGGATCAGATCCAGCATAGCTAAACACAGGTAGGACTGATTTAAAGCACTTTTTAGAAAAGACAAAGAAGAATGAACAATCTGGGCTTCACATGGAAAATAATATAATATAGTGTATTGTTTCTAAATGTTTGTTAATTTGTATAGTTAATAATAAGTAAACATATTGTCAGAAAATTGTTTACATATATATAAATAAATAAAAGTAAAAAGCTGACCAATAGTTTCTCCATTATTAAACTGGTACATTATTTTTTAGGTTTATGACACAATATTGGACCATGCAAAACACATATTTGCCCTCACAAAGCCTCAGAAGGGCAAGATTTATGTACAGAAAGTAAACCTATGCATTAAAATATTTTTTACAAAGTGTTTTCATAATGTTTTTTGTTGTTGGCATTCATATAAATATACTGGTGTGATAACTTAGTATACGTTTCATTGGTTTTTTTGGTATAAGTGTATTCATAGCCCCCATCCAGGAGAAAACTCCACCAGCCGCCACTGGTTTGTTGGATTATCTCACCCATGAGAAAGATTATTTGAAAAACAGCTCATCAAAGCCACCCCACATATTCAAGGTGACGGCAAACAAGTATATATTTTTTTTTTTGCAAAATCTAAGCCGGATGATCGAACCCATTCTGCTTCACAATGATGACTAGACAGATTTAAATCTAATGTGGATAGGTGCTGTTGCACAGCTAAAATTTGCTAACGACTCTCTTTATCTGCAGGAATTTGTACAAATAGTGTTATTTAGTTACAAAAAGACTTTAAAAAGATGCAAAAAGAATCAACCCAGCAATGCTTGTACTCCGTATGAAACATGAGCCCCAATTATGAGTGGTTTGGACAGCCTGCAGGTCATAGGCTAAGCTGGGATATTACTGACTTGAAATCTTAAAAAGCCATGACTCACTGAGCAAATACTGTAACTCCCTCAGCTCCCCCTTCACAGCGAAAGGCCAACAGAGGGAAAGGAACCTAAAGGTAGCTGCATCCGTCCCAGTGAAATGTGTTTCCATGTGTTTGATGATGAGCAGAACAGGAGCGACAGTTTGACGTTAACAAGCTGCCAGAGCAGAAAATGAGAAGAGATGTCGCTGTCTGTTTCCTGAAAGAGAGAATTAATGTTTAAGATCTAAATGGGATAGAAAAGTGAGAGAGAGGCTCACAGATAATGCTTGATATGAGGGTGTGAGCGTTCACCTCTCGTTCCCACTCTCTCTGACCCTGTGTGCCGGCCTTTGTGATGGGAAGCCAAGAAGCAGCGTGCTCTCACAGATCCAGAAATGTGGCCAAGCGGATGAAACCCATCTCAGGATCCTCCACAGCTTGCTCCTAATACTCCCCCTGTTCACTAAAACCCACTTAAAGGCACTTTAACAGGGCTTGCATGAGGAACTTCTAGCAGCTAATGTGACGGCAAACAGCACACCAGTTTCTTTTAATGAGAGATTAATCTAACGGCTTGTGAAAAAAATAGAGTGTAAACATGCTTCAAAGCATACAGAAGCAGCAATTCAAAATGGCCCTTCCCAGGCAAACGCCAACCGAATGGCAGCCCACTTCCCTGCAGCTTCCAGCAGAATCGCCTCCGACTTCCAGCCACTGGCCTTCTCCTGGGTGTGCATATATTTTTAAATCCGACTCCACCATCTCACTGACTTACAGGGTCTGACCAGGGGATTATGCTTTTATTTAGATCTTAATTTCCACAAATCATATCAGAAAGAATATTTTACTACAAAGATTGATGTTTAAAAGGGAATCGTAGGAGACCATCCAAAGACCACGCAAAGAACAGCCAAGGACCAGCCAAAGAACAGCCAAGGACCAGCCAAAGACCAGCCAAGGACCAGCCAAAAACCAGCCAAAGATCCGCCAAGGACCAGCCAAAGAACAGCCAAAGACCAGCCAAGGGACCAGTCAAAGATCAGCCAAGAGACCAGCCAAGGACCAGCCAAGGGACCATCCAAAGACCAGCCAAAGACCAGCCAAAAACCAGCCAAGGACCAGCCAAAGAACAGCCAAGGACCAGCCAAAAACCAGCCAAGGACCAG
>NW_015150471.1:360349-361270 GCF_000732505.1 Cyprinodon variegatus
TGCTGCTCGAAACGCGCCGCGGGACTTTTTGCTGCGCCTTGACACGCCTCAACCATTGACTTTGCATGTAAACTCGCTGCTTCTGTCGCGCCAGCTGCCCCCGGTGTGAACGCAGCATTATGGGTTTAACCTCTGCCAAGGATGTTGATTAGCAAGATTACAGCAAACATTTTTTGCTAGTATTGGACCAATATCTGAAAAAATCGGATCGGGACACCCCTAGCTTTAATTTTCCAATTTAATCTCTGACACTACTGACATCTCAGAAATGTCCGAAATAGCGTTGAATTCAAAGCTTTATATACACGCCCAAAAAACTTGTTTTGGCCTACAAAAAACATGGACATTTAGGCCATGCCAATACAAGTTTTTGGGTTAGAATATAAAGCTTCAAATTCAACGCTATTTCTGAAATTTTGAATTGAAAAAGCTTTTGGATGGAAAGCAAAACGTCTTCAAACTTGGAAAGTCGAGTGAATTGTTTTTTAACTTTTTTGGAATGACTTTGACCTGGATGACTGAGAATCTTCACCAGCAACTTCTGACAAAGATACAGGGTTTTTTGGAGTTGTTGTTATACTTTTGGGAAAGATTACAGAAAAAAGCAATGGATGGACTGCTCTGTATCTGAGCCCAAATTAGCACAGTTTTTTCTTCTTTTTTTTTGTCAGTGATGATCCAGATTGTGATACGGATTCAGGACGGTTTTAGATTCCCTCAATTGGTTATATATAGAAACGAGCTGCGTAGTGAATGTTTTCATCCTGTGTGTTTTCCAGTGTGTCAGTGGTTTTTAAAAAGCTACCATTTTCTTTTTCAGAGTCAGAATTACTTTATCCCTTGTTGGAAATTCTTTTCTTGCATTGCAACCGTTTACAGAAGTACAATTAAGCAAAATAAAATATAATAAGACAGAATAAA
>NW_015150471.1:363926-366730 GCF_000732505.1 Cyprinodon variegatus
GGACCAGCCAAAGATCAGCCAAAGAACAGCCAAGGACCAGCCAAAGATCAGCCAAAGACCAGCCAAGGACCAGCCAAAGATCAGCCAAAGAACAGCCAAGGACCAGCCAAGGGACCAGCCAAAGACCAGCCAAAGACCAGCCAAGGACCAGCCAAAAACCAGCCAATGACCAGCCAAAGATCAGCCAAGGACCAGCCAAAGAGCACCCAAAGAACATCCAAAGATCAGCCAAGAGACCAGCCAAGGGACCAGCCAAGGGACCAGCCAAGGGACCAGCCAAGGGACCAGCCAAGGGACCAGCCAAGGGACAAGCCAAAAGAACAGCCAAAGAACAGCCAAGGACCAGCCAAGGACCAGCCACGGACAAGCCACGGACAAGCCTAGGACTCTTTTTCAGAATCAGAATTACTCTATTTATCCCTTGTTGGAAATTCTATTCTTGCATTGCAACCGTTTAAAGAAGTACAATTAAGCAAAAAAAATATATAATACGACAGAATAAAACAGGTAAGTGAAATTACCATACACACAGTAAAATTAAACCCTTCCAATAGAAACAGATTTAAATAAGATATAGGATATTTGTTTTTTTGTTAAGCCAGAGCCCTCACAGAATATTTCCCTCCCTCCTTCACCGCTTTGTTTAGGTAAAAGTAAAGTAGTTTAGTTTGATTTTATTAGTTTATATGAGATTAGTCATGGTATGAAACTCGGAAATAAAAGTTAAGTTCAGTTTCACATAAGGCGCCTTCACGATGTATAAATTAAATGTTAAAGATGAAATAAAACCAGGTGGCAGCAGGTGGATATGCCCCCCATCTGAGTCTGAGCCCGGCTTAAGATCTACTGTGACCATCCATTACTTACAAAGCTTATTTTCAATCAAAGAAGTATCCCTTAATGGGGCTAAAGATGGCAAAGGCCAGTGTCACAGGGCATCAAATGGGATTAATCTCATGTTACCCTCTGCCTTCGAATTAAAGCTCATCCCAGAGGAAGCCACAGAGACTCATTGATACGATTAGAGGAGGGGGGACACGTTCCCCCAGAGGAGGGCTCTTACTGTGATTAACATTAAAACAGAAGCCACAACAGACACAAAGGACTTTAAATGGTTTAAATTGAATTCTTTCTCCGGCATAGGTTGGGCATACGAGAATAAAAAATAATTAGGGTAAATATAGAGGTATGACTAAGCAATTCCTGGAGACAGAAAAAAATCTGCTTAAAAATGTGTAATTAGGCGTCATCCATCAAAAAAAATGAGCGGCTAAAGATAAATGAGGCATCGACAAACTGGAAAACTAATGCTGCAGGACCCAGTGGGATGCACGTTTCTTCAGGCAATTACAGCGCAATCTGTCAGTCTGACAAGGAAACATAAATGTCAAACCTTAATCAAATAAGAACAATGGCAGAGAGGAGTTGATTCCAGACTATTTATCTCATAACAGCAGCCTCATTGAGACAGACTGGCCAATAGTCCAATAATTTCATCAACTCTTAGGGGAGGAGTAAACATGGACCTGTTCATTAAAGCTAAATCTTCCTACAACCGTTTGTAAGACCATTTTACCATTTGGATACAGTCAAGAAATGAACATCCACTTTCAATCAGAGGGAGGAAAAAAAACAATCAAAATCCAGTCTAACCCTCCTTTCTTAATCTCTCCAGCAGTAGACACTCGCCATCATCAGTCAGGGATAAATCATAGTCTCCAGTTTGAGGATGGCCATGGGAAAAGAGCTCCATAAATCAGACTGATATCAATAACGGGAAGTGTCAGGGCCCGGCTCTCGCCGTCGGAGCTCCACGAGGCAATGCAGAAACCACTCAGGGTTTCTGCTAACAAAGTTTCACTCCTGCCCAGCGATGGATTATTTATTAATCTGGATTAATGTCCTCTCATTTTGGGCTGCTGCTGAGGGGAAGGAGATGATATCTGTATCGCAATGAACCAAACGGGGCTGTGATCAGTCACAGGTGAGACAGTTTTCGAACCTCCTGTTGGCAAAATCAAACAATGAAAACTCTCTACTTTTCTAGACTGCAGAAAACGACACCATGTGACTAATCTACTGCAAGATATTTGGTACTTTAAGTTAAAACTTCCATTACAGTATCAATGTACTATGTTTTCTTGCATCAATAGAATTATAGAAATACAATAAAGAAATCTGGTTTTTGGTTTCATTTTTAATTTGACGATTTGAAAAGAAAGTCAATAATAAATAATAGGGCTCCTCTAATTACAAACCTCCACGTGGAAATAGAATGCATTGCTCTTCAAATCGCAGTAATTATACCCCCCCCAATCAGGACACAAAAAACACAGACTGCAACAGCAGCCTTTTAATGATGTAAGTAGGCTATGTAAACTGAAATATACCAATATAGTTTCGTTATAAATCACCCATTGGTTTGTTTACAACAGCCACCTGCCTGGCACCGTGCCGCGCTGAAACGTGTCGCAGGCTATGACGCAAATCTTTGTTGATAGAAATGTACATTTATTGTTTAAATGTATTTATTTTACAGCACTGATGAACATAAAGAATGTTTGTCCTCCTACACACTATATTACAAGAAAAACAAACCAAAAAAAACTATTTTTTTTTCTTTTTCATACATTTTGAGAAAACTCCAGTTAGCTGCAAGGGGGCGATAAAGAGCAGCACGTGGTTTTGGAGCCGCAGGTTGCCGACATCCGCCCTAAGGCATTCACTAAGTTTCGTTTTTATTATTATTTTTGATACCAGTAAATATTATAATTTTTAAGGTGATAGCTACGAGTTTAAATTTT
>NW_015150471.1:367191-369931 GCF_000732505.1 Cyprinodon variegatus
GCCCCTTCCCAAAATTACTTCTACGGAAGGTTTCCAGATTGATATGCGGAGCAAATCCATCTGGCGGAGTCAGGTTAGGTAATCCTGTGAACCAAACCAAACATTGAACCAAACATTCCGGTTCAGAAGCAGAGAGGTAACCTCTGCTTTGCTTTTCTTCCTTACGTTGGCTCAATGCTAAACTGATTTTCACCCTTGTCTTGCTTCTTTTTTAGCCTTTTGAATTGAATCTGAAAAAATGTAACCCAGAGAAGAAGCCATTTCCCAGACCTGTGATTGAGTATTAGCTCCGCCTCACATAAATACAACCTGTCATAACTATTGGTGTGGAATCCTTTGTTGTCAACGTTGGCATAAGTACACATTTATTTATGACCCGTCAACATTTGTAAAACAATTATTATTATACCTTTCTTTTATAACAAACCACTCCAGGCGTGGATGTATTATTTTTGAGAAATTAACCATTTTGATGAAAAAGTTGAACCCATAATTTTTAAAGATGCAGTGCAGAGTTTTCTAGTGATACTGCCACCTGTGGCTAAAAAATGGAACTGCAGCTCTCTTCTCATTTTCGTAGCTCACCCCTTTATTTTTTATTTTTTTGTCTACCTTTTTCACCTTAGCTGGAGTTGGTGTCTGATCTGCTGGTCGCTTATGAGGATCAACAGCATCCATCTTGAATATAACGCTACAATATAACGCTTCGATTGTTTGTTAGATTGGACCCATTCAACATGGAAGCGTTTGACGTCACACTGACAGAGCAACGCAGGATCTTCTGACCTGAAGCACATTCAGGGAAAACCAGGCTACAGGCCTGAAGAGGATGAGCGCTGAACTACTGAGGCGTCAATCTGCTCATCAGACGATTTTTAGTCGTAAAGGGCCAAATAAAAAGTCTATTTTAAAGAAATTTCTTTGTAAAAACTTACAAAATATCTCTTTAATAAAAATAAAATAAACACCTGAGAAAACGGCTTTATATTCAAGCAAAAGACGCACAAAAATTTAACTGAAACTCCATTCCCTCTTTAATGTTTACTACATATAGTTTAATTTTTTTATTATTTCTATCTGGTGAACTGTGGTATTCAAAAAGTACAGAGATTAACTGATAAAACAGCTTTTTTTACAGTCAATGGATGGAAGCTGATCAAATAAAGCTCACTTGCGCATTTTCTCTGCCGTAATCTCTTGTTCCACCTTCAGTTTGATGTTTAATGGTTGTGTCCAAGGATATCCTTAGTCTGAAGGGATCCCTTAACGTCATAAATGCAGGTTAAAGACTCTTTTCCTAATATAACATTCTTGGTTGCTTCTCTGACCTTTTCAGGTATCGCTACCAAAGCTGCACCAACAAGTTCGAGGTCAAAGCAGTTCCCTTCGCAATCCACACCAACTTGTGCCAAGGCCAGTTCTACTAATACAACATGACCCACAGAATGAACCCTCATGTGTTTTTGGCAGCACCGAGTCCCTGTGGGCCATAGAGAGTCCTGCTGCACAGCTGCATTACAAAGGCTCCGCCCAGTTTGATCCCACCAAAGTCTTCCTCCAGTTTACTGTAAAATCCAGTGAAAGGCAGCGGACAGAATACAGACTCAACCTTTATTATAGACCGAAAAAGAATTATAAAAGTGGTCTTTATATTTCTTTAGGCCTTTTATTCCTTACATTTTTAGTTGTTTTTTTTTTAAATAAAAGTATGTCTGAGTAGGACTGAATAATAAAATCAAATACTCCTTTCTTTCGGGGTCACCAAACCACAGCCTTTTTAAAAAAAACTTCATGTTATCTTAAAAGCAGACAAGATGCTTCATAAGAGACCTTTAGAAAAGCAGTTTTTCCCTGTAGATACCAATAACACGAAAACAGCGTGCTGATTTTAGGTTAGGGATGTGCTACTTTCAGCCTGCTGTGAGCAGCACAAATGCAGCTTTTCTCACTAGTGTAGCACCTAGAAAGAAAATAGCTGCAAAGAATTTCCAGACTAGGAATAATAGGAAAGAAATACAGGGTTGAAAAAAATATTGCCCACCGACAGCTTTCTTTAGTTTCTGCGTTTTGCTTTTTGTCTTGAATGTTTCAGTCAAAAAATAACCTCAAATTATGAATGTGTGTTTGTAAAACTAATCTAATTCCAGCTGTATAGGGAGAATATTTCCCCCCTAAGACTAGTAAACTGTGCCGACCTTGGCAGCAAAAACCATCTTTAAGTATTTTAGCTAACTGATTAGAAGTTAATGACATTGGAGGGTTTTCAAAGATTAGTAGCAAGTCTAGGCTTTGGCTGGGCCTCCAGAGGCCAAAGGTCATTAAGTTCATCCTAATCTTGTTTCTCCTAATCTGAGATAGATTGTAAGGCTTCACAATTAATTGCATTTGCAATATAATCGCAATGAAGCTTTAATTTTCAAATTGGGGAGGAACTCAGTATTGGTCAAGTTTCCTTTAATAAAAGTAACACTGTAGTTAGAACTCCAGTCCTTTAGATGGCAGTAATGTGCATAAGGTGGGTTTAAAGCCATACAGCAGAGAAGCAAGAGCTGTTTCAACTGATCTCTATTTATTTAGTGGATTAATGATAGACCGAAAAATCTGAAGTCACCTGCCGCCATCTTGGAACACCCCACTTTCACGGAGTGGCGCCATAAAAATGCCTGCAATGTCAACAAATACCATAACAATGTAAATAGGAATAGAACTCTGCATTTAACCCATCCCTTTGGGGATGCCA
>NW_015150471.1:370876-372653 GCF_000732505.1 Cyprinodon variegatus
GTGGCGCCATAAAAATGCCTGCAATGTCAACAAATACCATAACAATGTAAATAGGAATAGAACTCTGCATTTAACCCATCCCTTTGGGGATGCCAAACTGGAAAAAATATTTTACAATAGCAAAGTTATAATTAAAAATGTGGTTAATGATATTTTCATATATGTTTATATTGCTTTTCCCCTAAATAAGTAAAATCCTAATTTTAAAAAGCCACTATTACCTATTACCAATAGCTAAAAATGTGACAATAAAACAAAAAAAAGAAAATTTAAAAGACAGAAAACACTTTTTTTTCTTAACCGTTTTATTGCACAATAATTGTAGAGTTAACAAGTGGCTTTTATAACAGCTTTATTACTAAACAGAGCTCCAGGATGCCCTGATAAAGGTCAAAAACCGACTTTAACGCAGTGCCTCGCAGAGAGAAGGGTGACTGAATGAGTCAGTTGAATCGGTCTGACTGCTTCTGCCTCTCCCTCACTCACCCCCCTCTGTGCTCTGCCTCTTCATTCAAAGAGCTACACCTGCTGGTCATTTATAGGAGCTGCTTCAGCACGCATCAACACACAGGGAGAAACTGTAACATATCCTGATCACTCTAAGCCTTATTTAAATAGTATTTTATTTTTGGCTTTGATACGAGACCCTGATGTGTAGATCATGGAGACAATTTAGTTTTGCATAAATCTGCACACCTCCAGTCTCTCAATCTCTTTAAAGTGAATCCAGCGAGGCTCCGGCAATAAAATCAGTTTAATGACAGGCAGCTTAACGGGGCAAACAGAGTCATGACACCAGAAAGCTGCACGCAGCAGGTAATCAACTTTGGCAGAAAGGCACATTTGCATGAAGACTGAGGGATTTGCAATCAGCTGGAGTCTTTGGCTCGGGTTAATGCCCACATTAAATTCCTGAAGGTTTTTTTACACCATCTTTTCGCCCCTCATTCCACATCCAGCTTATAATCATAGCCTAAATGTACATCAGATTAGGATCTCCTCCTGCCATTTGACGGATCAGGTACATAATGGGATGAGACTCCCATGAGGCGAAAGCAAATAAATGAAGGTGTCTGTCAATATCCATGCAGGGGGGTGGTTATTCAAAGCTTAGGAGAAAGATTCACCTACGGTAATAAAAGCAACTCTGTTGTCTGTAAGATGAAAGCCATGCAGAATAAAATTATAATGACGACTAACAAAGTAACTTTGCTAAACGACTCATACAGTTTGAGCTGTAGTCTCGTTAAACCAAACTGTGTACTTTATTTAAATTCATTAAGCATGACTGAGATGTAAAAGGAGAACTATAAGTGACTCAAAATAAGTTAAAAATAAAAAACTGCAGTTTTCATTTCTTTTCAGCTCACATGAGTCAAAACTTTATTTATTCTACTACAGTAATACATCTTATACACTTTAAAATCAGAGTAAGAGAGGCAAAAATTAAGAACAAACCAGACTTTTCTGATCTTTTTTTATTTAAAATTTTTTATCTTTAAGTTAATAATAATGCACATTTGTTTGCATTATTTGAACTAATTTACAAAATAATTTCACCCAAAAAAAGGAGGAATTGGTACTTTTGTAGAGCTCTGTGTCAAAATGTTTAAGAAATATATACTTATATTTAATATGGTATATCCTTTATTCCATGCATAAAGTGTCTAATGTTTAGTTTTAAATTTTTTTTATAATTACATAGAAATTGCATGCTGGCCTAAACATATTTTTTTGTTAAAATGCATTTGTTGGATAATTGATGGAAGCTCATGTC
>NW_015150471.1:373739-376371 GCF_000732505.1 Cyprinodon variegatus
CTGAGAGAGCGTGCCGTTCACAGACACCAGAATGAACCAGTTCACAATAACGTTCATCAGGCAGTAATGCAGTACGTTCAGTTCACGTTCGCCCAAAACATGAACGAGTTCATGAACTTTCGTTCAATGAACGCGTTCAGGCACAACACTGCGAATCGCCATGATGGGTGTGATTTACACCCCTAATATGCATTTCAACGTTTGTTTTCCACAATGAGGGTGTCACGCAAACTTTCTTGCGCTCGCAATGTCCGTCTTGGAGTCTGCTTTCGGAGGACATCCGCATTCCCGCGCGAGCGGCTACTTGTGTGTTGAAGCAAATGTGACATCAACATGTTGAATGGTAAAATCCATAGATTTAGGTACCGTATTACCCTAGTGGCCGTTAGTTGTAAAAGTCCATAGATGAGCCGCATTGTTATATAAGCGAAAAATGGTCGAAAAATGGGGAAAAAGTTGCGGCTTATAGTCTGAAAATTACGGTATTTTCCATTTCCTGTTGAAGGGCTATAAACTGCTGATTTGGTTTATATTTTATATTTTTTTCCTGCATATTTTACTATTTTTTTCATTTCTTGTTACACCTCATTGGTTACATACTTTATCAGTTATTCAAAGCAAAGATTTATCAAAAAGGCATTATAAGAAAAACGTAGAGTTGGAAGCGTTGAACTGCTGCCCAAATTAAAGAGATGCATTGTTTTTTTCCAAACTGAATAAATTATCATTTCAAATAATCATTTAATTCTAGCAGCCCTACATTAGCTTCATATGTCGCTCTTTCCTCTAAACTTCGCAGCAGCTGACCCAAGATAAAGAAGGAGTAAAGCCATGTGCATGTTGGCCCCATCCCAGCTGACCAGCCCACACGGAAACAATGGATTCAGACTTATCCATAAAACCCAATTTGGTTAATCCAGAAACTTAAAGGGAAGCATTGCAAAACAAACTAACTAGAGTTCCCCTATGATTCCTATTTTAACATCACCATAATTTTATTGGTTTTCTGAAAATGCTCAGAGCTACATGTCACTTTGCCAGAGGTCTGAGGAAGAGTTCTTGTATTTGCTTAGTATCTCCAAGCAAGCAGAGCCAGATAAGAGCATTGAACTTCCTTGCCTGGGGCTATTGTGTATGAACTGCTGCAGAGTGGTTGATAGGCTTAGCGTGGTTTCTGAAGAGGAGGAAAGCCACGGGGGGACTTAGTGATTAGCGTCATGAATGGACAGAGATACAACGGTCTTCATCAGACACGAAACCAACGCTGGTGCGAAAAAAACACTGTTGTTGTTTTGGATAATACTGTAATTAAAAATTGGAGCAAATATTTGAAGCTGTGCACTAATGAATGAATTTAATCCAGCGGGGAAGTATTTCATAAAATGCTTCTGCATGTTCCTTTCAGAGCTGTTTCCTTCGGTAAGGATGTTTAAGGCCAATAAAATCTCTTTCTAAACATGCTAAATCAGTCCAGACGTAGGCGTCCAAGGGCGTACTTTAACCGTCCAAGGGCGTCCAAGGGGTGCTATGACCTCTAATAATATCACATTATTATGAATTTATAAAAGTATTTTGAATAAATTTTTGAGTTATTGCTTTATCTTTATTTAGCAGTAAAATAGCATGTTTGCTGATGTAACTCGTGTCTTCTTCCATAAACTTACTGTACTTTTGACACAGTGGCTAATGAGAGTGGTTCTGGAATGCTTTTAAAAACATAAAAAGAGAATTGTCATGAAAGATACGGAAGCAAATTGTTACCATATTTCAAATGGAAAAGCATTTTTAGAAATGCTTTTCATTTTAAGAATGTGGCTGCATTACTTGACTCATAAATAAAATTAGTAATCAATCATCCTAATTGCATTTTAATTTTGTTCTTCAAGACTGCTCATCCTTTTACTTAATTAACATGAAAAAAAAAAGAGATTTATTTTTCAAATTCATACCAAAATTCTATTTGAAATGTAAAATTTGAAAAAGAAAAAGCATTTCTGGAAATGCTTTTTCAAGAATGTGGCTGCATTATTTGACTCATGAATGAAATTAGTAATCAATCATCCGATTTGCATTTGCATTTTCTTCTTTAAGACTGCACATTTTATGCCATAATCAAAGAGAAAACATTTTCATTTCAAATTGAATTTTGGTATGTATTCGTTAGGGTACATTTTGAAAAATAAATCTCAAATGTCTTTTTCTTTTTCATTTTAATGAAGTAAAAGGATGAGCAGTCTTGAAGAAGAAAATTAAAATGCAAATAGGATTATCGATTACTAATTTAATTTATGAGTCAAACAATGCAGCCACATTCTTAAAATGAAAAAGCATTTCTGAAAATGCTTTTTCATTTGAAATATGGTAACGATTTGCTTCCATAGAAAGAAGACAGAACAGTTAAACTGAAAAAAAAAAATACATTTACAGCAAAAAACGAATGAATTTGACATTCAGTATAATATAAGCAAAAATCCTGGTTTGTAATCAGTGAGGTGATTTTTGTTCCCAGTCTATATAAAGGAATTATTTTAACTATTTTCATCATATCCAAAATAAATCATGGAAGAAGAACAACACGGTGCTGAATCTAGGGCTGCAACAATGATTCGATAAAATCGATAAAAATCGACTT
>NW_015150471.1:378871-381773 GCF_000732505.1 Cyprinodon variegatus
CTTGCAAAACCAAAATTCACTCTGTCACTGAAGAATGAGAGAATGGGATGATTTTAACTGATAAAGCTGCTAATATTCTCGCCACACAATAAAAAAAATTTTATGAATGAATAAAAAAGAAAAATCTACTAAATTTAATTCCAGCCCCATGAAACCATAAACAATTCTTACTGCTATAAACAAGATAAATAAGATTATTATGTCCTGAAAAGTAGATCCTAATTACACCTTAGTGTCAGTTAATAAAACAGCTTAGGGTCCAAAACAAACAAGTTGAAATAAGGATCTTTGAAGTTGTACTCAATATATTTTCTCATCCCTAGTCGTTTCAGACATTTGACCCGAGTTAGAAAACAGCCGAGTTTATTTTGGACCTTTGAACATGAAGTGGAGAAGCCCTGGTCAGGTCAGTTAACCAGTAGGGAATTAAAGAAGATTTCATGATGGTAGAACTATCAATGTTTTATATTAATTACAACAACGACGGCCCTTAATGCATTTAGACGGCCATGAAAGAGTCCACGAACGCAGAATGTCAAGCTTTCATGTCAGGGTTTGCTTTCAAAGCTGAGGACGAGAATAGAACAGATCAATGAGGTACCTCCATCAAGCGCGCAGGAGGAGGGAGATTGAAAGAGACTGTAGGTATGGAGAATGGGTGCTCAAGATGACATTTGGAGCTGGAAAATTGAGTTTCTGCCAACAACTAGACTCGCCCACTTACATCAGTCGCAAAACAGGTTCAATCGTCAAAAGTGATTGTCGACAACAGCATGTTTTGTTCACGTCTGGGGAAATAACAGTGCACATTACGCCGGCGTGCTCGCCAACTTGCTTTCAATGAAGCAGACGAACGTCGACCGAGATGAGAGATGAATCTGTTTCCTGATGAATTATGCATTGTTCCACTTCTGCCTGTGCACCACCGACCGTTCAGATTCAGTCTAGAACTTCTTTGTCCACTGTGAATTAGCAGCAACCCTTTATAATCTCCTTTCATCTCGGCCACAGACAACTCGTACAGAAGAGGCATGCCTTTAGCATGCAAATGAGTAAAGAGTGAAAGAAAAGCAATGACATGTTCCAGAAATTAAGGGTTCTGGCATTATTTCTGTCTTCTTCTCATGTAGTTTTATGTGGAAATCTAAAAATACCACCAAGCTTTGCAAACAAAATGAAACTTGTGAATCATAGTACCTCATTTTAATAACATGTAAATATGATGAGAGAAAAAACACCCTGGAAAATCTCCAAGCTAATTACATTTGTTGGCAAACAGTAACAGAATGGGATTTTTTTTTTATAAAACAAAACATAAGAGCGAGGCTGACTTTTAGTAAACATACAAATATAAGGTTGAAACATTGGTTCACCGTAGGAAGTCATCACATCTGTTTAGATGGACAAACTAAATCTGAAGGCTTAGAATAAAAAGCTCAACATTTGAACGAACAAAGTTCCCGGATGTCGTTCTCGCCACTCCCTCTTTACCCAGCATGCATCAGAGCAGACTTGTCCGTTCTTGGGATTGAAAGCTGTCCCAACATGCACAGCAGCATTTTACGATTAAATGCTTAATATTAAAATAAAGTTCCAATGTTGAGAGGACTGCGGCTAACCACTGCCAAAGCTAATTTTAGCCCGTCTGCAGCGGCCCCCTCTCTGCATAGCCGTGTGTGTGAAGTACAGCTGGGTCTAATGGCGATTTTTTTAGTTTTATTTGGAAAAAAATTTTATTTGATTTGTGTTTATCTGACCGTGTTAATTATTATTCCCCCACCAAATGAAAAAGGGAAGAATTTATTATCTAGAGACTGTTAATAACAGAAGGTGAAATGCAGCTCCAGACGAACCGAGCGTTTGGTGATGTCACGAGTACGCTTCTGTTGCAATTGACCGATATTTATGCTGCATGCTCCTGTTCTCCCCGAGTCTATACTGTCCTGTGTTCTTCTCAAGAACATACTCGGTGAGGACACGAGTCCATACTCGCGTTCTTATGAATTGAGAAATGTCTTTTGTCTGTCAGGACCCCAAGCCTGACTGTTAGGACACGAAGCGGCACTGTCAGGCAGTGCAGCTCTGGGTCCTGACAGTGCAGATCTGCATCCAGACTCTCTTGCCCCCTCTTGGAATTGAATTAATGGAGGAAAACGCAAACATTTTTCCCATCCACAAAAGCACAAATACCATCTTATGGTTTCTTGCCTTCCTTTTTGAAAAAAGAAATAGAGGGCATTCCAGCTGGCGCAGCCTTGTTTTGTATTCAGCCTGCCGCTTCTGATCGACATCATACACGTCGCTGCATTTCATTGGCTCTAAACCTTTTTGCATTCAATGCTAACCCATCAAATCTCTCGAAAATTAATCTTGCCAGGTAAGCATTTACTAACAAATTAAGCAAAAACAAAGCTTAAAAGAAAAACTATCAAATACTACGCCAGCAGGACGCCACAATTTGTCATAAATGGTGCAGAAAAAAAATCAAAATAAAATAAAATACATGACCATGTGACTTTAAGGGACGGTCTGGCTCGTTTTAGCAAGACAAAGAAAAGTTCTGGAAACAATCTGCATGCTGTAATAGTCCTCATGTGAACAGATGCAACTAAAATCATGGGGAAACAACAACTTAAAAAGATATAAACTGAACATCTAAAGCTCTTAATCTTATGCTTCTTAAGATCTCCTTTAAACATTTCTTAAAGTTTATGTAATGTTTAGATTATAGGCAAAAGGGACTGTATGAAAAAAATCAGGTCTTTTACAAAGAAATCAGACGATGCACAAAAGTTGTTTTTTTTATTTATAAACCAAATAATGAAATAATAATAAAACGGTTGAAAACTTGCTTTCTTACTGTAAGTTGAAGGTCAATAAGTTACAATCAAAACCTAAAATT
>NW_015150471.1:384290-385937 GCF_000732505.1 Cyprinodon variegatus
AGAGTTATAAATACAAAATACAATAAAGCAAAATATAAACTGGCCTAAAAATAAACCTTATAGACCAACGAGACTTAGGGCCTGATCTTCAAAGAGTTAATATAAGGGGCAATAAATAGATAGATAGATAGATAGATGTACTTTATTTATCCCAAGCTGGGAAATTGCAGTGTAGCAGCAGCTTTACACATAGTGACGGTCACAACACATGCATGCACACTTCTGTCCCATCTGTCCCAACATTTCCACCTTTAGCAGTAAGACGCATAATCCTTTTAAAATGACTGGTCTGTTGCCACATTATGCTTGTAGCCCAATCATGTAAGGCAATAACACCTTAACCGTAGTCAGAACCTCTTTTTAGGCGCTTAGAACACTTAAAACAAAAACCCTTTGCGATTCATTCTTATCTTCTTATTTTTTAACCTCACAGCCGGAAGAAAAACATCTTATTCTATGGTTGGTTTAGGGCCATTTGATAACCCCGCCCACATCACAGTGGTTCTATTCTGAATAAAGTCTTCTACATGCTAACCAGCATCATGACAACATTTGATTTTACATCCATATAAAACTGTCTATTCTAGCTGATTTATATTAATCTTATCATGAAATTTGAACAAAATGTAAACAGGTTTGGGACACTCAAAAGAAGCTTTTAGGAAGTAAGAAATTAGTGTTCAGGGGTGAGGCATGGGTAAAGCGGGCCACAAATAAACATCGGTCCTCATTGCAGCCTGTCGACTTCTGTTTCATCCCCCACATCCATTTCCTATCAGAATACCTTCAAATAAAGTCCCCATGTCAAAAAATATCTAAGCAGAAATGTTTGACGATTAAGGTCAAGAAAGGATGATTGTACAGTCAGGTTACAGGATCCTAGATTTTTTAAATTTTTTTTTTTTTTTAAATTCAACCTTTAGAATAATCCGTTTTCTAGGTGAAATATGGAGTAAAAATACACATTTTACATTTATTTACAAATTTTGCAGAACATGGAAATGATGCATCAAATCCTCTGGGCCTCCTTAAAAACATAATTTTAACCAGGTTGTATAGTAGGTAGAACATCAATGCATTCATTGCATACAACTAGGACTATTTGGGAATGTTACTCTAAAGATGAATCGATTAGATTGATTTTAATATTTAAAATGTGGATTTGACTTGAAACTGTTTTCTGAAAGGACCCTGACAGGACACTGAAATAGCGTCACCAGGGTCTCCGTTACATGGAACGGATTGTGACGCAATAGAATAAATAAAAAAATATATATTAAAGCAATATAAAGCAAATGATACAGCATACTGTATATTTACAGAGATTCTAACAATAATCAATTTTTATAATAAATTTAAGTATCATGAAAAGTTTAGATGTTATGCTTTTCTTTGACAGTCCTAAAGGTTAATTTTAATTTATTTCCTTTAAAGTTAGGTTTAAAAATATAGACATTTCCTTTTAAAACATGAATATCTTTCTATCTCCTCTTTCTTTCATCTTTTCTCTTTTTTTTTCTTTTTCTGTTTTTCTTGTTCTGCTCTACTTACATTGCAGTGTCCATATAAACTGTAAAACTCCCTGCATAATTATAATAAAGCAATTTATATGCATGAAACAAGTGGAGCAATATGGCAATTGCCATA
>NW_015150471.1:386348-388297 GCF_000732505.1 Cyprinodon variegatus
TTGTAAAAAAAAAATAGAATAAATAAAAAATAAAATAAAACATGAAATCTAAAAAAAAATACTTTATTTTGAAAAACAAAACACCACCAGTTCCTGTCTGTTTTGCTGTGAAATTGGCTACTGTATGAGTCCAACTGATGTAAGTGGAGGAAAACTGAATATTGCAGTCCAGTGTTGCCAACTTAGCAAATTTGTCGCTTTATTTGGGGACTTCTCAGACTCCTTTAGCAACTTTCTTTTCCAAAAGGTAACTAGAGAAAAATCTGGTGACTCTTCTCTATGTTTCCACAGCAATCTCCTTCCCTGCTTCCCTAAGTGCCGTCTTCCAGGCACAGACAACTGCCTCGTCCTGAGGAGACATGCTTCATTTCCTCATGGCTAATATATAACGCATGCTCAAAACTACAGATTATTCTGCCCTGGATTACAAAGCAGGATGTAAACATAATCAAAATAGTTTATAATAAAGTATTTTTTTACTCTGTAACTGTTGCGCTAAAATAATTACCTGATTAACACACAGCTTGAATCGCTCATTCCCCTCATAATGCATGCGCCTCAAATTACTGACTTTTTGATATACAGTGTGGATTCAGGCAAGGTATAAAAAGTTATATATTATTTAATAAAGTCAGGTTACATATGTTGTATTTCCACTATTTTTTTTATATATATAACAGCAAATTATTATAGTTTTAATCCAGATATGGGCTCCACCACAGTTAGAAAAAAAAATCCTGGAGGAAAACCCTGACTCTATCTGATCAACAATTCAAATCAAACAATCTTTAATTATAAATAATTGTTCATAACATTGTAATCATAAGGAAGGGTGCCATAAATAAAAAACTATATATATTGCAGACAGACACGCCAATAACTTCCATAATAGGCCCTGATAGGCGTGTCTGCACATTATAATTGGTAGCAGCAGCAACATGCAGCTCTGTTGTCTATGTGGGTGGCATGTTGTCATAAAAATGTCAGCTTTGGTCAACCAAAGCTAATTAGGCTTCTATCAAATGCTAAGAGTGGAAAATCTTTCAAATCTCTCATATTTAATTCTTTAAAGTTTCTATTATCATCAGTAAGATTAATTGACACCCAGGGATGTTATTACAGAGATACCACACATAGTTTTACAGCACAGTTAAAGCACAAGTTGCACGGCTAGAAAACTGACTGGCTTTCTGTTGTTGTTTTTAAGGCTTTAGGTTTTGGGGGAAGGGCAGCAGCTGTTAGTTGGGTCCAGCTGTCGACGGCGGCTGGCAGAAACAGGAGGGGAGGAGATGATTTTCTACAAACCTGTGCAGACAAGCTCCCAAAGGAGTTTCCTCGTAAACTTTTATGCTTTCTTTTGAATTTAAATTATAGAGGGAACCCTGAATAAAATGTAGAATAAAAATCCTGCTAAATGTTACAGTCAAGATAAAAATTAGAGGGTTGGTTTAATTTTAATATATATATATATATATATATATTTATTACCTTCAAACTTTTTTTTCCCCTACGGTCTTAAAAGGCACCTTTTGAAAGATGTGACCTTGCGCTCCTGTGTTTTTTTTTTGTTTTGTTTGCTTTTATTGCACTGTGTCAGGAAGTGTGGACATTTACGGAAGAGGATTAGGGCCACTGAAAAAATAAAAAAAAGTTAACTGATTTTTAAATTTTATTTCAGTTTAAGATAGGAAAAAAGTCAGAATTCTGAGATTAAAGTCAGAATTCTGAGAAAAAAGTCAGAATTCTGAGAGAGATGAGAATGAGATGAGAAAGCCGACGATCTGATGCATCGACACGTCCGCAAGAGAATCGATTCATGTTTTTTTTTTCCCTCCGGTCTATTTTTATCCATTTGCTCCTGGGCGTAATTCTCCCTCCCGTGCTGCGGTGCCGCTAAACCTATTTTGCCCTCCTACCGCGCTTCCTGGTTATACTCTTACAGCAGTGTG
>NW_015150471.1:389422-390925 GCF_000732505.1 Cyprinodon variegatus
TTTATTTCAAACTTGAAACTTTGTTTAGCCTGTAAGGTGTAAAAAAAATAATAATAATAATAAAAAATAAAAAATTAATCGATTAATCGAATCGAATCGTGGTGTATTCTTAAGTATCGAAAATAATCGAATCGTTGGGTCAGGAAATCGATACTGAATCGAATCGCCATGATGGATGTGATTTACACCCCTACAGCTAAGTGAGCTTAGGAGAAAAAATCTTTTGTTCCTTTTGAGACAACATGAAAAGTCAGCTGAGTACAAAACATAGAGGAAAACAACAAGAAAAGGGACAAGAAGAGAGGGACACAACCTAGAACAGATAATGTATGTCTATTCTATTAAAATTTCTGTATAATGGGTGTTTTATGAGTCATCTTCTCAATTCAGAAGGGCCCCTGCCTATTTTTGCCTAGGACCCCCAATTTCCTAAATCCGCCCCTGCTTGTGTCTGACCTAAAAAGAAAATAGATCCTCTCTTTTCTGACTTTTATGACTTTAAAAATACAGGAGAAGCCAAATTTAGCTCTAAGAAAAAATCATCAACAGTAAAACCTGATAGAATTCAGATGAAGGGTTCATTCAGTTCACAGTACAGACTGGATTTAATATTCCTCAAACCCAACATCACAGACAGTCTCATCTGTTGGTGCCTCCATTGTGCTATGGCGAAATAATTCTCCTTTCCTCTGTAAGTGATGATATTCCCTCCCTTTAGACTGCAGTAATTGTGCAGTTGTGTAACGAAATGCCACATGGTGTGAGCTACGTGCCGCCGTTTGGATTCAAGCTGTGACAAAAAAATGAAACCACAAGCCAAACACAAACAAGACAATCGTCACAGAATACAAAAATAAAAAGCAGCGACCGATGTTTCCCCAGCTGCATTCATCCCGAGCGAACGGCTCCCGAGTTTTTCAATGTGTCCAGCTTCAAAGCCGTCAGCCTAACATGCTTTAATGAGCTGCATGACAATTAGGGCCCGCTTGTAGCTATGAGCATAGGAGTCAGTAAACACAGTGAAGCTTTTTCTCTCAATCCGGCAGCAGAGGGGGAAAAGGTGCCCTGTGTGCTTGTTTCTTTGTTTGTCTCAGGGCTAAACATGATACACTATTTCTGCCAACAAGCCACTTCAAGGGCAGGTTAAGGTTACCCTGGGAATTCATACCGTTCACCCTGGATCCTCTCCCACTGTGTTTGTGCCGGATTAAGCAGCCCACAGACAATAAAATAATCCCTAAGTAGCTTCCTACTTTAATCTTAACATTGTTAGCTGGCATCTGTGACCAGAGCCATGATCAACAAAACCAGGATCAGGCCCAAGTCTGTAGAAGCAGAAACGATTTTTTTTGTCAAGCAAGGCGTCTCAGCCTTTTAATATTAAATCAAAACTTTGCACAGCCACATAAACTCCATTTTTATTTCTCAAAAAAAGATAATCAACTTTGACCCGAATACTATCCCTCACACTAAGCATGCTTGTAGTGACAGTGGAGAGGAAAA
>NW_015150471.1:391205-403498 GCF_000732505.1 Cyprinodon variegatus
GGGTGTAGCAGAAAAAAATCTGTTGTTGTGAAGAATTGTGTGGGTATGGCGAGTGGGAAAGAACAGGAGTTGGAAGACGCACCAGCAGCACTTTAAATGCAAAGTGGTCCCATACAGCAGACCTATAGAGTGACCTACGATGACGTTTGTGGATAAAAGTGCAACAGTGTGAAACACGTTTTGTTTATGCTAACAGCAACAAGACCAACATGTCAGGCTAACAATTAGCATATACCGAACCGAAAACCGTGACCACGAAACTGTGAACCGAACCGAACCGTGGATTTTGTGAACTGTTCCACCCCTACTAGAAATGTTAGTCCTGTTGCATTTACCTGCCTTAAGACATTTTACCAGGTAACACTTTTATTAAGAGTGTATAATACTACAGCATCATAGAGAAAACAAAAAACATGAACATTGGGCCTAGAACTAAACAGAAACGCACTGTTTCTGGCTAAGGCATGGACTTGAACGCACCACGCCTTAGCTTTAGCAGGTTGCTAACTGTGTGGCGTGAAGGAGAGTTTAAGTTAACAATTTAAATAATCAGAAATGTTTTTCCTTGTTTTTTCTTTTGAATGTTAGAGTAGTATAAAGAGATGAAAAGAAAACACATTAGAATGTTTTTTGGACCACATGTTGAAACATTTGGATCAAACAAGCTGCAAGAGAGAACAGGGATTTCAGAGGATAACAGGAAGGTTTGAAGGAGTGGAGTGATTTTACTCTGTTATTCAAAACCTTTGTTATAGAACATACTAGATATGGGTAAACCTTTTTGAAATCCGTTATGTAAAGGCAGGGATCTACATTTTCTAAACGTACAAGAGCACAATGGTTGAATATAAGTAATAGTGTTTTACAGTGAATACTCTCTCAGAAATATAGCATGGAATGGATTTTGCTCTTCCTATGAATACCGAAACCCAACAGCAGTATGGTTTTAAGAATTTGAATATTGTTCCTATTTTTTTTTTTTCATATTTTACTTCCAAAGAAGAAGTTGCAATACACTAAAATATTATATGAGGTGAAAGCTTCAGAATAAAAACACATATAGGAAACTGTTATGAATCTGGTGAGAAGACAAAGGATTATAAAGTGATTGGTGGGGATGACCTAATCCAAAGAAAATCCAATGGTTAGATCTCAGCCATAAACATTTCTGCTCTTTTCAGGCTCACTCTGACTGTTAAGTCTCTTTGTTCAGCTTTTTTCATGCATAGCTTCCTTTTGCTCTTCAGCCTGATGACTGAAGCTTTATCATGGAAAGCTAATTTAGCGAAAGAAATATAGTGACATGTTCTTGCCTTGGCCTAGTTTTATCATGACAGAAATACTATTAATAGGATTATATAATATATATTGCAGTGGGTACAACAGACAGTCTGAGATTTGAATATTGTAGAAGTTAGCATTTATATCAGCAGTTAAATGTGTTATAAATCAGAATCCGTTTTATAAGTACATAACAAATTTGTAATCATATAGGTGTTAATTCAAAATAAAATACTTTATATTGAACCACCAATCTATAACCAGCAAATTTGCTTCCATTTGTTCTGAAATGTAACATATAGGAACCGATATTTAACCTCATTTCTACATATTCAGATAATTGCCTTTAGCTTCTTTTGTTTGAATTTGACATCCTGCAGGGCAAACCATCAGTGGATCATGTTATTTATGATCGAATATCTCAATCAAGAAAGTAAGACAAGCTTATCGTTCTGAATTAACACTGCAACCAATGATTATTTTGCTAATCAATTAATCTGTCGATTATTTTTTCGACTAATCGATTAATAATCCGATAGCCAAAGGTTCCTTGAAGAAGACTTTTTGTGAAATAAACCAGATGAAACTAAAACTTTTCCACTTGAGGAGTTCTGGATAGAACATGTTAACAGATAAAACATTTTTTATTGTTTTAAATTAAAAATATAAAATCCCGATATAATCACTGCTGTAAGTGGGTCACTCTGTCAGCTAAAGGCATGTTTCAGAGCCCCTATACTCCAGTAACGATTCACCGATTACTAAATTATTTGATGATTTTTTCAATAATTGATTAATCCAATTAATTGTTTCAGCCCTATTATTAATGTACAATTTTGTCATTTATTTGATGTGATTGTAATTTCCTTATTTTTTCTTCTGCAAAAACTGAGAAGTAAATGAGGAATTCTTAAAAGTATTCCAATTTCCTTAAATTCCTGTTTTTTGTTTAAGCTGGAAAACCAAATTATAAAATAATAAATATATATATATATATACACACACATACACACACACATATAAATATATATACACATCTATATAGATATATAGATGTATATATGTGGCCACACTGTATATACTATATGTACCCGATGCATCTTTTCCTTCTTTTTTTCTTTTTGATTATTGAGCGAATGTATCGAGTAAATTTCTCCGCTGTGAGATCAATAAAGTCAATCAATCAATAAACTCCTCTGAAACATTTTAGTTTGACAAATAAGTAAACAAAGAAAAAATCCATGAAGAAATTTTTTTTTATTCTAGGCTGTTGCTTTCACGTTGATTTAGTTTTAAAATCCCTTCACTCTGCTCACAGCCAGCACTGTATTCCTTTACATCTGTGATCCTTGAAAGAGAGCAAACTGCTCACGTGAACAGGTTCTCTTCAAGTCCACCCTGACCACAAGAAGGACCTAAAAATCAAAGAAACAAGGTTAAACCACCGGAGGCAGCCTCCTCACAGCTCCAACACGATTTATCGTGCCACCTAAATTGGTTTTTGTCACAACTGGCTGTCAGAGTTGGCGTTTGCGGGTTTCAGTGTGTCGGATTTTACACGGCTCCCTTTGAGTAGCCGTGGGCTGCAGCTCACCCACCCACACAACCGAATGGGGAACAACCGTCTCCTTCAAATTCCCTTCAGCAGCTTTGACAACACAGATCGCTCTCATCAGCACCCTTCCCTGAGGCACCGAGCAGAGATTTACAGCCTGCAGCATCTGGTTGGCCGATGCATGACTGATACTATTAGAGGAAATGCATAAATGCAACTGCTTGACTGTAACAATAACCACAGGCCTAAAGACCCAACTCTCCTCTGAGGGGGAAACTATCCAGGAAAACACAAGAAAGTGTGTTAAATCTGACGCAAACTTACAGCAGTCAGAGCCAATGCTTCAGCACCCCGAAGACAATGTAATATTTCTGCTTCTCTGCACCACTGACCAGCACAGGAGTCACCACTCCAGGTCATCACAAACTGACAGATCTGCACTGCAAGCAAAAGGGCCGAGGGAGCTTTATAAATTACAGGATTTGTGCTTCTGAACAGATGTCATAGAGGATGATTTATCTGCAAAGCTATTGTGCACCAAACAAAATAAACCAAATAAAAATCAGTGTTTCCGAGAAGATCTTAAACGTGGTAAATAATAAAAAATCAAACGGGTTTAAACCCGGTTAACAGTGGAGACAAAGACGTTTTTAACTCGCCATAAAAAAAATGTGAGCAATGCAGACCTTTGCAGCATTTTTATGGCACAAGTATAATTCATGCCACCTCCTAAACAGTGGTCACATACTGCGTCTCCTTTGTGTAGCTCTAGCTTTAACAGCCAGGGAAGAAAAGAGCCAGTGTCATGCAGTCAGAAGGCCTTTAAACAGACAAAAAAAAAATGAAAATATTGCGTCAGCGCTTTCTGCTGTGCAACGAGAGGCCGGCATACGGAGCCGCTGTCCCGTATCTCAGGGGAGAGCCTGCTTTTAATGGAGCAACTCTTCCACTTCATTTACCAGCTCGCATCTTAAAGGCCGCGGATGTGTACCGAGGAGGGAGTGTGAGGGTCACCCTGCATACCTCTCTGCAGCCTAGGAGCAGCACTTCTGCAACAGCTGATAAAAGCTCTTCATGTGTAATATTACAGCTGTGGTGCACCAAAGGAAAGTAACATTATCTTTAAAGCAGTTAATAATTGCCATTAAATTGCAATTTCTTTTTAAAAACCTGCCATGTTTATGTGCTTGTGATGAGAAAAGAATCATTTAAATCATGGGAATCAATCCATTGGTTTGGGTTTAAGGATTCTGTAGTTATTGTAAGAGAAAAGATACCAGAGGTTGATGTTAAGGATTTTTAACACTTGCCCTTTGGGCAAGTGACTTTCACATTTAATTTGCCCAGAAACAATTTTTACTTGCCCAGTATAATGTTTGATAAATATAGTTCTTAATATTCATTTTTGTATATATATATATCAATGAGACATTTTTATTTTTTTTAATGTTTTTTTGTAATTCAGTAAGTTTCCAGGTTCCTGGTGTGTATCTGCATGCATCAGATAATGAACTCAAGCCTACATTACCGTGTTAACGTGCTTTTCAATCCTTCCTGCACATTCTTTTCAAACTAAACTTTGCTTTAAACTGTTGTGTGCTTGGAAAAATATAAATTGTAATGTTAAAAATTTAACATGTTTAGCTCTATAACATTTAAATGCACCATTCCAATGTCTAAGAGAAAAAAATTGAATGTATGACCACTGTACAGAAGACTGTCATATGATAGAAATATTTACACTGTTATACATATATACAGTTATTATTATTATTTTCCTAATCCCAGACTGATCATTTTTAATCTAGCATGTATCATAGTATAGATTAAATTCATCATCCAGCTGCTGCTCTGCAGAATTCTCTCCCCAAGAGCTGAATCACGCCATCTAGCGGAAAATCACGCGAGAATATGTACAAAACAACAAAGATGGCGCCGGCAAAGCTTGTGGGTCGTTTTCAGTGAATGTTGGTGATTTTAAAGTAATTTTGAGTGAAAAATATTTTTTTTTTTGCGATCATTGTACTTGCCCGGCGGGCAAATGCAGTGAAATTTGTACTCTCCCGACAATAAAAACTACTTGGCGATCGGGCGATGGTTAACATCGAGCCCTGGATACTACTGTATGCATTATTAATTTTTATACAGGATGTTTTAAAATATCATGTTAAGCTACTGAGTACCAAAATACAGTTAGCTCTCTTAAAGGAAAAGTCCGGTCAGCGAGGAATAATTAATGGATCATCATCTATACCTAAAACTAATACGTTTGCGTTTATTTAATTAATTTAGCGTTAATCAGTAAAAAACTTAAAATATAATTTTCATCGCAATCACCACTTCTGGGAGCGGCCATTTTTGCCCAAATATAGTAGCCCCTCCTACCTGCCATCTTCCAGCAGTGACGTCACGGTGCGGTAAGCCTAGCGCCATTCTCCCCGCTTTACAAGCTAAATCAATGGGAACTACTAGACACATCTGCAATCAACTAGAGGACTTCACCATTGAAATTCACCAGAGCTATAGTGAAACTGACAATGCCCACACGTGCATGGCAGCTGGATGTTGGGATACATCACGTAAAAGTGAAAAATAAAAATGTATTTAATGTTATGTAATGTTACTCCGTCCTGGACAGAAATATCAGCTCTGCTGCTGCCATCAACAACTTTGTTTATGGATGTTCGAGATCGGCCTGTTTTTCAGTGTAGTCCTGTTTCTCTGACTGTGACTAACTGGATGTGCTCTCTTCATCCTCTGACATGGGAGCTGGCTCGGAGCTCGTCTGCCTGGCTGTGTGTTTCCTGGACGGGGCCGCCTTTTACAGCTGCTTTTTGCATCTCTGCTTCTGTCTCCTTAAAACCCCAGTCGACTTCCTGTTAAAAGGGAGTTTTTCCTCTCCACTGTCTCTACAAGCATGCTTAGTGTGAGGGATTGTATTCGAGTCAATGAGTCGATGCAATCAACTGGTTTTCCTTAGATAGAAAACTTTGAATCAATCTGACTGGTTGATCTGGTGAACTGGAAAGTTACTTGAGATGACGTGTTGTTATTTGGCGCCATAGAAATAAACTGAATTGAAATGAATAGGAGTTTCTTTTGCCAAAAGTGGCTCAATCAGGTGTGACAGAATTTTCAATTGCAGTTTTTTAACTCAATAATCTTTGTTTCTTAAGAAAGTACTTACTTAGAAGAAGAGGATTTTTATTTAAAAAAATACAAATGGCATCATAGGGTTACATGCTTGTATCAAAATAACAGCTGTACCTCAGTAAGGCTGACTTTAGCAACATTACAAGACTATGTTCTGACTTCTGGATCAATTTCAGATCCAAACAACCATTTCATGGCTGGTTAGACAAGGAGTAATTGAAACAGCTCCAGGCTGTCGCATTTATCAGTAGTCGGGCTGCTTCTAAGAAACAACACCAAATGACTGACAGCTTCATAAGGAGATGCCATCTCCTCCACAAAAAATACAGCAGAGTTTCAAATGAAAACCCAAACTAAGCCTCAGAAACCGTGTTATACAAAACATGGAAAATCCTACACACAATTTGATCAGAAAAAAGAAAGAAAATCTCCCATATTTATCCATATATATGTCAATATTTACCATTTTTCTTGTTATTTTTCACTTGACTTAATTATTTTCTACCTATAAAATGTGCATTTTAAACATTACAATTCCAGAAAAAATGTAATAGGAACAAAACAAAACATTTAACAAAATATGAGAACAAATATTACAAGAAATTAGGTGCTTTAGGTCAAATAGGAAGACCAAATGTATTCTATTCAGTATTTTAACTATAATCAGAATAAGTGATAATTTTTCAAGGGATTCTTTTTATATTATTTTACCATTATTTTAAAAGTTGCATACTGTATACATTTCAAGGCTATTTCATGGTGTTGATATCACTTATGTCCATGTAAACTCCACTAATTTGGATTAAAACGTTGTCATTTGACATTAATTTATATTTAAAATCTGCAAAAAAAACTAAATTTTCTAATAAAACCAAATAAACAGTATGCCATAACATTTTTTAGCAGCAAATATAGACTGTAGTTTTCGGATTTAAATATATTTGGTGGCTTCTTCTTCTACTTTTTCCATTTAAATCTTCACATTAACCTGAGACATGTTGCTATTTGTACCTAGATCAGATGATCTAAACCCTCCAAAAAATAAAGAAAGTAATGATTCACGTCAGCTGATACCAAATTGATTTCTTTCAAATATTAAATGTTTCATAAAAACTGGATTGTTGGCCATAAAAATATTTGGGTTGCTTTAGTTTTTTTGCATTAACAGTGCAAAGGTTAAGGTTAAGATCAAGTATGAGGAAAGATGAGGGAAGACTCACCTGGAGTAGACAACAAATAGAAGCATTGAAGCACCAAATTTCAACAGACTGAACCACTCCAGAAGAGATGCTCCACAGTTCTCAGCAAAGGAATAAAGAAATAAAGCTTCAAGTTGAAGGGAAATTGACATCAAAAACAAAGTATGGCGGTGCGAGGCTACGGAGCCTGACTAGAAGCAGCGGCTGGCGATGCAAAGAAAAGAAAAATACCGCGAGTCAACAAGGAGTTCTTGTCATCGCAAAGACTGGGACGGTTGTTTCATTCTTCAGTGGGAGGATGTGAAATGAAATGCTGCTTTCAGAGATGTGATGGTGAACTTCTAAGCATTCTGGCTAAATGTATCATTATGTCATTAGAGGGCCAGTTATGGGCAGGAGAAAACAAGGCTCAAATATCTGTGTGGGAAGAGAAGCGGTCATGTGATAAAAGCTAAATGAAAAACAAAAAAAGAGATGTGAAGCTGGAATAAAGCATGCTTGATAATACCCAGAAATCTATACTATTATTATTAATAATAATGACTTTTATTGTCATTTTGTATACACACACTGTGTACAAGAAGAAATTTCATTTTGATCAGCTTTCAGACTGTAAATAAGCAGCAGCTTAGCAGTGAAATGAACATTTCTATTTCCTAAAGTGCAGCAGTGATTAAATGTAAACAGTGTGGGAGAAAAAAAACATGGGTGCAAAACCCAACAATATGGAAGTTCAGAGCATTAATATATATGGTTCAAATATGCAGTATTTTGGTTTGCTGTTATCAGTGTGATGCAAAGTCTGTTATTTGATTTAGAGTTTTTTTGTTTGTTTGTTTTACAGTTCAGCAATGTTAATAATAATTAAATAAAATCAGAACTATAATGGTTTCTAGTGTCTAAATATGACATGCTTTTATAAAGTCAAAGTCAAAATAATGTATCACATCCCTTTGTGAACTACAATTTGTTTTAATTTTATTGGATTTATATTAATTTTTCTTAATATTTTCCACTTTAATCCACAAGCATCTAAAATTTAAGCTGGTAGATATGCTGGAGGTTGCAATGACACTGCAACAAAATTTGCAATATATTGCCTTTTATTCAAAAAATGTCTTACTGAACCTCTAAAGTGATGATTACAGAAGCCCAGAGCGGTCGTACTTGACTTTTTTTTTTTCTTTGTCTTCTCAAGATAATGACTTAACTATCTCGTTATCACCGTTAAACCATTAATTGTTTTCTTGAGATAGCAAGATAATTATCTCGTTATCACGAGAAAACAGTTATTGATTTCTGGAGATAACGAGATGATTAACTTGTATGAGTAATGAATAAGGCTGGCCAACAGCCCTGGATTCCCAGTCCATCCACGCCTGTGGTAGTTTCCTCTTTCTTTTTACTCATTGTCAGGTCATAATCGATTATTAGATTGCATGGAATACAGTAGAAACAAATTTGACTGTTTTTTAAGGAAAATCTTTAATCTGGACTCATTTTGGGCGTTAATGCATCTCATTCCTCTTAGAGGCGTAAAACCGCGGCTGTTCAGAAAACACACTGGTGCTAAGGTGGCGGAGGCATTGGTCTAATTGCTTATTAATCAGAATTGGAAGCAAATCATCAAATCACTACCTAAAAGTTAAACACGGGAAAATTTACAGAATTACACATAGGCTGCCATGACTTATACTTATGGAATCAGTTTTAACAAACACCAATCATCTCGTTATCACAAGAAAACAGCTTTCATTATCTTTAGATAATAAGAAAATTAACTGGTTTCCTCAAGAAAAACACAGTGAAAAAGTATCACAACCGCTCTGGGCTTCCGTAGATGATATTGAAACTACCTTCAGGAATAAAGCTCAGTATTAACCATGTCTGCTGGTGAAATTAACAACTGAATCAGTGTTTCCTGGACGGGGCCGCCTTTTACAGCTGCTTTTTGTATCTCTGCTTCCGTCTCCTTGAACCCCAGTCGGCCTCAGCAGATGGCCGCTCACACTGAGCCTGGTTCGCTGGAGGTTTCTTCGTGTTAAAAGGGAGTTTTTCCTCTCCACTGTTGCTACAAGCATGCTTAGTGTGAGGGATTGTATTCGAGTCAATGAGTCGATGCAATCAGCTGGTTTTCCTTAGATAGAACACTTTGTATCAATTTGACTGGATGATCTGGAGAACTATAAACTGCCTTGAGATGACATGTGTTGTGAATTTGGCGCTATATAAATAAACTGAATTGAATTGAATTGAATCAATAGTCACGGATTAAATAAAGAGCCTAAATAGCTAATTAGCAATTTAACGAAATTCATCGGCACTTCAGAAGTTCTCGTTTACTAATTCTATGCTTTCCCTCCGTTATATCCTCAGGTTTTAATTCTGCAACAAACATAGGATGTAAGACATGGATTTAGAAAAACAGAAAGAAATTTATGCACAAAGAGTTTTATTTAAAAGCTGCAACACAATGATCAAGCTTCCTCAACCTTCCTTTTGACCATTGTATTACGATAGCTGGCATATATCTCTTCATAGACTTTTTTTTTTACTTAATCTGAGTTTTACACCAAGCTGGAGAGTCTAAATAAGCTGAGAAATAATGAGAAAGTTAAAGGTTAATCTTAATGCTTCATTTTTACATCTAAATATTTTTGACAAAGTAGGATTTGCTCATAATTTATATTTCTACAAACATTCACTCCTAACTCCCCTTTAAATTTACAAATAAGATGAAACGAAACGCTCCGAGTAAAAGAAAAATGGCTCAGAGAGACACTTCCTTTGCCACTTGGATCCAGAGGGTCACATGGAGGAGACAGCTTTCCCCTCAAACAGAGGATGATTAGAGGAGAACAAGGAGCTCAACTCCTCCCAGGGATATTTGTCACGTTGGCTACAAATCATCCTTTTAAAATAGAAAAACTCTGAAACACATCATGAAGATAACACCCACAGAAATCTAATCCCATAAAACTCATCAATCTTCATAATCTGGCAGCTTGCATGATTCTCATTTGTCCAGTCGGTGTACGAGTTTATAAATGAAAAGGCCAAAATCAAGATAACAAAAACAATAGAGTCCAATGCCTGTATTTTAACATTGATTACAATACTTAGGCTCTGCTGCTCATCTCCCTCTGGAGAACCATAACTGTTTACATTTTCATACATTGCAAACGCCTTTACAGAAAGCTATAGCCTCACACCGCTAGAAGCAGACAGTTCTGTTTAATTTAACAAACAGATAGTTGGCTGAATATTTCACAGCATATGGTTGTTCTCTCCTGACCGTGGTTTAAATATGCCAAAGGTCTGGAAATTCAGGACAAGGAGAGCCAGATACATATAACACACACCAGAGGAGACTACACCCAGGAGAATAACACTTTACCGACATAAAAACGGCGTTAAGCTGAACTGCAGACTCTTTGCTCCTAGAACAAATGCATATGATGACTTTTTAATCAGAATTTAACTATTTAGATACTTTTTTCCCCCCAATCAGTAAATTTTAGCTTGAAATTGTATTTAGGATAATCTGAATTAAGAAGGTTTGAAAATAAATAAATACAACTGAAATCAAACTGATCTACATCCTTATTTAGATCATTTATTCTACCCGTTAATAAAATTCAGAGTAAATTATTGCTCTCTAGATTCACCTAATTAGATATGAGATACCTGTCTGTAAATTAATTCCAGAGAGAGATTAAATTACACACATAAAGCAGATTAGGAGCCCTCCATCGCATCTGATTGAGGCTTTTTGCAAATATAAGGAGAGAAAAATGTAACATATAATATATATGTATATACACCCACCACTGATCTTACTTTCGTAAGATCAGTGGTGGGTGGTCAGGGCCAAGAGAGCCTTCGCTGCTGGCCTAAAATTAATCAGAAACACTAACCTACATTCAATCCATTCTCATAATTTTGTAGCGTTTCTCTTGGCTGCGCCGCTTCCAACACAGTTATGGGTTGCTGTATTTTTTGTCCAATCAAATTTCAGCTTTAGTTTGTTGCTAGATCAATCAAATCTGCCCTGGGCTTTCAGAATCAGCTGCGCTGGCTGATGTTACCTGCCAGCAAGAAGGTTATGGGTTCGATTCCTAGACGGGGTCTTTCTGCAAGGAGTCTGCATGTTCCTCCTGTGCATGCGTGGGTTCTCTCCGGGTACTCCGGCTTCCTCCCACAGTCCAAAAACATGACTGTTGGGTTAATTGGCTTCTCTAAAGTCCCCTTAGGTGTGTGTGAATGGTTGTTTGTCCTGTTTGTCTCTGTGTTGCCCTGTGAAGGACTGGTGACCTGTTCATGGTGGACCCGCCTCTTGCCTATAGACAGCTAGAGATAGGCATCAGCACCCCTCGCAACCTCAGCAGGGATAAAGCCGTGACGGAAAATGGATGGATGGATGGATGGATGGATGGATGGATGGATTTTCTTTAACCAATCAGATTTCAGATTTGTCCCAAGGGGGCAGCTAACGGGCCACCGTAACATCACCATTTTCAGTCCTCTGATTGGTCAGTTTGAGCAAAATGTTAACAGCCAAGTTAATCCAGCAACAATCTGTATTTTAGATTCACTTTTGCTAAAACTTTTCTGACCTCAATGGTTGACACTAAATGGAGATTCTACTTCCTAAACAAAGAGAGAAGGATGGATTTAGTTGATAAATAATCAACAGCTCTGATGAGTGTGATTCATTTTATTTTCATGCTTTATGCTCTATTTTATCTGGTATTTAGGTGTACATTGAATCTAAAGGGCTACTGATGATGTAAATGTGGAAGAGCTGTGGTTATATAGTAGAGGATACATACATACATACATACATACAGAAGCTAAAATAGATATGTACATGCATGCATCTATCTGTACATCCCAGAATTAGAATCAGACATACTTTAATAATCTCAGAGGGAAATAAGATTTCAAAACATCCATCTACGGAAGACGATTAGGGCCACTGGGGGGGAAAAAAGAAGTTAATTGATTTTTAAATTTTATTTTAGTTTAATATGGGAAAAAACGTCTGACTTTAATCTCAGAATTTGTACTTTAATCTCAGAATTTGTACTTTAATCTCAGAATTT
>NW_015150471.1:404977-406687 GCF_000732505.1 Cyprinodon variegatus
TACTTTAATCTCAGAATTTGTACTTTAATCTCAGAATTTGTACTTTAATCTCAGAATTCTGACTTTAAATCTCAAAATTTTTACTTTTTTCCCATATTAAACTGAAATAGAATTTAAAAATCAATTAACTGTTTTTTTTTTTTTATCCTCTTAATTATCCATCCATACTACATGCTTACTTGGAAATTATTCGAGGTAGAGAAATGATCAATGCTTAAAATAGAACTACTAAGATCTAGCTAGGAATCTAGATACTTTAAAATGAGTGAAATAAAAATCGGCACTCCAAACCTTAGATATCTACAAAATACCTTGAACATACTGGTGGGTATTAAAAAACAGGACGTTGGCTCTTGGGGAAAGACCTTATGAAAGGTTTTTGAGAAGTGCTTCAGTTTATCCAAACTGGAAAAGGAATTTGGATACTTAAAGCACTTTGGGACGTAATAAACCAAAAATATGTCCATTACCCACCAGAGCTGACAGAAAGCAATCCCACCAATGTGCTTCCCAACCATGAGAAGCTAAAATAGAACATTTGAGACGAAGCTTGGCAGGTGCCTCCGCTTTTAGTGGCAGCCACATATTTAAGTGAAGCAACAAATTAACAGGATTCAAGTTTAGACAAAGAAAGCTATAAAAAACAAACTCTAGAATACACTCAAAATATCAAGGCTGAGAGCATTTTTACAGCAGCTGTTACTGTACTTTCAGCTTTATTGTGGACTTGAAAGCAACATTCAGAGTAACACGCCCAGAGAGTTGTCTTGGCAGGAGGGCTGGAGCCTTCAAAGCATGGAGAATAGGATACGGCGGGTTTAAAGCATTTCCTAGGATCAGCCCCTTTCTTAAATTACATCTCATTATACAGGTTCTGGCTGATAAAAGGCTCAAGTTTACTCCCTTTTTTAATGCTGCAACACAACTAATGTTGTGGAGCTTCCCCAAATCAAACAGGTTTCTGCATCTTTACATCTGGATCCTAAAAATGCAACCAGAGGAGCCTTAAAAACAGCATCTGACCAAAGAAATACCGCAGTACTCCAAGTGTAAGGACACTTTTGATTTTCCAGCTGGGCAAACAGCAAAATAAACCTACAAGGAGAATTACTGAATGTGCTATCTGTCTACAGCCACCAGAAAACATTATGAAACACCAACTGCTGTGTCACCGCTGCGGCTCCGAGTTAAAAACGTAAGCTTCCGGGCATTCTGGGGCTTGTTAGCTAAACGAAAAGAGGACGTAATATAGTTTCCTTGGAAGTGGCATTAACACTCTGTGGGGTTTTTCAGCTGGATATCAATTAGAGGCTCATTAGGCGCTTAGAGACGGCAGTCCCTCCGGCTTCCTGATGCATGCTGTGAAAGTGGCTGACCCTAACCTCCAGGAAAAAGGCTGGTGCTCTCCTTCTTTTTCACCCGCAGAGAACAAGGTCTTTGGACTAATTATGATAATCATCCTCCTTTTGGCATTTTACATTGTAGAAAACACACATAGTTCAGACAGATTAAAAGAAAAAAGAAAAATCAACAGAATCTGTAACCATAAAAAAAAAAAGTTACATGAAAAATGATCAAATAATTAATGGCTTTAATCAGCAGCCAAATAAGATTTTCAAAAAGCTTTTTGGGGTGAAATTAAATTTTAAAGTCAGTCATAGAGAAAAATATATTATGGAAATCATTTCTGTACAAAAATAAAACTTAAAG
>NW_015150471.1:408228-410454 GCF_000732505.1 Cyprinodon variegatus
CTTTCTTTAAGATACAGCCCCAATCCCAACCAATTATCTACATCAAATAGACCTGCCTCACCTCGTTACCTTTATAAAAGACACCTGTCAACACCCAAACAACCAGCGTCCAACATCACCACCTTGGGCAAGACCAAAGAGCTTTCTTGTCTGGAGTGGCCTAGCCAGTCTCCAGACCTGAATCCAATTGAAAATCTTTGGAGGGAGCTTAAAATTCGAGTTGCCAAGCGACAACCTCGGAACCTGAATGATTTGGAGGCTGTCTGCAGGGAGGAGTGGGCCAAAATCCCTGCCGAAATGTGCACAAACCTTGACACCAACTATAAAAACCGTTTGACATCTGTGCTGGCCAATAATGGCTTTTTTATAAATGGCTTTTTTTTATAAATGCTTATGATGTGATTTTCTAGAATTTTCTTTGGGATTCTGTCTCTCACTGTTAGAGTGTATATATGATTAAAATTGTAGATTGTTGTATTCTTTGTAAGTGGGCAAACCTGAAAAATCAGCAACTGGTCAAATACTCATTTCCCCCACTGTATTATAAATTAATTTACCGCCCAGTTTTTGTTTCACTTTCTGGATTTGTACATGATGGGTTTTCGAGGTCTTTTAGTCTGCTCCATGTTACCTGAAGGTGTTTTATTTGAATGATTTGGATTCTGGGTGTGTGGAGGTTATCAGCTCAGTGTGTAGCAAGGAAAAAAACTGATGAAAAATGTCATCATGCTAAGAGAAATTTCATAATAATAGCAAATTTGATGATTGGTTGTTTCAAACTTTCTTCCTTTTATTTTAATTTACTTATTACCTGTTTTCTTTTATAACTGTGGTAGGAAGAGTCGGCCTACTGACTCAGGTTTATTCAGGGAGGATTACTCTGTGTTTTAACCGTCTGCTTCCATTTGGACAGAATAAGGAATGAGCCACACATCCAGTGACCTTTGACAGAAGGAGAAGCCCCACTTATGTCCCCCACAGCAGCCAAGAGCTGAATGACCAACTGTTTGTGTTGAGAGTGGAGAGATGCATGCTGGGATGTTTCCTAGAGACCATTTCCAGCTTCCTGAAGGACTCAAATCCAACGTTTGTCATACAGTCAATTGGACTGAATGATCTGGTTGAATTGTAAAGTGCCTTGTGATGATATGTGTTGTTTAATTTGGTGCTATATGCATAAGCTGAATTAAAAGTAATGTTTTTCTTTTTTCCTATGTAGAGAGCATCTGCTGCTTGCTAAACTGAGACAAAAAAAAATAATCATCTTAAAAAGAAAAAGAATTTCTGCTCATCAAAGTGAGAAGAGTTACAGACGCTCTCTTTATCTGCAGTAAAACTCTGGATGCAGCTGTCAGATTTTATTTTATGGTCGAAAGAAAACTTTTTAAGAAGACCCGCTAAGATGTTGTTTCCCTTTTCTTTTTCTGTACATCCTATAAAACATTTTGATCCGAGACGATTCAAGGAAGCAGCAGAAATGTTGTTTCAAGTCAAGCCTAGCTAAACAAATCCTGCAAAATCAGAACCATGAAAGTGCTTTAACATGTTGGCCCAGATCAGAGTTTACCCCACAGTTTGAGTAAACTCCTCCTTCTTTGTGTTTTTTACTAGTTTGATGAGCTGTAATTTTAACCGTATATCGGCACGTTCTCTTTGTCATGTTTTAAGATGGTTGATCACACATTGCTTGAATGGGCGTTGCAGAAACATCCACTGCTCTATTTTATTTTAACGTCGTAATGATGGGGCATTCTTTTTGGTGTCTTGGGCTCAAACGTGGGCCGATCATGAGACTCTGCAGCAGAGCCACTGCCTATTTGCTAGGAGTGGCGAGGCCTGTTTTGAGGTTAGCAGGCGGATAGCAGTTGTGGTCCTCTGCAAGGTTTGTGTCCCTTGGCTCTGAGTGATTTCAGGGAGGAGCGTGGTCTGCAGTGGTAGTTGGCAGAGGTGGCAACTGCTCTCAGGAGACAGCCCCTCATAGCTCTCCTACAAATCTGATGACTTTGATGGGGGTGCAGCAGGGTGGAGAATTAATTTAATGTGCAATATAATCACAATTTTCCAATGGGAGTCTTATGACTTTTTTTTTTCATTTTACATTTAACAAATTGAGACACTAATTCTGTCACTCCAGCCTTTTAGGTGGTGGTTATATACTTAAAATGGGTTTGATACCACACAGAAGGGAAAAAAACAGCTGGAGGAGCATGCAGATCCATAGCCTTC
>NW_015150471.1:412267-417878 GCF_000732505.1 Cyprinodon variegatus
AAAAATAAAGTATTTATACATGTGAGAAGGGTGTGTTGACAAAAACATTATTATCTAAAGTTGTAATAGAGATTTTAAAAAAAAAATACAAAACCCCAATATAGCTCAAGAGTTCGCCAACACTTGCACCCAGAATTTGGATGGTGTGTTTACAGAGACAAGAACGGAAAGCAAAGAGATTGTTTTTTTCCAGGTTCTGTCCTGTAGAAGCTAAAGGAGCGCACACAACGCTAACACAAGCAGGAGACAAAGTATTTAAGTTTATTCTTCTTCGCGTTGACCGAAGCTGCAGAGGCACTGGTCCCCTGCAAGTGCTTTAGATAAACAGAAATGACTTTCGCCACTGATTTATGTACACTGAAAAACATAATTAGATTAGATGAGCTTTATTGATCTCACAGTGGAGAAATTCACTGGTCACATATTGGCATAGTACTTAAAGAAGGAGCAAACAAGCAGAAAAAGGTGCATTAGGAATAAAAATAAATGAAAAAACAAACAAATGCAACCATTTTCGGCATTGACTTCATCCTATTTAGTTACTTTAACACAATTGTTTCATTGTAGCAATGTAGGACATAAAACAACTGTGTTGAAGTAACTAAATATGATTAAGTAAATGCCAAAAACTGATGCTTTTTTATTTTTATTTTTTCGGTGTAGGTTTCCATGTAAAAAAATATATTTAACCTTAAGGGAGGTTCTGATCTCTGATGGATTGAGAGGCCTTGACTTATGCGGGTTAATACAGCAAGCAATCAGACACTGAGTATCATTCACTGCTTCAGCCTCTTTTAACTTGGACTTCAAAAATACAGCAAAAAAAAAAAAAAAAAAAGTAGGATTTTTTGGAATGTAAAACTGATGTCTATGACCTTGTAAAGTGTTTCCCAGCAAATACTGTCATGTAATAAAGAACAAAACAGAATGGAGTAAACAGGACAGACGAGAAAATATGAACCAAACATCATCTAAAATATCAAAACAAGAGAGAGACACAAAGAATGTATCTAAAAGCTAAAAAGCTGGATTATTTTTACACTTTTGAATAAAATACCATTAAGCATTTTATTTTCAAAAGCTTCATTCTGTGCTTTTTTTTTTTAGATAAGGTTGTTTTTTTTTGTTTTTCCTCCTGAGTTGCTTTCCTCAATGTATGCCCCTCGCTGTGCTGTTTGGTACAAAGATGGTATGCAATATTTTTAGACGGACTCGCGTGGGGGACTTTGTGTTCTGACAGCTAACACAATGAACTCTCATGCCTGAACAAGGACATACTTTGGTGGCTGCAGCCTGAAGCAGCAGACCACTCCTCTACTCTGAAAACAAGCCTCTATTGAAGCAACATGCCTCAGTAAAGCTCTGCTCCTGCTGGGTTTGCACTCTGTCAACAAGGGCATTTATCTACTCACAGGATTAAGAGCTGAATAATCCAAAAATGCTTCATAAACAAAGAAGCACAGGAAATCTGAGTGTTAGACCAAGTGCTTTATTATTCAAATACCTGAAGACTAACAGAGAAGTTTGGTGTGGAACCTCCAGGGAAGTTTAAGTGCAGAAAAAGCAGAAGCCTTTGCAGCTGCAAGCACTGTATTCACTAACCTGACATTTGAGTGAACTGAAAAAATATTTCTCTTTATCCGTGTTTGCTTTCCTCTTTGAAATGTATATGTACACAATGCATGTTTGGCTGTAGAAAGTCATATTGGCCCTGAGGAAAGCACAAAGGTTTGTAAAAAAGACCTAGAAATATGGCCTCATACAGCTTTAGAAAGCTGCAAACAGAAGGCAGAACAGGGAGCGCTTCTCTTTGCTTTCACTCATTCAGTCAGAATTCATTGCTGCTGGGCAAAAGGTTTATTTATGTTTACTGAAGCATGATTTGATTAAAATCTTCCATTTCTCAAATGTATATCAATCTGCAATCCTGTAGAAATCAAAGTTAATGTAGGGATTCATTTTCCACCAAAAAATATTTAAGATGCAAACATAACATGTTACTTTGTGTTTCATGGGTTGTGTTCTAATAAACTATTATGATGTATAATGTGTGATTCATCTTTTATTAACTCTTGCTTAAGATCGTTCCAGGTAAAGGTCATGCAACGGACGGGTTGTAAAAGAGACCTGAACATCCTCTATCACGTTTCTTCTAAACATGTGTTCTTGGAACAATTCAATTGTAAAACAACCACATGCTTTGTTTTAACATATGTGCTGAGGTTAAAAGTAAGATCCTTTTGTTTCCCTTCCCCTTAGTTAAACCTCAGCTGGTGTAATTAGGGACATCCCCTTTTCTTCAATAAATAGCAAGGAGAAAGCTGAAGACTGCAGAGTGGGGTGGAGATTGTAAACTCCGCAGTCTCTTCCTACTCTCCTCACGAGTAACTAAATTAATTGTCTCTGTGCCTTCTTTCTTTCTTTCTTTCCCTGTATGTATGTATGATGTTTTAGGTGCTTAGACCTGACAGGTATAGAGCTTGAAAACCTGAGGTTCTGAGTTCGAGCCCCACTCCCACAGACTGCTTCTCTGGGTTGCTGAGCAATGACTTTAAGGCTGATTTATACTCAGAAACCAGGTCGTCTGCGTGGGTGTTGCACTGAAGGCAAATGTGCCCCCGCCGCAGACACTCTGCTGCACCTCTCCAAAATTGCAGGTGACCGAAAACAGGAGGCATCTGATTGGTCACATCTATATCAGCTCTACACTAGGGGTGGAACGGTTCACAAAATCCACGGTTCAGTTCACGGTTTCGTGGTCACGGTTTTCGGTTCGGTAAATGTTGATTGTTACCCCGAAATCCCATAAAAATTAATGAAAAAAATCCAAAAAAATTTATGAATTGTAATAATTTTTAATGAAACCATGGATCATTTCCGCATGTTTTGCTGCTTTGAATTTAATCATCTAGCGCATGCCCTCTACGATCTCCAAGGAACTCAGAGCGGAGCGAACGGGAGCCACAGTGGAGGCTGTAGGCTTTGCTTTATGCAGGCGGTCTGGAGCGCAGCGTAGCGCTGACGGAGTATGTGGGATTTCGGGGTTAGCATGACATGTTGGTCATGTTGCTGTTAGCACACCGTTTTTATCCACAGCTTTCTTTCCGCCGTCATCGTAGGTCACTCTAAATGCAAAGTGGTCCCATACAGCAGACCTATAAAGTGCTGCTGGCGCGTCTTCCAACTCCTGTTCTTTCCCACTCGCCATACCCACACAATTCTTTTTTTCTGCTATACCCGGCTACGCTGCTTCGCTTCTTCTTCTTCTTTACTACTGGCGGTTGGCTTTGGTCGCAGTACCGCCACCTTCTGCTCTGGAGTGTAAACACTTCGCCTATGAGAAAAAGGAGCAGCGCATGAACCGAACGAAACACACGCGAACCGAACCGAGACAGTCGAACCGAACGGTTCGGACGGTTTTCATAAACTGTTCCATCTGTACTCTACACTAGGCGTATTTCCTGTTTGGTACCTAACCGGCTTGTTTTCTTTGTATGACCGCCATTGTGGAAAACGACTCATGAAGAAGGACCAGCTAGAAGAGCTGGAGCTCTTTTTAGCTCTCATGTCCCTGTGTTGTCGCACAAACCCCACATGCTCCCCAGGCGCCGGACAATGGCAGCCAACTGCTCCCCAAGAAGATGGGTTAAATATAGAGAGTTAATTTTGTTGCTCTGTACTTGTGACAGCGTAATGACAATAAAGAGCTGGGAAAAATAAAAAAAATAAGCTGCTGAGTTAACAGTTAGAATATCAGGATCGATTTCATAAATATCAAACAGAAATATTATAGTGATAAACTAGTTTGCAGCTCATGGTGTTGTGATTATTTACATTATTTGAGGCCAACAGATTCATTTATACAGGATAAAAACAAATCAAAGGTCGATTAACTCTGATCTAGAAATAGACACAGTCTTGTTTCAGGATGCCTAATTTGTTAAAATTATTTCCCCGATAATCCCCAGAAAAGTTGATTTACACTGACTTTTCATTAGAGAGAGTTTGATGAGGAAGAAGAAGGCGTTTCACAGCGACACAACAACGCTACTTTCAGTAAATCCCTCTCTCTTCACTCCTGCTTCTAGTTTTGGATAATGAAAGCATTTGTGTGAACAACAGACCCCCTGTTTTACAGACAGACAAACGCCTGGAGGGCTGTGATGAACTTAACGTACAAATGAAGAATCACATTACTTATCTGAACTCATCTTCTCAAGTTAAGAACAAGAGACAACAAGTGTTCAAGTAAGATTCTCAGAACAGCCAAACAGCTGTTGGTACAACCTTGTTAATATTCAAACTTTATGGCATTGGTCTATTGCAGAGCATGGTTAATGATGTGGAGTTAGATAACAAAAACTCCCTTCATTTCCCTCCTAACACCAGATGTTGGTGACTGGACTAATAGAAGTGAGTGACTGTGTCTTTAAACACAGAAGGACAGAGAATAAGGAGACTTTGTGGTGGGTGTAAAACAAGGAAAAGGTGAAGGGAGCAAAGGTCAGGAACTGTTCCCATCGAAGCTGCCGTAGCTTTTTGCTGCAGCCGTGAGGCGAAGCTCGCAGACCTAATGAGCACCCTGCCAGTCATCTGCCGCCAACAGCTGGGGCCGGTGCGGGCAAGCCGTCTAATAGGCTAACCGGGATCTTTGTTTCACTCTGAGTGGCAGAGTGATCCGACGCAGCCGTAAAGTAAATCCGTCTTATCCGAAAGCTTGGCAAAGTCAGGTATGTCCGTGTAATCTAAGAGGTGGCAGACATGAAAGAATGCATATAACACCCCGGCGATGTCTGAGGACAAGTGATTAACTTGATTTCATTAAAGCTGCTATGCAGCGATGAGCTCCCAGGGTTCAGGCTTGGCAATAACTGCCATTGAGATATATATCTGTGCATGCGGTGGGGGAGAGTGGCAGAAATGATTCCTCACACATCCCAGGCTCAGTGACAGTGACTCAGGCTTCTGGTTTGAACACATGTTCCCGCTAATGCGTCGCTGAGCAAGCTGGTACAAGTCAGCATGTCGCAGGCTTTAAAAGCCATTTACAAATGGTTGTTTTGACTCTTCACAGTAATAGAAAAACAACAAACAATACTGACCACAAGGATGTTTAATGTTGCGACAGAAACTCAGCAGGACTAAAAATCAGAGCCTTTCAAATGACATTTATTTCTCTACTCAGACTAATAGATATCAGTGACATTGTTCCTGAACTAATCAGGTATTTCTTTATTTCATGCAGTCAGACACATTTTTAGGGCAGTTTTCTTTTTACTCTACAGCCTTGGCAGTGACCAACCCTGAGTGAAACCAATGACAAATGGTCCACATCCTCCATGTTTGCTTTGGTAAACTCACGTAGGCTTAAGGGCAGTGTATAAAGTGTCGCAATGAGTTTGTCGTAGCTATGACGCAGATATTTTTTGATTTATGCCAAATTTTCAATCAATCAATCAAGTCTATTTGTATAGCCCTTTACAATAGCGAAATGGTACCCAAAGTGCTTTACAACTAAGCCTTAAAATAATACATAACACATACAAAACATACAAATACAATTTTGAAGCATGGTCTGCGCTGTTATTCCACCCCACAATGCAAGAGTAAC
>NW_015150471.1:418644-422458 GCF_000732505.1 Cyprinodon variegatus
AGACCAGTTTAAAGTCCTGCATCAAGTTCTGATTCCATGTCCTGTCTCGGCTACCCTCTTTCACAGAGTCTGCTCATCTGCACCTGATCCTGTCTGCTCCTGTGCGTGACCACCTGGTCACGCTTTTGGACCCTGTCAGACTCCTCCCTCCTGGGAGCCTGTGGATGCCTGGAAGTCTGGATCCTGCCACCTGTTTCTGTTCCTGCCTGATCTGGATCCTGTTCCTGTCTGTTCTGGATCCCTGACCAGGATCGGCTTCCAGCATGTCCTCTGGGACGGCAGCACTTTGGGACATTCTAGGACTGGACTGTTAAACCAGAGTTCTGTGATTGGGCAGTGCCCCACTCCCCATCCTGCAGTGTCCGCGAGCCACAGCTCCACTTTAGTTTTTGTTAATTTAATAAATCTTTTTGAACTTTCCTACTGACTGTCTCTGCTTGAATACTGGGTCCCTCTGTCCTCGGTTCATGACACTTACCTACAAATTGGGGAGGTGTACCAGAGTGTCTGCGGTGGGGGAAAGGCATGTCTGCGTTAACTGCGAGGTGCACCAGTTAACACTTGCTGATGACCTGGTTTCTGAGCAAAACCCGGCTTTACAACAGAGAAAATCCAATTTTATGCTAATTAATAAGAACGGTTCCAGATTCTCCATGACTTCTCCGAATGTCACCATCCACTGATCTACTCTCCACCATCGTCAAAAAGCGAAACCACTCCAATTTCCTGTTCTGTCGGGTTCTAACTTTTTTTTACTCTTTGATTGTTTTTTTTCTATTCATGTTATTTTTGATGGAAATTATATTTTGTTTGACAATCTAAAACCCTTAGATGTAATTAGAAGTAAAGAAAAAACATGCGAACCATAAGCAGACGGTATAATTTTTCACATAAATAAACTGCAGGTATCACAGATAAGTAAGCACAGCCATAAAGAAAAAGTTATACAAAGATGAAAATGTTGGCGTGATTATTAAACCATCCATCTTAATTTACATAATTTACAAGTTAACCCAGACAATACAGTCTACAAAGCCTTTTTTTAGAGAAAACTGGATTACACAGAGAGGGGGTGGACTACAAGGCATCGATAGAGTTGATTCCTTCCCGCTATCATCTCGATCCTCATCACCATGCAGGGGACAAAACATCTCGCCTCGCCAGCCAGGCAAACGCAATCCTAACGACTCCCATTTTCAGAGGCATAGACCAGTATCGGGTATTGCAGGCTAATAAAGACCTCAACGACTCCCATAACGAAGGGGCGGACCCGTTCTTCCTGGTCTATTTGCACATTTTCTAAGCCACAACAAGGCTTTGTTGAGCTACTCTATAAAACCTGGAACTCAATGCTAATCCAGACATTTTTGAATTGAAAAAGCTTCCTGGATGGGAAGCGAAACATCTTCAAACTTGGAAAACAAAGTCCAGTGGGGTTTTTTTTATTACTTTTTTGGAGTGATTACAAATAGACATCTTTTGTACCTTGTCTTTTTCCCACATTTTCCTCCAATATGGCTCCCCTGAAGGCAGAGCCAAAGCTACTGTAATGGCCGCAAGAATGCATGAATCTGAAAAGTCAGGATTATTAAGGTTATCCTGGTTACCAATAAAACTGAAAATCCTTTTATACCTGCACTGCATCAAGCTTAGAGCAGCACTGTCAACATGTTCTTGATTCTAAGCTAAAAATACACCTAAACTGATACCATGCTCACAGTTATTGTTATTAAATAGATCCTCGGTCGACAGGTTATATTAGGTTCTGTTGTAGCACCCCAAAACACTAAAGCTGTTGGATCTGACGGAGCATTTCTGACTGAGCAGCTGGATTCCTTTTAAAGGTCTATGTGAAAATCCTTTGAGGAGAAACAGACGACGACAAAGCAAAACAAAAATATCTCACCTCGGAAATCACAGAACCTTTCACACGAAAATATCTCTCCCAGAAACACTGCGGCTGCGTTTTTATTGAAGTGCCTTTTCAGGAAAACTAAAGAAACAAACATCTATATGATGTGGCTCTATCATATAGATAAACAATCTGCATGATGCAAAATCTCTAACCAAAGTGGACTAAATCTGGACCCATTAGGAATCAGTAAATATTAATGACAGGAAAGCATCTCAGATCATCTGAAAGGCGGACATTTAACAATTCTGCTTCAATGAAAGTCGAGTCACTATGATGGAAAAGAAAGAAGGGCTAAGAAAACACCTCCTCTTCCTCTTCGCCCTTACATAATCAAAACGCCATAATGAAAAAGAGGGACATGCCTGAAGAGAATCTGTCTCTCATTAAGAGCTAAAGGGGGAAAGAATTAAGTCACAGCAGCTTTTCTTCCAAATGAGGCAATATCCGTGTTTGACTGGAGACATAAGGAATATCTGCATCCATATACAAGTTTTACACATTTATATTAGTACCACAGCTTTACTAAATAAGAATAAACAGCCGTAACCATAGCTTTTATCATCGCTTTTTAATATTTTATGTGATCGACCCACACAAAGTGCTTGATATTATTCTAGTGGAAATAAGGAATTATAAACGGTTGTCAGATTCAGTCCCTCATTAAATCAACCTAATGCAACCTACAGCTTTCTGATGTCAATAAATCAGTAAAAGCGTTTAAAATTGTTGATGGCAGCATTATCATGCTTGGATGGGGGGGTTACATTGAAGCTGGTCAGAGTTAATGAAAAGAGAGATAAAGCTAAACAAAAGGAAAATATTGGAAGAAAACCAATTATATGCTGCAAAAATAGAGATATACCTTCTAGAGCACACAGCTAAAGCTAGCATTAAAACATTTCAAGTGTCTTTCACTGTTAGAGTTATAGACCTAATAGTTTTATAGATCACTGGCATTGCATGAATGCCCTTCCATCTCTGGGGGCATAAACTGAGTTACTGACCCAGAAGAAAATGCATCATGGCCAAAGTTTTAATTATAATTCCCTTTACTTCGCATTTTTCCTAAACTGATGATTATGCTCCAGTGGAACAGCCATGCAAGCGCGTGCACCTACAGCTGAAATGTATCCCATTGGACTGTTACCGGTTTCACTCGGTGCTGAAAGAGAAAAAGAAGAAATCACAGGATGCGTCTTTGGTGACAGAATAAATGAAAAGTCCCAGAAGGATGAAGCTTTTGTTCTGCACAAAGGAAAAGTCAAAGAGCAACATCCAGTGCTGCCTGGCATGCAGAGCGGCTTTATCTTATTAAACTGGAAGAGCACCAAGACATTTAAATGTGTTTTAATCACCCTCAGGCACCATCCAGGGCACAATAGGACAATCAATTCAATTTATACTTCTCAGAATCCGTTTTTTTTAAATTAAAAGCTAAAGTTCCTCCTTTCTGAATGAAGTATTTACATTTGACCTTTCTGAAGGCCTCGACTCAACAGGTTTGCTGCTGGTTGAATCAGCAAAGCTTTACGTTTCCAAGAATTGACTCTCAGGAAAGTGTTTGAATACTTCATCTGTTTGTTTTTTAAAAAAAAAACAAAATTAATCATACATTAAAAGATCAACAGGTAATAAAATAGAACAACTCAAGTTCAAAATCACTCAAATTTGATCAACGTATTGTTCCTTTTTTGGTGGCATTAGATTTTTTTGTTGTTAAGGTCTTAAAATAATATTTATAAACGTAGTTATTTTTATTTTTAATTAATTTTTATTTTTTTTATATTTTTCGGTGTAACAATAAACATATACCGAACCGAAAACCGTGACCACGAAACTGTGAACCGAACCGAACTGTGGATTTTGTGAACCCTTCCACACCTAATATATATATATATA
>NW_015150471.1:424437-425877 GCF_000732505.1 Cyprinodon variegatus
TGTATCAATATTTTGAAGTTTTTAACTCTGTAAAAAAGAAGTTTTTGAGGAAGAAGAGGAAGTAGTATATATATATATATATATTTTTTTAGACTTTAGAAACTCAGAAGCTGATCAAATATCGGGTTAAATATCAGTGGGGTGGCCGATGTCCGATATTCAGTTTTAAGGCCGATACCGATAGGGGGCCGATTATATCGTGCATCCCTAATCTTGTTCTTAGCCACTGTTAAGTATAGTGGGGGAGCTGTGATGATGCGTTCACTGTTTCTGAAACTTTGTCACAGTGTTTGACGTAATCTCAAAGAAAGTAGGAATTCCTACTTTAAAAAAACTGCAAAAAAATATGCCAATAAAAAAAAAAAAATCTGACTTTTTATTTTTTTTTTCCCCCCCACTAAAATAATGAGCTAAATGATAGAAAATACCACGTGCATGGGAAAGAAAAAAAAGGCTTAAAAGCAATACCAGGACCTTTTTTTTTAAAAAGCCTGGATTTTTCAGAAACCCGTTTTTTATTTCAGGAAAATAAAAGTTTTTTGTAAAAAATGATGCCATAACAATAAACCTGAACTTATTTCAATGCTTCCCATAACAGCTACATCCAGTCAGGTTCATCAAAACTGACACTATACTTGTTAGTTAATGCTGTAATTAAATTAATGTGTATTAAAGTTTAATTTGAAACAAAAAAACATGTCCAGAGACCAAAGGGACCTTTTATTCAAAAATCTTTATGATCACAATGAATAAAGCCTGAAAAACAACTAAATGAGTAAAAATTTACTGATTTGTTGTTGTGATAGAAGATTTGACCAAGTTTGTTAAGCGAAATAAAAATAGGTCATTTAAATTTTCTTTTATTCTGGAAAATTGTTTTTTAATTAAACTTTTTTTTAAAGTAACACTCGCATACTTTTTACATCATACCGGCCTTTCTTTAAACTCTTTACCAGACTGTGGTTATGGTTGTGGACTATGCTCCACTACAGCTTTTCCTTTCACTAAACTTTCTTTGTTCTGCTTAAATACAACATCCTGTGTTTCTGCACAGGCATTCGAGTGTGTAGAAGATAACATGAGCATAACAAAAAGTAGAGATCATTTATAGTGATTTAACTTAGTAATCTAACAAACTACTGTTTGTGCTTTCATAACCTGAACATAATTTTAACGTCGTAGGGAAATCATATTAAAATTTTAAATTATTCTGGTTTAAACATGTTTAGAAATGTACTCTTTATCAGATGATACTGTCCCAAAAGTTAGAAAATTTCTATCCTGTCTTAAAATCTGTGGGGTTTTCCGTTATCTTATGCAGGCCACTTAGTTATACGTCAGCTTGTTCACCTAAATTCGATCAATCATATATCAACGGTCATCTGTCAATCAAATTTTTTCGGTCATAGCATCTTGATTCATATGTCGCAGCTAATATAC
>NW_015150471.1:426418-430284 GCF_000732505.1 Cyprinodon variegatus
GTTCAGCTTCGTCTGGACGGGGCCTCATGAGAATTCGGAAATGCTACCATTGGAACAGTGGCTTCCCTATGACTTTAAAGGGTCTTGCTCAGGAACCCAGAGTGCTATTTCACATTTTCATTATAAATAACTTATTCTAATTTCCTGAAATGTAGCAGCAAGTTTGACCATCGTCTTAGCTTAAAAAGGTCCGTTTGACCTGAAACAGCACTGCCATTGTGAGTTAAAGGAGTCAGTGTTGATTTAAAGATGTCTGCAATCTTTTATTCATGCAGCACAGTGAACGACTGAAGGCTGTTTTGTGTCAGCTTAGTTTTGTGAAAAATCCATCATCCATTTTCTGCACCAGAATCCTTTTTTTGTCCAGACCTTTGGCCCGTCAGCGAGCTGTGAAGTAAAAGGAAAAAAAAAAAAATGGCTTACGCTATGGAAAAACAGGGACTTGTCACTACCCCCACTGAGAGGAGATAGATAAGCACAACACAAGACAAAGAAATAGAAAGTTTTGGCCTGGGCGACAAAAAAAAAAAAAGAACATGGTGATCTCACCATGGAGAACGTGCTCACTGTGAGCTCACAGATGTGTGTCAGGAGAGGGAAGCAAAACCAGCGCATGTCAGTGGAGTGATGAGGGAACGCTTTGAGGATGAGCGTCTTTCATCTGCGCCGAGCCGAGCTGACAACCAAGAACTTTAATACATAAAAAAAAAAGTACAACGAAGCGGCAGTCATCTCAAGCCTCACAGAGAAACCATAAAAACCGAAGCATACCACATATTCTTTTGATAAGTGAACTGTTTAAAAAGAAAAAAAAGCTTTGTATTTATAACAGTGTTTAATTATTTAACATTTCATTACGTTTTAGCTGAATCCCATTTCCTAGGGTAACACCTTCGCCTTTCACAGTCATTATTTTAGGAAGTGGTTAAATATCCTACCTAGAAATGGGACACTCCCTCAATAATTTCTCACTATCTCCCACTACACAAACAGAAGTGACTTAATATGCATGAGTGGCCTGGAAATCGACACCATTCTACTTCATTGCTTTTTTAATACGATGCATCTTAACTAAAATAACACAAAGCAGAGCATAACTCTGAAGTACAAGTGCAGGGAGATGTATTTTTTTCAGGCTCAGATTGGACCAAATTTTTTAATTCTTGCATCAGATTCTCCTTGAATTAAGATCCCCACTGGAAAAATTATCTAGAAATAAGTAAAAAATATCTTAAATTGAGTGTATTTACCATTAATTTAAGTATGTAAATGAGATAGTTTGCCAAAGGAATGAGTATTTTTACTCTTAAAATAAGATAATTAGATAATATGCACTTGAAATAAGACAATTCAATTGTATTTTCTTATTTTAAATGTAAATTGTCTTGTTCCATTGGCAAAATGTCTCTTTTAGCTCCTCAATCCAAGAACAAATGCACTTATTTTAAGAAAAAAATGACTAATCTAGATTTCGATTGTTTCCAGGGCAGACTTTAAACTGGACTAGGGCTGAAACAATTAATGGGATTAATTGTGATTAATCGATTATTGAAATAATCGTCAACTCATTTGGTAATCGGCTTATTGTTAACTGGAGTATAGAGGCTTTTAAATATGCCTTTAGCTGACGGGACGACCCAATAAGAGCACTTATACCAAAGATTTTATTTTAGTTTCACCTGGTTTAATTTCGTAAAATGTCTTCTTTAAACCTTTATAGGGCACTCAGTGAAATACTTTAAAAAAATAAAAAAAATTAAAGCAAATAGTGTTATTGGAATCCAGGACAAGACCGTATTACCTTTGAAACACTCAAAAAATATGGATATTTTGATGGCAAAAATCAATGTCAATGCAATAACAAGAAACGCCAACTTGGCCGAATAAATTAAGAAAAATAACAAAAGTAAAAAACACTCAAAAGAGTGAAATAAAAACATTTTTTTTGATACACCATAACCTTTGAGGCATTAATGCTGATACTGGCCCTAACATTTTTTTAATTTATAAACCTAAATATAATTAGACTTACTTACTTTTTAAAGGGCAGATTATACTTCTGCAACCGCACACATCAAATGTCGCTTACATCTGGTCGTGAACCAGATTTTCTGGTACGCTTCTGCAAATTCAGTCTGGAATTTCTAGGGATGCACAGAAGTTTCCCGCCAAAGCGCAAGTGGGAGCCTATTTGAGAACTTGTGAGAACTTCGGCGGCGCCAGTGGGAGTGTTTATTATCCCAAACAACAATGGCGCGTCTACAAGATATCAAGTCACAGAGTTGCTCGACATCGAAGAGGACCAATCACAGCTGCTTTTCGTCTGCGCACTTCGGCTTGAGGTCTGCGTGGGTTTGCGACCGTCCGATGCGCAATCAGGATTTTTTTGAGTTGCGCCATGACGGTTGCAGAACCTCTGCGCGGGCAGCGTGGTCGCACACAGAGACAGAGGCTATGCGTCAGAAGCATAAATTGGCCTTAGCTTTACTTCTTAACTTTTCAATTTGTTTTTTTTTTTTTTACCTTTTTTTTTGACTTGTTAACTTTCATTTAACTTAATTTCCAGTAGGTAATATATCATTCAGTGGCTCATCTAACTAGTCAAATGCCAGAATAAGATTTACAGTCATGTAGCAGGATCTTTGCTGAATGGCTGGACATAGATCTTGTGCTTCTAGACCTCACTGAGGGACAGGGGGGGACTCCACTTGTAAGGCGTATGCAAGTAATCAAAAACAGTAACTTGCTCTATAAAGGGTTAAGGATTCTTTGGCTATTTGATTATTAATCGAAAAAATCGTCAACAGATTAACCGATTATCAGAATAATCGTTAGTTGCAGCTCCAACTTTGACCATTCTAACACATGAATATGCCTTGATATAAACACTTCCCTCATAGTTTTGGATGTTTAGGGCCAATAGCGTGCTGAGAGTCTGCAGGAGGAAAGTGGTTTTCTTACAGGATCTATTCAGCTCCATCCTTTAAACTTGGACCAGCTTTATAGCTGCAGAAACTTCTATTTTAGTCCTTAAAAAAAAACAGGAATGAATGGAGCTTCAGATAAATAAAATGAGTGATATTTTTGAATCCCCTAAGCTCACATAAATGCCTTTAAATCATGTTTTATATTGATTAATTTTCATTAAAAGAACCAGCGGAAAATAAATATTCAAACCGATTCCTACAATACAACTGGAACTTATCATTTTCAGGATAAACTACTAATTTTTATCATGAGAAGGAATTTTTCCCACACAGGACGCCCTGTGAATTTCTTTTAACATTTTCTTTCCTCCCACTGATCTACCATGAAGGCCTGATATATGGAGTTAAAACTGTTCTCCTATAAATCAGTGGATTTCTGCATCTCTTCCAGGATTACCATCAAGTTACTATGAACTATAGGTTCATTTTTTAGCTAACTGATATAGCTAACAAAGTTTGTGTTTGCTAGATCAGTAAATATGGAAAAGATTAAATCATCAAACAAACTTGAAGCGCGCTAACCTCAGCTACACATAAACATGTCAAAGCTTAATAATAGTGTGGTAAAATGGTAGAACGCAAACCAAACTACGGCGATTCAGTCATTTCCACATATGAACTCTTATTATAATTACATGATGAATAATGTACCACTGGAAAAAAAAACAAAAACAAAGAAAATTTAACTGATTTTTTTCATTTCATTTGTTTAATATTGGAAAAAAAGTCACAATTCTGACTTTCACTTCAGAATTCTGAATTTTATCTCAGAACTCTGAACTTTATCTCAGAACTCTGAACTTAATCTCAGAACTCTGAACTTAATCTCAGAACTCTGAACTTAATCTCAGAACTCTGAACTTAATCTCAGAACTCTGA
>NW_015150471.1:431669-434196 GCF_000732505.1 Cyprinodon variegatus
TAATCTCAGAACTCTGAACTTAATCTCAGAACTCTGAACTTAATCTCAGAACTCTGAACTTAATCTCAGAACTCTGAACTTAATCTCAGAACTCTATGTTCTCTCAGAATTTAGATTTAATTCTATGGAAGAGGATTTGGGCCACTGGGGAAAAAAATAAAACAGTTAACTATTTTTTTCATTTCATTTGAGGAAAAAAAAAGTCAGAATTCTGACTTAAATCTAAAAATTCTGAATTTAATCTCAGAAATTAATCTCAGAACTCTGACTTTTGTCTCAGAATTATAACTTGAGGATTGGGGCTACTGGAAAAAAATATATATATATTTGACAGATTTTTTATTTTATTGGAGAATGAAGACAGAATTCTAACTTTAATCTTGTATCCCATATCAAACTCAAATAAAATTTTAAAAAATCTGTTTTTTTGTTTGTTTTTTATCCGGCGATCCTCTTGCATAATAATACGCTTCCTTTTGCTTCCTGTAATAAAAGGAACTGATTTCTAAATCTAACAAAATAAAGTCATATTCACTATTCAGGATCTGATTATGAGTGTAAATGCAGAACACAAAGCTCTTTGTTTCCAAGTGCTCACAAGGAAATCTCTATTTTTTTCAAAACAGCTAATGTATCCCTCACCTTCCTCTTCCACAGAGCCCGATTAGGGAAGGCGAAGAATAAAAGGAGCAAAATAATTCAGCCTTAATGTTCAAATCTATTTACAATTTCTTCTGAATGATGATCCAAATGGTGAACAAAGGGGAAATAAGTGTTTTCCCCCTTCCAAACAACAGGCATTACACAGATTAAGTGCCTCTGCTGAAACATACTATTACCACATAAGTCTCTGTCAAAGAGGGACCAGATGTCAGATAATAGGCTGTGCACAGGGAGGTAGATGCTGGCCTGGAGCGAGTGAACAAGTAGGAACAGCTTCTTCCTTATAGACCCTTGGCTTTTATGGAAGGTTTGTTGTCTGGGTGGGCAGCCCCTGTTTCACTGAAAATAGGTTAGAAGAATATAAATATAGATTTATAGACTGAACCTTAAATAAATTCAGCTCTGCTCTGTAGGCTGGGAGGATAAAAGTGGGAACAAAGATATTTTGGGTATACTGGAGGATAAACACTACAGTTTTTTTGCATAGTTTGATTTATAAATGCATCATATTTGCTGCAGTTACCCTTTATGAAAAGGAGCCTGTTGTTTTGTTCAAATGAGCAGCTAAGTCTATCTCATTAAACACCACTGGGGTTGATCATTGGCTTAGCTGGGCTCTGCTGGGCAGGAGCCAGATATGGCCAGTGGACTCAATGCGCACTGATGTGCATAAATATATATACATACGTATAGTATTAACTTTGTGTTTCATTTTAGACACAAACCAGGACAGCTGAGATGAAGAATAGAAAATAGGGTTTACCTTTTTTAGACTTGAAGCTGTGTTTTCCTGCTCAGCTCCGGCATCACATTCACGGCTCCTCTATCCGCGTCCAGCGCCTGGCTGCCTGGCTCTGGGAAGAACCGCACCGATCACAGGGACCACATCCAGCCCGGTCAACAGGAGCCGACCCCCCGCCGTATCCTCCGCGGTGAAAAGTCGCTCTGCAGCGGGAAGCTTCGTCCGGGTCTCGGTGCTGTTTCTCATGTGCCAAGCACGACTAAAGCCACGCGTGTGTTGAGAAGCCAGCCAGCGGCAGATCGGTACCCACTGCCACGCAGCGCCGCAGCATGGACAGTTGCCTCCCCTACTGAAATACTCACGTGCTGTTCGCTACCGAGCCGGCTCAATCAGCCGATTCCTTAAACTAAAGAACGAGAATCGATACATACAGCGACTGCACTACAATATCAAACTTGCAAACTCTCGCGATATACGTTAGAAACTCGTGATTTTTAATGTAATATCCTCCCGATCAGATATTTTTTCCAGCTAATCTCCCGATTTTTCGGTGAAGGAAAAAGCAAGTTTGTGGGTGACATATGTCACACGTCGCAACGGATGCTGGGTACGCGCGTGACCATCTGTTACCCGCTTCTTTTTCAGCCGTTAAAACGGTTAAACCAGTAATTAGTATGCAGTAACCATTTTGTTCGAGCTGTCTTTGAACGCCCCATTGAGATATCAGCACAGAAGTGGTTAGTATGGAGGACCAACTCTGCCATAATTAAAAATAAATACATAAATAAATAAATGCTCAATAAATAAATAAGCATACTAAATAAGCCCCCCAAAAATACAATAAACAAATAAGTGTAGGTAGAAATTAAATTATACAGTGAGACTTAAATGTATATATCTATTTTAATTAACTTATTTATTCATTTGCCTTTTTTATAATTACCTTATGTAATATATAAGGTAATATATAATTAGTAATATATGTAATGTAATATTATGTAATATATAAGGTAATATAATTACCTTTTATATATATATATATATATATATATATAAAAGGTAATTATATTACCTTATATATTACATAATATTACATTACATATATTACTAATTATATATTAC
>NW_015150471.1:437451-439484 GCF_000732505.1 Cyprinodon variegatus
CAAAAAAGTACTCCAGAGTGTTGTTCAGCATGGGGGTGAGTAGAAAATGAAGGCTAATCATGTTTTGGGTGTACCATTCCTTTAAGGCTGTAGTAGCTTTTAGCCAAGGGGTTTGAAAAAAGTGCTAATAACTAATAGATTCACAGTCTTAATCTCTTGTTTAGAAATATATAAACATAGGGAACAGGACCATATTTTTGTAAAATGGTATTTAGACTTAAAATAGAAATCATGGCTACCTTATGACCTGATGAACTCTATGCAACATCTCATTTGTGTTTTACATTTCATGATAAACTTAAAATGATGACCTCACATCACCATCACATGTTTATAGACTTTTATATTTTTATTCCATCCATTAAGCAGTCCTTCTTTAGGCACTGGGGCACTAAGCAGGGATTTTGCAGAAGCATAGAAAATATATTTTGGATCGGTTGCCCTGGTAACATATTTGTATACCTATAGCAGAATACTTCTGGTTTAAATTACAATGTAATATTTATTAATTAGCAATTTAAATGAGTATACTGTGCTGCTTTTTGAAAGCACAAAATAATTTTAAGGTAATGCTACTTTTTATTTGTTGGAATGAAGACAACATGTTAGCATACAGTATATATTTGCATGTAATGATGTCCAGATAAAAAAAAAAAAAAAAAACACTGTTTCTAATGAGGAATACCTCTTAAATCCCCTAAAAACATTTTGTGTTGGGTTCAGTGGTTGTGAGTGTGTGAGAGTCCTGCGTGTCGGCAGCATTGATGGATGAAGTGGGCACAGATAGAGCGCTTAAGCCTCCACTCACCTCTGGAAACACACATGCTTGCCCTGGCTTTGACTCAATCCCTGCAGAGCTTTCTCAGCCTCTGCAGTTTCCAGATCATCCTCCCTGCATGGGTTTAAAGAAAGACAAACACTGAAGGTGAGTGCAGAGTCCCATCTCCTTCTGACAGACTGCATGAGGAGAGACGATTAATGAGGGGGCTAAGACAGGATCATCAGAGTCACGGCGAGAGAGAGAGAGAGGTGTGTTGGTGAACTTGGCTCTGGATGTTCTGCTGATCTACTGGAGCTACAGCTTCTCTGGCTCACCATATTCAGTGCCAACATGAAGCATAAAGACCTTATAGTTTATGCCTTTATTGCTTTTATCAGTTGCACATGGCTGAGTGATGTAACAGAGAAGAGACAAAGCACTGCTTTCTCTAATGTTACAAAAGGCAGATTCAAAGTATGAATACTGAATTGAAGATTCAAAATAATTGTAGAATGATACGTTTGTTATTATTTATTTGCATCATTAAACAATTTTCTACTTTATTAGAGATCATAAACCAAATGACCTCTGAATCTATAAAGTTATTGATCAACTCTACATTGTTCAAACATTTTTTTCATAAAACGAACAGTCTCTTTATTTCTGATTTATTTAGCATCAATTATAAGATTTACAAATATTTTTATGAACCCTGAGCTGTTACTTCAACATACCACATGCTATAATATCTTTGGTAAAATGTCTATAAATATATATTTTTTTCTGTATGTTTTGCTTTTGCAGAGTCTGTAAAAGTAGTTCCATACAAAACAATATCTATATCAAAAACTTGCTTATTTTTTCATTGTGATAAGTACAATGCACTGGATTGTGTGTAATTATGCTTATTCCAAATTTTCAAGTCTTTTCAAGTCTTGTTGAAGTGTCAGCCAGAGTCCTGAATGCCTGTCCAGAGCAGCTCTGTGGGATTCTGCAGCACCGCTTCAACCTTAGCCTGACCCAGGAGACAGTTAAGTGATGTGGAAGACCTCCTGCCTTGTTCCAGTGCCAAATAAAACTCAGCTAACAGTGCTCAATAACTATAGACATGTTGCTCTGACATTCCACCTCACAAAGGTCCTAGAGAGACTCCTGTTTTTTCACATGAGCGAGCACACATGCAGCTGTCAGTAGTCTGCTTATCGCTGTGAAGTTAAAGGTGCTATCATAAACCTGCTTCAACAAACCTACTGTCATTTAAACAAGGCAGACA
>NW_015150471.1:440524-443292 GCF_000732505.1 Cyprinodon variegatus
CGTCTATCACCAACATAGGCCAATCAGCTAACCAGTATTTTCGCCCCTTCCCAAAATTACTTCAACAGAAGGTTTCAAGATGGATATGCGGAGCAAATCCATTTGGCGGAGTCAGGTTACAGCACAGGTGCACCATACATAACAATCCATTGTCCAGGCTTTATTTTTTTGTAAACCTTTGGAGTTTATTTGTTTTTCATATGCAGACAGCTTTGCAGAAACAATAACTATGGAAGCAAATCGTTACCATATTTCATATGAAGAAGCATTTTCAAAAATGCTTTTTTGCATTTTAAAAATGTGGCTGCATTGTTTGACTCATAAATGAAATTAGTTTGTATTTTAATTTTCTTCTTCAAGACTGCTCATCCTTTTACTTCATTAAAATGAAAAAGACATTTGAGATTTATTTTTCAAAATGTACCCCAGCAAGTACATACCAAAATTCAATTTGAAATGTAAATTGTGCAGTCTTAAAGAAGAAAATGCAAATGCAAATAGAATGATTGATTACTAATTTCAGTTATGAGTCAAGCAATGCAGCCAAAGGGTTAGGTCAAAAGCTACATTTAACATTGAATTTTGGTATGTATTTTCTTGGGTACATTTTGAGAAATAAATCTCAAATGTCTTTTTCTTTTTCATTTGAATAAAGTAAAAGGCTGAGCAGTCTTGAAGAAGAAAATTATAATGCAAACAGGATTATTGATTACTAATTTCATTTATGAGTCAAACAATGCAGCCATACTCTTAAAATGTAAAAGCATTTTTGAAAATGCTTTTTCATTTGAAATATGGTAATGATTTGCTTCCATAGATAATAGCTTGCAAGCAGTGTCTATTTCCCCCCCAAAAACCTTTTCTGACAAGTTGATGGTTCAGGGTCCAGCGGCAAAAGTTCTGATTTCCAGCATCGAACTCTCAGATGCTTATATTGATAATACTTAATAAATTACTTCTTATTTCTTCCCTTAAAAACCAGAACGATCAGTGGGGCCGGCAGCACATTGGGGTACGGTATATTTCAAGTCTTTGTCCTGCATTTGGTGAATTTGGGAAATTTGTCAACAATGGTTTTAGTTGAGGACATTCACACTGGACTTGATATTAATCTGCTGACTGCCTCTAATTTTTGGCATTTTTGTTAAAGGAATAAGAAAAAAAATGATTAAAACAGATCAAATACTTTCTTTTGATCCTTTTTCTGATCCCTTCCTAGAGTGAGACTGTTAAACATTGCTTAGGCGTCATTGCATGGATCCATCCTTCAAGTTCTTCCAGGTTCTGTTACACCTGTTTCCATAGTAACAGTTCCTAACTGCAGTGTTGAGAAAACCAATGAGATGAACTCCATGTTGGTGGTTCTTGTTCCACTCAGCCATCAGCTCCAATCAGCTCCAGCTGCTCATCATATAAGCCTTCAGGTTTGAATCAGTATCTGAGGTCTATCCTGCACCAGTACCATGAGGTGAGGTTCAGTTTAAAATGTTTAATTGCAGCTTGATGCTGCTGGTGGAACCTTCTGGTTTGAATGTTGTCAAACTCAATGTGTCTGCAGGATATTGTGGATTTCTTTCCTGCTAATTGGAAGCATCACATGTGCTCCTCAAAATCCAGGTGAGTTTTAATCAAACATGTCTAAAAGTAGCTGTAACTTGTATTGTAATTGTAAACTGCTTCCTCAGGGAGTGGAGATGAACAACAGCAGACATTGTGGCGATATATAGCTTCATCCAAACCAGTTAACATGTACCCCAGTGGACAGGCGGACGGTTTTGGTGGCTCCAGTTCTCCAGGATTTTACTACAGCAGTGGCCCCAGTAGTTTTGGAGGTGCAGACAGAGGTTCTCCTTACTGGGCCCAACAACGTGGCTATCAGGATGGCCAACCTGGAGCTCCAGGTGGCAGTGGCTTTCAGGTTGCAGAGGATCACTGGAACCCCTCATTTCATCCTGGTGAGGATGAGCCAGACTTCACTTCTGTAAATGACAAGGATGTGGTGCACACCAAGGACTCCAGGTCACGGTACAACCGCTAGCAGTATAGCAACACTAGGTTCGACTACACCCCAACAGGATCGGGGACGTTCCATACATCAATGTTTCCCTTTCCTGGAGGTAAGACTCTTCCAGGCCAAGATTATGTGAAAAATGCCTATTGAAGATCTTTGAAGTTGACTTCTGAGTCAGAATTTGTATTTTAAGATTCAAGAGCTGCTGCCTGTCAGATTGGTAAATAACTAAATGTGCCACAAAATGTTCTATAGGGTAACTTTATAAAGCAAAGCAAGACTCCACCTGTTGTAGCCAATTAACCCAAACTCTCAAGTTAAACCTTTTACATGTTCCCCATCAATGGTAAAATCCCTCACTACAGGATTTCATTCTACTGTTATGTAAATGATGCAAAGCTTTACAATAAAACGGGACTCAAATCCACCTTTGCCTTGATCTGTCTCTATTCTCATAGTTTGTCTTAAGGTTAAAGCTTGGATGGTAGTGGCGGCCATTTTGAATGGCTCTTCCCAGTCAAAAGCCAGCCGAATGGCAGGAAAATCCCCTCCAACTTCCAGCCACTGGCCTCCTCATAGGGGTACTTGTTTTTTTTTTTTTTACTCTGACACCACCCTTTCACTGAATTACAGGTTCTGACCAGGAGATGGCGCTTCTCTTTAGATCTTAAAGGAATAGTACACCCAAAACATGATTAGCCTTCATTTTCTACTCACCCCCATGCTGAACAACACTCTGGAGTACTTTTTTGATATC
>NW_015150471.1:444060-446025 GCF_000732505.1 Cyprinodon variegatus
GATATCAAAAAAGTACTCCAGAGTGTTGTTCAGCATGGGGGTGAGTAGAAAATGAAGGCTAATCATGTTTTGGGTGTACTATTCCTTTAATGTCCACAAATCATGACAGAATATTTTAGATGTTTAAAAAGGAATTTTGGGGACCCGCCAAGGGCCACTCAAGGAAAGTGGGGACATTTTGAATGGCTACTACAGAGATATTGCTTTTCTCTGGCGGCTGAAGCTATACCTGCTGCTTGTTCTAGTATTCTATTCCCCTCAATTTGAGGTGCTTGGAAACCACGTTGATCACACTGGAAACAATTGAAATCTAGTCATTTTTTTCTTAATAAGTGCATTTGTTCTTGGATTAAGGAGGTAAAAGGTAAAACATTTTGCCAATGGAACAAGACAATTTACATTTAAAATAAGAAAATACAATTGCATTGTCTTATTTCAAGTGCATATTATCTAATTATCTTATTTTAAGAGTAAAAATGCTCATTCCATTGGCAAACTCTCATTTATCTACTCAAATTAATGGTAAATACACTTCATTTAAGATATTTTTTACTTATTTCTAGATCATTTTTTCCAGTGCAGCCAGCTGATCAACAGCAAATACTTTTTCAACCCCACTGGCCTACTTCTGTATTTTATCTGATAGCAGTTACACTCTGAATTAATTGTCCCCCCAAAAGCAAACAATATCCAGAGCCTTTGCTTGACTCTATAGATTTTTATTCAATTCTCTACATCTGGAGGTCAACATCTCAATCATTTGGAGAAAAAAAAAAGTTAACCACGGCAGATACATGGTGTTTGTCCAGGCAAAATCTTTATGAAAAGTATAAAAAGCAAGGCATTCACTTCAGGTTTAATTTTTTTTTTTTTTTTTTAAATCAAAACTGTAAAGTAAATGGTGCCTGCAAAGAATTGAAAGGGCTGAAAGTATTCAATTCATACAATTATTTTTAGGAAATGTCCATCTACATAAATAAACTGAACTTCTAAAAGAAACATCGCTTTTTTTTTTTTTTTTTTTTCCTGGTTTACATTTCAGAAATGGTTCCAGTAATGTGACCTAATATCACAAGGGAAAGATCCATGATGCTTCTTCTGGATATTCCTGTGAGGTGGCTCAGTTCACCGACTACCTGTGTCACATTTGGAGAAAAAGCAATTACTCACGTTTGGTCTTGTTTAAAGGACACACATATCTGAGTTGGTATAAGTGTATTTATAGAAAGTACTCCTTTCACCTGTTGCATTTTTCTAATACAGGAGATGTATGTTGCTGCTGCAATGACGCCGGCTCCAAGAAGCATTCGGTCTTCAGTCACTTTTACAAACTTCTCCCTGGTAAAATGGAACATTTTAATTAAGGTTCAATAGTTATGCACAGCTGCAAGTCCAACTGTAAGATAAATAATCGGATAGTAAATAGTTTTTCTACGTCACTATGGCTGCATGGTTCAACATCTTAATCATACGGGCTGTACTACTGCTGCTTTCCCTTTAAACTAACAGGAGTAATGTTACCAACTGTCCCTTTAAAAAAAAATAAAATAAAAGCTACTGTCCCATCTAAAGAAACTAAATTAGGTGTCTAATTTAGTTCGGCTTTGATTTAAATCTTATTAATTTACACATTAGAACAGAAATTATCAGTAGGGTGGATGACTGCCTGCCAAGAAGTGTCCCTTATTCTCAAAGAATTTGACCTGAACAGGAGATGTAGCTCTGATGCTACATCTAAGCCTTCCACTGATGGCTAGCAGAGCACTTGGTTACCACGGAGACTGAATACAAGCCATTAAAGAGAAACTGCTGACCAAGTAGGGCACAATGTATTGTGAATCTCAAGATGCCAAATAATTTGAATTTGTCTAATACAGTAGAGGATGAACATAAACTCGTTCCTAAGACGATTTCAATGTATTAAAAGTACACTGCAAAAATAATCTAGAAATGAGAAAAAATCCT
>NW_015150471.1:446465-448889 GCF_000732505.1 Cyprinodon variegatus
AATACTCATTTTCAAAAGTATCGATACAGTGCTACCACCAGTGGCATCTAAAGTGCAGAATAGAGGACGATGCACTTTCAGAACACTGTGTGATTGAATAATTCTGTGCACTTTTCAGTTTCAGACTTTTTTTGTAACAGGTGCAGAATTATTTTTGTTTGGCTAGTGTCATTATGTGTGCAAAGCATAGCGAAGGAAGGAACATTTAATTTTAATTTTATAAGTTTTTTATCAAGCTTGCTTAATATTGTGCACAGCATACAACCTCAAAATATTGTTCTTATTTTATTTATTGTATTTTATTAATGAAAATATTTCTGTTGAATTTTGGAGTCTTTGTTTTTATCCTTGTGGTATCGAAAACGGTATCGAGTATCGAATATTTTACTTAGTATCGGTATTGAGTTGAAAAGTTTAGTATCGTGACAACCCTAGTAATAAGACAATGCAGTTGCTTTTTCCTATTTTAAATGTAAATTGTCTTGTTCCATTGGCAAAGTGTCTCACTTACCTCCTGAATTCGAGAACAAATGCACTTGGTTTAGGAAAAAAATACTTATTTAGATTTCAATTTTTTGCAGTGTATTTCCCAAGTTCTGGTCATAATAACCCCTCCTCCTGCTTTCCAAACGTCTTACTTTCATACACTATAAGATTCCAGCAATAAAGTCGCCACATGTCGTCGAATGTTGAAAGCGTAAACATATCACAAAAACACATCGTGTGGTATCTAAATCAGTTGGCTACACAAAGTTAAAACATTCAATTCTGCTATAACTTTGAAAATAGCTGGAGTCAGAGAAAACTCTCCAAGTCACTTTTATTTATAATTGTCTTCCACATGTAATACCTCTGTTCCCTGGATGGGCTGCTACACTGAGTGGTGAATCTCAACAAGGATTCAAAGATGGCAGCCTTGTCCAGGGTGATGCACAGGAGGACATGATGGCTGATGGGGTAGAGGTGCTCTACTGGAACAGACGGCTCATTGTGCACTGAAAAAAAAAGACCGAATTCAGACGCATTCATTCGCCTTGGATGATTTAACCCTTATGATTATATCATTCAAACCGAACGCAATATTTCATATCATGAAAATTGAGAAAGAAATAGCTTTTTTAAAAATTGGTAGGACTATGTTAGGGTTTGGTAAAATAATCTGTTAGCATCAACCCTAAAAAAAAAAAATGTATTGTTGATTTCAACAATTGTTTTCAAAATTAGTTAAAGTTCATTTCATTGAATCATGAGGTCTACATCTAGTAAAGAGGGAATTTCAGACATAAAAGACCAAGATTAATTGGGTGTGTTAACTTTTGACTGGAACTGTTTATTCACCAAGAAATTTAGTCAGGATCAACAGAACACCTTACCAAGAACCTCCAGAATTACTTCCACGTACGTCAGAGGATTAAGAACATTGAGTCTGTATTCAAGGCCTTTAAAAACCATCAGCTCCGATTCCAGGAGGGTCTGTTTGGAAACTCTGAGGCCAAGAGAATGCAGGACCTGCACCGCAGTGGAGGCTTCAATCATCTGCAAAATGGGAAGATCCTTGTCAAGTTAATATTTTTAATAAGGAATTCCAGAAAACAATCAGCAAGTGGCACACAAAAAACCTACAGGTTGATGTAACAAGTATTTGCTTGCAAGCTGCACGCAAGAGAAAATAATCAGAGGGAGTTTATCCTTCAGATGAACAAAAACCTCATAGATTGGTGCCTCATTAGCTGTTGCACCTTCAAGTGGGATTGTGGCAAGCATATCTGCAATGTGCTTGACCATAAACCTAGGAAAGATCAAAAACATTTTCAATAACATTACATAACAGGTAGCAATAAAGAAGAAAGAAACGAAGAAGGAGCTTCTTTTTTTTTATTACCTCTGCAGGAGTTCAACTGCATGGTGAACCACTACTGGATCAAGTTTCAGCTCTTCAGTCATTAAGATGACGTATTCTAGGAAGCAAAATGGTAGTGTAAGAATTTAAAGTCTGCGCTGATTAAGATTTGTGACGTCGATTGGGAAAAAAAACAAATATAACGCAGATTCTTTGAAAGAGATAGAAGTGTTTAATTCAACTGAAAATGAAGGCAACATAAGATGATGCCAGATGAGAAACGGGGAGGTGATGGCCTAGTGGTTAGAGCGGTGCGCTTGTGCTCTGAGAAGGTTACAAGTACCTGGTTTGATCCCCACAGTCTACACTCTGGGTTCCTGAGCAAGACCCTTTAAAGTCAAAGGGAGGCGGCTGTTCCAACCATTGCATTTCCGAATTCAACCAAGTAGTGCCCAACTTTACACGAGTGAATAAAGTGAATCTGATTAGTTGTGGAAGGTTTGCAAGCATATTTGGTTGTGGTCAGTTTGTCAGGAGCATCTTGCTAACCAGTTAGCAACTTTGTGCTAGTAGGTTCTCAATGG
>NW_015150471.1:449160-472327 GCF_000732505.1 Cyprinodon variegatus
TCCCCATGAACACGGGGACGGAACTCAATGGGAAAGGAAATTATACTTATTTCTGATTTCAAAAGTTGCGTATATTAGCTGCGACATATGAATCAAGATGCTATGACCGAAAAAATTTGATTGACAGATGACCGTTGATATATGATTGGCCGAATTTAGGTGTTCAGGCTGACGTATAACTAACTGGCCTGCAGAAGATAACGAAAAACACAGATTTTAAGACAGGATTTTTTCAAACTGAAATTTTCTAACTTTTGGAAAAATATAGTCTGATAAAGAATATATTTATATACATGTTTAAGCCAGAAAAATTTGACATTTAAATATGATTTCCCTACAACTTTAACCCCACACTGCTCCCCAAAGGGATGGGTTAAATGCAGAAAGAAATTTCTTCAGTGTCAGATCAATTATTATTGATACTTTTACATATATTTCTTGAGTATTTCTTTAAATAAATTTAAAAAGGAAAAATAGCAAGCTTTTTAAACCTTAAATATATTAGAATACAGTTTTTCTATTTGATTTCAGTGTGGGAAATGTCTTGGTTGGTACAACTGTATCCATGTTTATTAAAAATATATGTACTTACAATGTAGAATCTAAATATGTTTGTTTTTAATTTGCTACAGAAATAAAAAAAAATGTACCCACCAACGAATCTTTTCCGTTTAAAGCTTCCGCTGTATTTCGTTAAATCATCCAGGTTATCTTTGTTCACTTGGTTTAAATCCACCAGAAAATCATTGAGAAGATCAGAGGAGGTTTCGCGAAATTTAAAGCTTGCTGCTTGATGACGAGACTTACGTTGAAAACTAATAAAACTTTTCGCCATATTGCTTTGAAAAAACTAACCTGTCACGTGAGATTTTCCTGGACAATAACCGTTAAATAATAAATAAAGTGTTTAACGACTCAGACTACAAATATAACCGCTCGCCTAACAATTATTTTTAACAAAAGATGGCGCTGTTCACACGGTTTTCTACAGCCGTTTCGAGTAGGAAACAAAGTTTTGCAGCAGTTTCTCTCGCTTTTCGAGCCACACGTCAACGCCTCCGCCATATTGTGAGAGGCAAGACAGCCATGATATTTAGATTAATTGACTTTACTAATCTCACAGTGGAGAAATGTTCTCGTTACATCAGCTCAAATAGCCAAAGAAGAAGAAGCAGGTTCTTAAGGAAGAAAAAGGTGCATATAGTTCAAACAAATGTGTCCAAATTACACAAAATAAAATCCTCTACCACCTTATAATCACGACTGTTAGCTCATAATAATGAGATATTATGCCAAATATCTGACTGAATAATGGGACAGCTACGTGATTATCTCATAATTATGGCTTAACTAGAATATAATATAACTATAATATAATATAATATAATCTATTTCATAATAATAATATCGTTCAAAATAAGGACTTGGTTTTTCATAATTATAAAATAATAAAGACATAATCTTGAGATACAAGTCGTTTTCTATGGAGGACCAGCTCTACCATATTTAAAAATACATACAGAAATAGATAAATGCTCAATAAATACAATTAATTGCCCCCCCAAAATACAATAAACAAATAAATGTAGCTAGAAATTAAATTATACAGTGCGACATAAATGTATAAACTCTTTTCATTATCTTCTTTATTTATTCACATTTGTAATAATTAGCTTATGTATTTATTGTCCGTTACAATCTTCAACTTTATTTAATAATTACTTATCTTTTAAGTATTTATTTATATTTGTATGCTTATTTATTTATTGAGCATCTATTTATTTCTGTATTTATTTTTAAATATGGTAGAGCTGGTCCTCCATAGTTTTGGGGTTTCTTTATTAGAGAAATTGTGTTCCAAACGGAGTATTGGGTTATTTCTACTCCAATATTTAGTTAATGCAGTTTTTTTTTCTACAGATTCTGCTTCAGGTAGTCTTAAGTCCCCCTCCCATCCAGTAGGTGGCGAAAATCATCCACGAAAAAATGTTTGACAACCACAATTTTAAATAAGAAGAAAAAAATGAAGATCTGACAACTGTACTCCAGACCACACCAATACGCATTTCCGTTCCACTGCCATATCAGATGGTTTGAAATCAGTGGAAGTAGTTTCACGCCGGATCCTGAAGTTCCAAGGACCGCAGACATGGCTGACAAGAAACCTTCAAAGTCTGATGCTCCGTTCGCCACAAGGATAGACCCAACTAAAGAGAGCCTTTCTCAGGAACAGATGCATTTTATCAGGCAGGTAGAGCTGGAGCAGTGGAAGAGGAGATCATCAAAACTCCGAACGCGGAACGTTGCCACGGGACTTGCTATAGGAGCGCTGGTTTTGGGCATTTGTATCCTTTACGTCAGCTGCAAGGTGAACTACGTAACGTTAGCTTAGCATGCTAATGGTGCTCTAAGTGCAAAATGTGTCAATAATGGCTGATATAACTTATTTATTCATAATTGGTCATATTTATATAAACTGTATGGACTAGTAAATGATTATTATTTGTTAATTTATAAATTTTAAAGGCTACTAACCTTTTTTGAAAATGAGCTAACTAACTTTGCAAACAAATGCTTTAGCTAGCTTCTAAAATTCTATTACTAAGTCTGGTGAAAAGCAACGTTTTATGTTTTTATTAACGAGACTAGGATGTTTTTGTTGAATTTCATCCAGTAGGCATTTAAAAACACATTAAATTTTGATTATAATGTAACTATATATTACTTATAGATGTGCAGTAAAATCCGGAAATTAAATTTAAAAACAAAAACAATACTTCAATGCCAGCTTAGGAAGAGCAGCAACTGGCAGCTATTAGCATGCAGAGACGTTGTGGTTAATATTACGTTTTTTAAATAAAATGTGGTTGAGCAAAATTATTTTAAATGTCATATTTATCAAGAACCAAATACATTTTAAGGGAAAGAGTCTGTTATTTTCCAGCTTCTGCTATCAGGAAGGTATTTGCTTTTATTTATTTGTGTTTTTTCCAAAATACTTTGTGAAATGAATTACTGGTAAAGTATTATTTTTCATCTTTATAAATGATTTTATACCGTTAAAGTAAATTAAGATCGACAACAGTAAAAGCACGAGTTAAACATGTTATTATGATCTTGACATATAAATGATCATACCTTTAAAATTTAAGGGTGTAACTAACAAATGTTTGCTTTCAATGGACCTTCAGCCAGCTGTCCTCCAGTGTGGAGCAACAGGTACAAGAGGGGTTGATGTTTTTTTTTTTTTTGTTGATCATGTCAAAAATAACAATTTGGAAAATGCACATAATCTTTGACATTCTACCAAAGTATTCACACCCCTTGAAGTTTTTCCGTTAAATATTGAAAGATAATGTACTTTATGGGGAGTTTATTTTGTAAAGCAGAAATACTAAAATATTGGAGGAGAGGGAAAAGTATGCATGGTTTGATAAACTATTTCTTACGAAAAGGATGCCCATACCAAGATACTGCCACTACCATGTTTTACCATTGCAGCTTGATCCCATCACCATGGTAAAAGATAGTACTGGTACTAACATCTGTAATAGTTTATCTCAAAGTTTCTTGATTCAGAATCAAAAAAAGTCGCCCTGAAAGATAAGGACATTTATAATTTGTAGATCTTTATATGCAAAATTAGTTTAGGAAAATATGTATATATTTTTCTTTAACCTCACAATTTTTTAACACATAAAATCCCATGGAAAAAAGTTTGACCGGGTTCCTGCGGGTCCTTAAAAAGTCTTAAAGGAATAGTACACCCAAAACATGATTAGCCTTCATTTTCTACTCACCCCTATGCTGAACAACACTCTGGAGTACTTTTTTGATATCTCAAATGCATCTGGAGATCTGGGAGGCTTCTTGCTGTCTGCTGACATTCAAATAATGGAGGTCTATGGCGCCCGAGACAGAAAGGTCCATTAAAAGTAAAAAAAAAACGTGTCAATATTCCTCCATACTGCTCGTCCAATGTATTCCAAGTGTCCTGAGTGGGTAGCATCCAGAATTTACTCGAAACAAAGTCATTTAGAATGTTTTTAGAGCATAAACAGTAGTGTATAGGATTTCCTAAAAGCGCGCACGTGCGCGATCACGACGCTACGGAAGCCGGCAGACCAAACCAGATGAAAGTGCGCATTCAGCTCGGCAAAGAACTCATGCTCTTCCTCAACACTGAAGTCCTCAGACATTTTTCTTTCGTTGTTTCTTTCTTTGCACAGGTAAACAGCACATTTCTTCTTCTACGCTTGCATTATCGGCAGAGCAGACGCTGAATGCGCACTTTCATCTGGTTTGGTCTGCCGGCTTCCGTAGCGTCGTGATCGCGCATGTGCGCGCTTTCAGGAAATCCTATACACTACTGTTTATGCTCTAAAAACATTCTAAATGACTTAGTTTCGAGTAACTTCTGGATGCTACCCACTCAGGACACTTGGAATACATTGGACGAGCAGTATGGAGGAATATTGACACGTTTTTTGTGGACTTTTATGGACCTTTCTGTCTCGGTCACCATAGACCTCCATTATTTGAATGTCAGCAGACAGCAAGAAGCCTCCCAGATCTCCAGATGCATTTGAGATATCAAAAAAGTACTCCAGAGTGTTGTTCAGCATGGGGGTGAGTAGAAAATGAAGGCTAATCATGTTTTGGGTGTACTATTCCTTTAATTGGTATTAAAATGTCTTAAATCAGTCTTTTGTAGGTCTTCATTTTTTAAACATCATAAATAGGATTATTTTCTATTATGATTTATTTTTGTAATCTAAATAAAACATTAGAATGTACTTTTTAATTTAAAAAAAATAATGGCTCGCAATTATTGGTTTTGTCCCGATAGCGGAACCAATAAAAGTGTTGAAGGTTTTTCTTGTGTTTCTTGTGAATTTGGTCTTAAATTTTTATTTCAAGTGGCTTTAAAAAGTCTTGAATTTAACTTGCCTTATGCTGTAGGAACCCTGGTTTGAATTTGTGCTTTGATCATAAAATATGGAAAAAATGTAAGTGATATATATATATATATATATATATATATTTTTTTACAAGGATTCATATTTCAGAATATTAGTGGATGTCTAGGATTTTCTAATTCAAACACCTGTTTCCCCTTAAGTCCCATTTATCTCATACCAGCAGATCAGCTCGTTCCTGTGTTACGTAATCTTTGGTTTCCTCCTCCCGGTATTCTCCTTGACCCGTTGCTCTTAAACCAGATGGCTACACGTTCTTCTCAGTCTCCCAGGAGCGGATCATGGACGAGATCGATGAAGAGGCCAAGCGTGCCAGACTGCAGGGACCAAAGACTGGAGCCAACTGAGGCGAGAAGGCTGCCAGCCTCTCTTTGGACTCTTTGTTCTGTCCTGCACTTACACCAGGAGAGGACAGTTGATACCACTGAGTCATATTCCATGCCTGGCTGCTGTTGTTTTTTTTTATTATTTCAGACAGGACTATTTGTCTTGATGATTGGTATTAAAGGGTGGTTGTTTTGATTTGTCTTGAGCTCTTTTGAGCTGCTTTTCAGTGGAACAGATTAATCCACTGATCTCAGTGTGGCCTTTCGATGCTGCATGGAAAGCCTCGATGGCATATGTCCAGCTCTGATCATGTAATTACACTATCTTATGGAAAAACAACAGAAGAGGCTGTTAAAGGTAAAACAACAGTGGCCTTGAAGGAAAAAAGGATGCTAGTGACACTGAAAAGACATGAATCAGCGTGATAAAATGTTATTTATGTTGATAAAATGTTTGTACTGAACAAATCTAATGTACTAGACCCAAAATAATAAATGTAAAAGTCATCCTTGTTTGTATTTATGTAAACACGACAAAAGAGGCAAAGTATTTACAATGGTGTTTATTTTATTCACAATTTATTCATATATGGAATCTTATCTAGAATAAAAGTATAAAGTAAGACATTGTTAGAGGGAAGGCACAGATTCAGCTTGGCAGGACAGCAGCTTTAGAAAGCAATCTGATTTTATATATTTACATTCAACATGAAGTCGCAGGAGTTTGTCCGCCAGAAATCCTGCGTAGAAGGCAACAGCGAGAGATTCACAGTCGGTAGGAAAGTCCGAATCCAAGCGGGAAAGATGGACGGTCAAGAGTCTTTAGTGTACCTCTTAAAACGACAGAATTAAAACGGAATTTGTTAAAGTGCACAAGGTGCTTGATCTGCAAAATAATACACAGAAGTGCATCTGATACGGTGATATGATTGAAACGTTTATTTCAGTAATTCAGTTTTAAAACGTAAAACTCAAGTCGTTAAAGAAAGTCGGATTCTTTTGACCTACATAAGACTAAACTGAGAAGAATATAAATATATTAGTGCGAAAAGAACCTCAGACTTGTAGAGGATTGGGAAGCCAATAAAGTTTAGTGAATGTACTGCAGAGCACATGCATACTTTTTATGACACTAGACTCGATTTTAAATGGTCTTTAAAAATAGAGATTTCAGGAAAAACATTTGTTTCCTTTATCTCTGTGAGAAATTAACCTGTAGAGTTTTACTTTTTAAATCGAATCACTAAAATAAATAGATTTTAATATCATTTATATCAATACACATTTGATTATTTATTTTTTTGTTTGTTTTCAGCTCAAAAAGGACTTAAGGTACCAGAAATATTCTGTTTACTTTTTAGCTTGTAAACTTAATCTATAATAAATGCATTCAGCTATATACACATTTACAGTCAACAGGAAAGCCAGTAGTTCAGGAACTTTTTTTTTCAAATACTCTGACGCTCGCTCTATACCAGCTTTCTCATTTGCTTGTACTTTAGAAACATTTGCACAAGTGTCACATTTTCATGGCGTCCCAAAAGAAAAGTTGTTTTCTTATTAATGGTACCGAGTTGAAGAAGCTACTTTGCAGCTAGTGTTTGATTTAATCCAAGGAAGGAAATAACCGCTGCCCTGCTGAATGAGAATAAGTTCACCGTTCATTCAGCAGATGGAGCGAGTTCGTTATAAAGTACAGCATCATTTCCGTCAGCATCACATCAGACAAGCAGGAAATCATTTTCTGTTATTCTGGGTCAGCCTCATGGTAAATGCACCGCCTTGGCGACACAAGGTACCGTCGCTTGACGCCGTCGTTGCATTGTTATGATTCACTGTGGAGGATTTACGTCGGATCCGTGCGGGACGACGCTTCGACTCCGGCTTCATCAGTAACCGCTTCTGTACATGTGAGGTAAAGGAGCAGCCGGGCGGAGCTGCACAGTCGCTGATCAGGGAGGGGCAGTTAAATGGGTGGTGCGCCAGCGAAACCGTCTGAAGGGTTTTTCGGCCTCTTGCAGTCGCTTCAGATGAGGTAGTCTGGATTTCTTGTCCTTGGGTTCTTACTGGAAACAGGAAATGAGGAAAAACATGAAAAACGGAAACAAAGGAAGCTGGTAAAGTTTAGATGATCAGTTTACTCACCATTCTACTGATGTCAGTAGCAAAAGTTACGCCTTTACTGAGTTTATCCTGCGAACCGCTGCTGCTGCCTCCAAGAGAGTTTCTCCTGATGATACCTGGTTAAAAAAATGCTTTCCATTAAATCAACAATTTAATTTAGTTTATTTCTATAGCGCCAATTCACAACCCTCATCTCAAGACACTTTACAGTTCGCACGATCATCTAAGGAAAACCAGATGATTGCATCGACTCATTGACTTGAATGTAATCCCTCACACTAAGCATGCTTGTAACGACAGTGGAGAGGAAAAACTCCACTATTCGACAGTAAAATGCGTATTAGAAATGCATTTTACTGTCAAATACGGCTTTAGGAGGGGGATAATCTCAGCTACCTTGGATAGGCAGAATGTCGACGCGCTGCAGACTGTTCCTGCGGGACGAAGGGAAACCGCTGCCTTTGGAGAGGCGGCGCTGGCGGCTGGAAAGCATGGCTGCTGGACAGACGATGCCTGGAGGAGGAACCTTCCCCATCCTCGCATACAGTTCCTCGATTTCCCTCTTCTGTTCAGCCTCTAAAGCCTGAACCTCTGAAAGGTGTCTGCAAATAAAAAATATATAACAAGTGAACACTGATATTTTTTTGGAGCAACTGAGCGAGGGAATGCATAAAAATCTTTAAAGCTCCGAACTGTTCCAGAAATGTTAAAAATAGAGGGACAAAAGTGACACAGTTTTGATTTCTTTTAGCAATAACAAGTAAAGCTATTCTTCTTGGAGTGCTTCAGTAAAATAATTTAAAATAAATGCTTTACCCATTAAGTCAACATGCGTCATACAAATTGTAATGAGGCTCATTTAGAAGTTATTGCTCCAGTGAAACGGTTATCTGGGTGTTTTGGGAATCAGACCTTGAGGGACAGATTTTGTTTTTAACAAAGCAGAAATTGTTTTTTTTTTTTTTTTGCATCATTTGAGGTATGAATAATGTTTTCATAATGTGAGAAAACTCACTCAGCAGTGCAGATTTTAAAAGATAGAAAAGCGAATATTGATTTTCATAAAAGTGAGATAACGTTTTTAAGATATAAAATTTTTTAAGGCGCAGAAAAATTTGAGTTTTCTTCCAAAAATCGAAATCAGGATTCTATTTTTCAAATAACTGCTTAATCGTTTCCAGAACATCATTTTAGCTGCAGAGGCTACCTGCATACGCTGGTAATATCTTAATCTCAAAAGTAGTTGAAAATGCAGCACACATAACTTCTATGAAGTTATTTACACTCTGATAAAAACATTTTGTTTAGCTGTTTATAACATCTTAAATCAAACGTTAAATTCATTTTTCTCCTTTTACTAAGATTGATATTTTCTGCTGTGTAAATCTGAGATGAAAGATCATTTACTTTTCTCTGAGTTCCTGAAGTTCCTCCATCATTTCCTCGTCCTCGCTGTCAGAGTCGTCGCTGCTCAGGTAGGGGGCGCTGCGGTTGTAAGTGGTCAGCCACAGGTTGTGAAGGGCGTTGCTGTACTGGGGGCTGCCGGCCGCTCCGTCCCACAGCCTCCCCTCCATCTCAGCGGCCGTCACCGAGAGCCCGCTGTCTGCAGATGTCCCCATCAAGCTGAGGCTGCAAGTCCTCCTCCGACCCCTCTTCCTCACCCTCGATCGCTCCCCTAAAATCTCCCTCTCCTCCTCCTCATCTTCGACTTCTTCATCTTCTCTGTTACGATGCTGATGCTGACTTACAGCCCATCCTGCTGGCCGGTCCACCTTCTGGACGACCCCTTTAGGGTCTCTGTGGGGATGAGGCTGAGGGGGGGACATGGTGAGGGAGGTGTTAAGGCTGGACTCGGACCCCCCCACCTCCTCTGTGCTGCTCTCTGACTGGGTGTTGCTGTTGATGGTTGGCTGTGGTGCAGGTGGTGCTGGGTTTGCTGGGTCAGAGGAGTCCACAACGTCAACGCTGGGCGTCACCTGGAACCTTCCAACCCTCACTGGTGCTGACTTGACTTCTGTGATTGAACAGGACATAAAAAAGGGTTAAAACATTTCTGAGGATCCTGATACCCAAAGATGATGTGCCATTAAATGTAGTGCCTACAAGGATATTTAAATTTCTCTAAGCTACACCATACAGTGAAAATTTGAATCCTGAAATTTCATAGTTTTTAAAATTTCATAATCCATAAATATATGGAGTGAATTTTGTTCCATTATTGTTGCAAACAAACAGCACACTTTGTTTTATATTTAATTTCTCCAAATATTTTTAAATTAGCATTTTTTCTAAATATATTTTTACATATTTTATATTTGAATTTTTTTTTTTATTATTTTCTAAATTTCCATTTTTAAGATTTAGTTTTTTACAAGCTGCATTCTTTTCAAAGTGTGTTTTACCGATTTTCCACTTCTGGTGGCAGACTTCTCTGCAGGGTGGGGAAGAAAAATACATTTCTATTGTTCTGTTGGATATTAGCTATGACATTGTATTAATAAATGTGAGTTAAAAGCTTATATTGGCCTTGAAGTAAAGAGAATAGGACCTGATATTTGAAAATAATGCAATTTGTAAATCTCTATCTGAAAAACAGAAATAGAAAAGACACTAAAAAATATAAAACATTAAAAAAAAACAACAACAGAAAAGTCACAGTTACCATAAACCTTTTTCTTAACATTTTTCAAAGTTTCATTTCTGGATTGTATTTTTTTAATTTTTTTATTTACAAAATGTGTTCTTTGCTTTAAACAATTGTGGAACAAATTTCACTCCATACAATTCCTGAAACAAGACAACGCTGAAGGCAAACTGATTTAAAAACTTTAATTCCCACCCCCTGGATTTCTGTGCCATCTGGAGCAGCTTCAATCAGCTCGATTATAAAATCAGTAACAGACTCCTCAAATCTGCACCACATGTTAAAACACGTAACCGTTTTTGCAAAGAAGAATAAGCAGAGCATTTAGCAGAATGTTGATGAGCGAAGCTGTTGGAAATGAAGGTGGTTTAACTAAATATGGACTCAGTGGTGAATCCATCTTGGAGCGGTTCTGAATTTCCCTGGAGGCAGAGCTATTGCTGCTATTATCTAGTGTCGCTCCTTTCCTCATGAGGGATGAAACCTACAGAGCTGCAAATAATTATGTTCTTTTTGGGGCCTTCGAAGCAGAAAAAGGTGTTCCTGATGCCATGTTCCTATGTTGATATCCTGGACAAAACCACTGCTGTTGTTAACTAAGTGGAGATAAGAAAAGAAATTAGGCTCCAATGCTTCCAAAATTAACAGTGCTTCCTTCTGTTGATTAATTAGTTGGTAACAGTTTCTGTATCTTTCATTACACTGCAAAAACAATCTGAAATTAAGTAAAAAATTCTTAAATCAAGTGTATTCACCCATATTTTAGCAGATAAATAAGATAGTTTGCCAATAGGATGAGTATTTTTACACTTAAAATAAGTTAATTAGATAATATGCACTTGAAATAAGACAATACAATTGATTTTTCTTATTTCAAATGTAAATTGTCTTGTTCCATTGGCAAAGTGTCTCATTTATCTCCTCAAATCAGGATAAAATGCACTTATTTGAAGAAAAAATGACTTATTTAGATTTACATTTTTTGCAGTGTATTCTGTTCTTTCTATCTCATTCAAGTACAAAGTTTCCCAACAGGGGGTACTCGTACCTCCAGTGGCCCACAAGTGTATTACTAGGGGTACATGAAAATATTTTATTTTTCAGGTGATAAAATAAAATAGGGCTGGGATATGTTCTTAAAACAATAAAAAAATAAAATAACAAGCATCTTTCAACCAAAAAGTATTTTTTTTTACATGTCTGAGTTCACCTTTAGATAAGTTCACCCTAATCAAAACTAAACAGAGGAACAGACGGGATGTAGATAACAGTTATTAGCTGTTTTTCACACTGATCAATCTGAGCTAATCAAGCAGCTCATGTTTTGATGATAACAAATTAAAGCTAATTAAGTAAGTCTGATTTTTGTTCTTTATTTTGTTCCCAATTCATCAAATTTAAATCTGACCGTAAAGGAGTTACTCAGAGGAGCTCCAGTTTTATAAATACAGGTTTATAATATGATTTTATTTTGTATTTATTTTGATTCCATACTAAATTCCAGGCAACATTTTTATTATGTTTTTTTTATTTGAGATGGAAATAATGAAATGATGAGAATTAAATGCTTAAATTAAAAGATTAAGTAAAATAATCTTTATTTTGTTTTCAGTTATTGTATGTTCCACTTTTAGGCAGCCGTCCATACTTTTGATTAAGAGGGGTACAAAAAAATACCCAAGGTAAAAAAAGTCAAAAAAGGTTAAAAAACACTGTTCTAGACTCTCAATGTGTTATATATATATATAAAAAAATCCTGCCTTTGTTTGCTGGACTCTTCCTCCCGTTTAAAGGGAAAGGTTTCTCTCCACTGTTGCCATGTTCTTTCCCAGGATGTACAATCATTTCACTGCATTTTATAATAACTATCTTGCATTTATAAGCATTTAACCCAAACCAGCTTTACCCCTGGATTTTATTGGAATTTATTTTCCACCACAGGAAACAATTAATTTCAGCTAAAAAGGTTATAATATAAACAAAGATACTCTGGTTGAATTCACCCTGAATGATGAGCGACAAAAAGCCAAACTGATCATGATGTAATGGAGTAATGAGTGTCTGTTGGATAATATATCTTCTGTTATGCAACCATAAGTGCTTCAACAGAAAGAACCTGGACTTGCTTTTGATTCTTTGTTTTCTTTTTTTACCTCTCAAGTGAAAATCTTTTAACTAACTGAATGCAAGTTTAAACTAATAAAATTTTCATGGAGAATCCACATATTTAAAGTCTAAAGAAGTCTAATTTTCTGGGCCATAAAGACAAACTGACTCAATGCACAGAAATCTTTAAGCTGCTTAAATAACATAAATATTTTTAAACATTTTGTGATTTTATGTGAATTAATGATCAAGAACCATTTAAGGAAGAAAAGATCAGATGGTCAGTTCACGTCCTTTTCTGAATTATTGCCAAATAATTACTTTATTACTGATAATTATGTCTGTTTTATGTGATCAAGTGGGGATCTGTCAGACACCAGCCCCCCCTGCAGGTCAAAGCAGGCAGAGGGTGGATGGATGTGCTTTCCATGATCTCATAACTATAAACTAAAGATTCCTCAAATATTTCATCACTTCCATGTCTTGCAACTGACATCACGTCTCTATAAGTTTTGGATACTTTTGTTTCACTTTTGCTAGTCCACGGCCGCCTACATCAATAATTTTTAGACCCATTAATTGATATCAGTACAGATCCATCTCCCTAGGGCGAGTCTTTATCAGCTTTGCTCATTTAGAAACTAATATATTTTCCCATTTCTTTCAGAAAGGAAGATGTTTGAAAATCAATTTTCACATCTTGCCACAGATCCTCCGTTGCATTCAGTTACAGACTTTGACGGAGCCGTTTTAACGCATGGATTTCTTTTGATCCGTTCCACTGAAGTTCTTGCCTCATGTTTGATGTGACTGTCCTGCATAAATGTGAACCTCCACTCCAGTCAAGCCCTTTGGAGCCTTTAAGAGGTTTTACTTTAACCTAGCATTTAGCTCTATCCATGTTCCAATCACATCTAAACAGTTTCTCTGCCCCTGTTGAATGAAAACAATCCCACAGCATGATGCTGCCATCACCATATGTCACAACGGAGAATGGTTGTTCCCCACTGGAAAAATGATCTAGAAATAAGTAAAAATGTAGTAAATTAAGTGTATTTACCATTAATTTGAGAAGGTAAATGCTATATTTTGCCAATGGAATGAGTATTTTTACTCTTAAAATATGATAATTAGATAATATGAACTTGAAATAAGACAATGCAATTGTGTTTTCTTATTTTAAATATAAATTGTCTTGTTCCATTGGTAAAATGCATCTTTTTCCTCCCCAATACAAGAACAAATGCACTTATTTTAAGAAAAAATGACTTTTTTAGATTTGGATTTTTTTCCAGTGCCTACACTGCAAAAAGCGATCTAGAAATAAGTAAAAAAAAATCTTTAAATTAGTTGTATTTACCCTTATTTTAAGTAGCTACATAAGATGATTTACAAAATAACAATTTTCACTCTTAAAATAAGATAATTAGATAATATGAACTTGAAATAAGACAATGTAATTATTTTTCTTATTACAAATGTAAACTGTCTTGTTCCATTGGCATAATGTCTTAATTGCCTCCTCAATTCAAGAAAAAGTTACTTATTTTAAGAAAGAAATACTTATATTTCACATTTTTGCAGTGTTATGCACTGGAAAAATGATCTAGAAATAAGGAAAAATTTCTCAAATTAAGTGTATTTATCCTTAATTTAAGTAGGTAAATGAGATGGTTTGCCAATAGAATGAGTATTTTTACTCTTAAAATAATATAATTAGAAAATATACACTTGAAATAAGACAATGCAATTGTGTTTTCTTATTTTAAGTGTAAATTGTGTTGTTCCATTGGCAAAAAGTCTCTTTTACCTCCTTAATCCAAGAAAAATTCACTTATTTTAAGAAAAACTGATTTAGATTTTTCCAATGTGAGGTCTAGCCTCTATTTGAACTCATTAATTTTTCATTCATCTCATGTTAGCTACCTTTTTCTTGTTGCAAACTATAAACAGGACTTCTGACTCTTTGGCAAGAGCTTTCTTCTTCCTACTCATCCATAATGGATGGATTTTATGGAGTGAACAACAAATCAGCCATGTAGACAGATTTGTTTCTTTTTTTCCCCACCTGAGCTGTGAATAACTGCAGCTCCTCCTTTGCTGCTTCTTTATATAATGCTTTTGTTGCCTGTCTGCTTTGTTCCTTGCGGTTCAAAAAAACATTTTGGAAGATTAAATTGCACAAAGGCGGAGTCTTTTTACTTGTTGGCTGACTTCTGAACGTATACAACTTTGTTTCGGTTTATCACATAAGTCCACTATAAAATAAATTGTAATACAAACTGGAAAAGTTAAAGGGGTGAGATAAATTTCTCAAGATAAAATATTTCATCCTGCAGCCGTAGAAGTTTGGGTAACATTTATGAAAAACTAAACTTTTACTGTACGCTGTCACCCACGGTAAAACAATCTGTGCTCACATCTGCACACCATTAGAGACTTTGAAGTTCTGCAGTGGCGCAGTTTACCCACTGTGGGTCCTTCTTACAGTAAATGCACAAAGTGTCTGTATTTGTGCCCTGTAAAACAGAGGGGCTCTGTTGACTGTGGGATTCTGGGGAGGGTATAAATACTGACAGGTGTGGACGTGGGAGGAGAGGCCTGTAACGAGCCGAGCTGTTGACCGATTGGTCCCCGTCGGTGGGTCGGGCAGCCATCACACGTACGCCTGTGTTCATATCAAATGGAACATTACATCCAGACTCACGATTACGCAATAGCTCCTAATAACGTCCACAGAGAGACACAAAAGGGACTGAAAACAGCAGCAGAGTGTCTATTAAAGACACAGCAAGCCTTTTTTTTTCTTTAACTAATATATGATGTGTTAAAATGTAAGAAAGGTGATAAATGAGTAGGCTAGATTTGTTTATTTATCTATGAGTGTTGGTTTATTTGGGGTGTAAACACAACGATCTTTCAGGACTTCATGTTCCAGGTCTCTGAGTCTTTGGTGAAAAGAAACTTATTTCAGGTGTTTATGATGCAGAGATCTGTTCTAGCAACATGAAAACGTACACGGAAACTCTTACCACATTCAGTGGAAGAGGCTTTGGTCTTCGGGCTGCTGGTGCTGGCTGCAGGTCCGGCTGGGTGGAACTGATCACCGGAGGAAACCTGAAGAGACAAACCCAACCGATTTAAACAAATTATCACAACTTAAAAACGAAAATCATTTTTGTTGGTTTGTTTACTTACTGATCATGTGAAATTAATATTTTAGTAAAAATCAAACACCTCTTTTAACTGGTATCAGCATGTCCAGCCTGTAAATAAGTTTTACTAATTGTGTGGCAGCTCTCTGATTTAGTTAATCTTTGACCTACTGGTTCGTGTTTTATTTTATTTTATTTTGTAGATTTCAAAATATCAAATTCTGCCATCTCACAAAATAGATTTTTTTAAACAAGATAATTAGTAATAATTAATAATCAGTTTTCTATAATTAATAAGTTAATTCTCTCGTTTAAGAAAAGAAAAACCTACAATGGTGACAAATGACTTGAATGTAAACTAAAGGAATAATAAATAAAACTTGAAAATGAGCAAGTCAGAAAAAAAAAAAAAAGGGCCAGGACAAAACTGTCTGTTTGTTTGAGCCAAAGTGGACTTAATGGGAGACTATAAAGGAGGACGGCATTTTTGAAAATAATTCACAAAAACGCCAGACTGGAATTTACCGAAAAACTTGTTGACAAGCTAAAATGCTCCAGGGAGAATGCCCTTTTGACAGATGAGACAAAATAATTTAACTTTTTTCCCAGGAACATCAGCTCATTCACAGAAGGAAAAATGAAGCATATCAAGAAAAGAACCACGCCCCTACTGTGAAGCATGCAAGAGGCTCAGTTATGCTCTGGGGCTGCTTTGCTTCACAGGCTGAAATATTTAGGAACCTCAGCACTAGAGCCGTCCTCAGGTATCACTTTCCTTCTCCTTTTCAGGAATCGACCAGCCTTCAAACATCTGACTTCAATAAATGAGTGATTACCAGGCCTCTGACCCCTTGGTCGTTGCTGAGGCGGGAATGTAATCATTGTTGCAGGTGTGCTGCAGCAGAGACACACCCAAAACATCCAGGATAGCAGGTCCCTGACTGATTGTGAAAACCACTAGAAAATACGTTTTCCTTTCATATGGTTTCTAAAAATGTTTTGCTTTCTTTGACTTCTTAGATATAAATAAACAGAGAACTTTGAATCTTTTCTATTCTCGTCTATTATCAGTGAGACTTGGCAGCACTCATACCCCACTCTCATTGGCCGAAAAAAAAACATTTAAAAACGGGAACAGTCAGCTTTTAGTGGCAGTGGGAAGAGCTCACTGACGCATGTCTAAACGGTTCAAACGACTCAGAAAGCGACCGCTGTTAAAATCGCCTCGGCTCTGATGGGCATGCTACAGGAAAACCAGACGTGGGTTGACATGCCAATTTACGTGACACCATTGAACGCAACGTACAGATTACAACACACTGCGCTTCTTGTCTAACATAAAAAAACAACAGTTTACATTCGATAAACATGGAGCAGATGAAAGAGTGAAACAATAGAACACACCAACTACGCCCTGACTACATCCTTGCTTCCTTACATGTTGCCCTCCATTGTTTACATCCCTGATTTCTGTCGCACTGATAACATCATCAATGCAGCTTACTAGCGAGGGGTTAGACCCAGCTTTTATTGCCAGTGGGAAGGCAGACAACTGCAGCCAAGCGATTGATAGCAGGTCGACCCATGTTTGAAAAACACTCGTTAACCTGCTTCTTTCAGTGGGAAAGAGGCTTTTACAGATGCTATGCAGCTTTCAAAGATCAGAAAATGACTTGAAAATGTTTCTGACCACAAAATGGTTTCTGACCAACCCAGCAACCAATCAGGGCTGATCAAGATGGGTTTGATGCATTCCTGATAAAACAGAAGTCGGAATACTTAGCATCACAGTTTATTGTGTCACTTGGCCACAGAGCAGCTGTATTGTAACATAAACTCACATTGTTCTCTGGGCTGACTGGTGGTGATGGGCGAGCGTCCGATGAAGACGTCGATGAGGATACTTCTGTTCTAGCTTGAAGCTGGGCTGGAGCCTGGGCTGAGTGGGGCGTCACGTTGCCATCCTCTCTGTGTGGAATTGGGGAACCGGTTGGTCGGATCTGTTGCATGGTCTCCAGAGTGGAATGTGGAGGAGTGGAAGCTGGAGATGCAGGATGCTGCCACTGTGGATGGCTGTTCTGGTAAAATCCAAGCCCATCCATCTGAGGAGCTTGCTCTTGGCTGTGGTAGATGTTTTGAGCTGGGATACCCACTGAAGGGTATGGGGCATCCATCGGTGGTGGAGACTGGTAATGGTGGGGGTAGACCGATGGGTAACCTGAGGGAGGGGCCATGGGTCCTTGCAGGTGGGGGTGGAAGCCTGGATAAGAGGGCATTCCCTGATTAGGCATGTTCTGAGGGGGAATGAAAGAATGAGCCATACTCATGGCCATGGAGATGACATTAGCTAATGAGAATAACGGCTGAGAGTGGGCAGGCCACATATTGGGAGGCTGTGGTCCAGGAGGGGACAACATGACGTTTTCCATTGACGGACTTGGGGTATCATTCACTGGACTCGGAGAGCTGGGTGTTGGAGAGGGAATAGAAGAGAAGGTAGGGTTACTGGCCACACGGGTGAGGGGAGGATGCTGCCCTGCTGGCTTCGGAGACCCTGGAGATCCCGGGTATGTGAACGGAAAGTGAGTTTGGCCCATGTAGGGTAAATGGTAGTGCTGCTGGTTGGACACGAGAGATGACGGGCGTTGGTGCTGATGATGGTGGAGAGGAGACCCTAAAGGAGGAGACAACAGCTTTAATTACTGTGATGCAACGTGAACTTTGTTCAAACTTAAGAAAAGCTAATGCCTATCATTTAACTCATGTATTGTAGCTTATCACCTAAAGAGCAACATGTCAAGGTTATTTTATTCTATTTGACTTTCTCTTTGTTGCAAAATCCTTATTCATAAAGTTTTTATTTAGCCTCCTGTAAAAAGCCTCTGATGACATCACAAAAGGCAAAATGTTATCAGCAGACGAACCTTAATGAGCCCACCTCTGGCACTAATCCAGATCCTGACCAAACAGAAAGTCAATTCACAGCAGTTTACATATTTATTTTAGGGTATAATCATCCCAGTGTGTTTTACAAGATCTGGGTTTTTATCTATCAAACATAACAAAAGTGTATGTTAGCCAAAAAACCCAAAATGGAACAGACCAAATAGAAAACTGATATATCAGCCAACATGTATCCATTAATGTTTTATTGAAAGCACCGCATGAATGCCACTGTGTATTTAAATAAGCCAGATGATCAATATTATTCATGGTTACCATGGAAACGGCAGGGAAGAAAGTGCAGTTTACCAGAGGTGTGTTGGTGAGTGAGGTGGAGAATCGGATAAATATGTTTGGTAGCTACAGTAGTGGTGGTGTGACAAATAAAAGAAAGTATTATGCATGGAAACAGAGTCTGATGTTTGGACTGCTCATATTAACAAGAACAGGCAGGCAGAATTACAATAACCTCTGGCTGAGATATCTCTACTTTATGGATCATTTCACGGAATATTTTGTTCCAAAAAGTGGCTTCAAGTTTTAACCTCTTAACATCCACTTCATTTTGGGCAATCGTTACCTATTTTGCATACCCAAATGGAAAAGCAAATAACTTAGGAAGTGTAAGCCCAAATTACATGTGCAGACCACAGACCAACCTGCATCAGTTCAAACATGACTCAAAGTTGTTGTTTTTTATTCTCAGAAACGATAGGTCTTTTTTGAACAGCAGAAAATGTAGATTTTATTGTATTATATTTGTTCTAAATCACGTTAACCACAAATGCAGAAGATTTCAGGCCTCTAGCTACAACAGTTCCAGAGCTGTGGGGCAGCTTGGAGCTGAGCGCAATGGCTCCACCTGCTGGTAAAAATGTTACCGGTGGAATTTAAATGCATTCTGAATTATTACCCCCACCTTAGGTTTTAAGAGGTGAATTATCTAACTACTGATTACATCAAAACATCTGCAGAAGAATTTGCACTGGTAAGAGCCATTCTCAAAGAATCCAAGAGTGGTTAACAGTTGTAATTGATAAAGAAAAAAAAAACACTTGAAAATCTGGGAAAGAAACACAACCATCTATAAGACATAATATCAGCAAAACTGATAGCCTCGTGAGACCATCCTGATCTCGCGAGCTTTCAAGGTTTCACTCGCAGATCAGTCTGGCTACTTTCCGTTAAAGAAAATTTGGAGCCGTTCACCAAACGAACGTCCAATCAGCGTTGGCTTTGAGGCGTTGAGACGCAACGAGATGCGCGACAGTTCACTCTAAAGAACATGGCGGCTTCAGCCGATAAAACTAGCGTTAGCGTGGCTATCGAGCAAGTTTTATCGGAATTACTGAGTATTTCTTCACTGAAAGAAGAGCAAAACACTGCTCTGGAGGGTTTTCTCAGGGGAAAATATGTTTTTGCTCTTCTCCTGACTTGTTTCGGCAAGAGTAGCCTGGCTTGTGGTTGTGTTTTCGTCGTCGCTCTGTTAGTACGTCATATGCTTCGTTGATCTGATTGGTTTATATGGCCCGTCTATCACCAACATAGGCCAATCAGCTAAACAGTATTTTCGCCCCTTCCCAAAATTACTTCAACGGAAGGTTTCCAGATGGATATGCGGAGCAAATCCATCTGGCGGAGTCAGGTTACAAAACTGCTGCCATTTCAGCTAAACAAGCTCACTTTAGATTTATATTTTCCTTGATATTTTGGATCATTAATAAACTGAATGCAGCCATATCTAACATGTCAGTTGTTTATACATATAATTTATTAATATATTTTACAAATACAATGACTACAGATTGTTTTTAGTTGTATTTACTTATGTTTATATAGCACGGTTCACCCAGCTACCCTCATGATTGTCCAGGTAGCTAAATGTTGCTGATCCCTGAAAACGCGTTATCTGCCATCTGCTGGCATCAAGCAGTACAGCAAAAAAAAAAAAAAAAGCGAAAACAGCAACTGGAAACAAGACCTCATTAACAGAAACTACAAAGATTCTCTTTAAAAATGCAGTTAGTTTTAATTAGTTTTGTAAACTCTTATTACAGATTCAGTTAGATTTCTTTATTTTTTTGCAAGGCTTTATTTCTACTTTTATTTTAGTTAACACATTTTTTTCTAACTCTAGTTTTTGCCATTTTGTTAGTTTTAGTTAAATATAAGGATGATACAGAGCAAGTTTGTTTAAGATCACAACATTTACATGGAAGTAAATTCTCATAAACAAGCTTTATAAATGAGATCCTTAAACATTTTTTTTGTTCTTCAGTCATAGATCAGTTGATCTCTTAATTTAATTTTCTCTGTTAGGATCAGCTACTTTACCCTTGAAATATATTCTCCACCTTTACATCAGTCAGAGCTCTTTAACAGTGGCTTCATGGTGAGTTACTTAATTTGTTTCTGTTTTCACTGGTTGTCAGAGATACTTCAGCCATGTATGTTCATTTCTTCAACAGTTAATGTTAACTCATCTTATCTTTTAAATGTATTTGATTTTTTCTTCCTGTCTGCTGTGTGCTTTTGGCTCCATTTAATCAATTTTCAACCGCAGAATGTAAACTGAAAACAAACAGATGAGAAAATACAAACAGGAGTAAAGAGATTTGATCCAGTTAAAGTTCAGGGAGGTGATGATGATGATGATGATGATTGTCATGGTCTGCTTAGATCCATCATCCAGAGAAATCAAACAAAAATAAAACTAAATTGCTTCCAGATCCATGTTGAAATTTGTCTTTTATCTACCAAGATGTTAACTAAAACCTGCAGATCTGTTGACCTTTTTCGCCTATTGTGATGTCATCGAGCCAGACACTATAAATGAAGGATTTTATAAATTTGTGCTGTGCTTTTTTTAAAAATGTCTGTATGAATTTGTAAGGGAAAAAATAAACAACCGGAGTAGTTAGTTTAGGTTGTGCACCAAAATAAGTTGTTGTGGAAAATTTGATTAATAGAGAAAAGGCTTCTGTCATTGTATAGTTCCTACATCTTTTCTGTATTACAGAAAGGGTTTCCATGCCAAACAAAGACTTTTTGTTTAAAGCAGCATCTGACTGTAATTGCATTTATAATCCAGAACATTTGCACATTAGGTTAGCAGGGCTGTGAGGGGATTGAGCATCAGCGGAGCCACTGAGGCTTTCACGTTTCAACAGGAAGGAAAACGTGCGTCTGTGTGAGTGTGTCTGCGTCCACACAACTGTTTGGGTTTGATTAAAAAAGTCAGAATCTCTAAATCATTCCCTGAGGAATGGTTTAGTGTCTCAACAATGGCTGCACAGTCACAAACCACAGCTCTTCTTGCTGATGATGCAAACCAGCCTCTGCTTTTTCCACGCTGACGGAAACATGAGTTAGGCAGCACTTTGTAAATGGTGGCGGGTGGCCATAAAGCATTGCGAAAGCCGCCATGCAAGCTGACATCCAGCAGGGGAAGGACACGGGACATGAGGAGATGAGGATTGTCTGAGGCTGCAGAGCCAAATGCAGGATGTTTGCTGTCTAACTTCAAATGTCGCTGCTCCTGTGAGGAACAGGGAGAACTTGGGAGGGAAAGAACTTTCTTGGAAATTCAGCCGCAGTTTGTGCTGGCAAACAGATGTTGCTGACTATCACAACACGGCAGAAACCTCATGCTTTACAGCCACGGCATTCACAGCTCCCTGAAAGCCAGAAAGCTCCCTTCAGGTGAGGTAATTACCCAAGAGGCCGAGCTGCAAGGCAGACACAGACCGAGTCTTTGAGGTGCGCCGATGGCGGATGGCGCCACTAGGATGTCTGAACAATACTAAGAAATGGGTTGGGGGGGTGGTTATGTATTGGGTGAGCTGAGCTTTGACTTTTCCGTTGCCAGTACACCATTACAGTTTTTCAGCAACAGTAAACAATGATGGGTTTCTTTAGGTGGGGACCAGAGGGAGGGCTGCAGGGCTGTTTACCTGGGGTGTTGTGGAAAGACTGTGAGCGTATAAGAGGTCGCCCAGGTGAAGTAATGTCTGAACTCAGGACATCGCCATTAGGACAAGGGGGAGAGCCACGCACCCCTACGCTGGGGCAAGCCACACTGTACTCTACAACAAGACACACATGCATGAGAAGACTTCAGGTCACACAGAACTACACACTCACACAAGACAATCATGCATGGTGAAAAAAAAAATGCAGAGGGTTAATATGACAGTTTGAGAGAAAGAAGCACAGTTAATGAGTTATTTTAAAAGTTTAAACAGCCGGAAAGAGGTGTTAAAGGGGTTCCTCTCCAATGGTGGATTTGGTTTATAAAACAGACAAGACTTACCGGGCAGCGAAGAGGAGGAGTGTGTTCGAGGCATAAAGTGACTGTGCAGATTAGGCTGTAAGACATGTAACCAAAGACAATCAGTCAGGAAACATTCAGTGGAACAAATAAAATGTTCTTTTTGTTAGGCAAGTATATCAGACATGCACTGATGTGCAGTGATACAGAGGCACCCTTAAATACTTGATGTATTAAAATTAGAATATTAGCAAAAAGTTGCTCCATTTAGAATCTGAATTTAAAAAAGCAATACCATAAATGGCTTTAATACACAAAAAGTCACAGATTTCAAGTCTTTATTTCTCTAAAAATCTGATGAATACTAATCATAGTTAATGAGAGGTTTAGATTCCGAGCAAATTTCTTTCTCCCATAAAACAATTCGAAGGATTTTTGTTCTGGAAATGTTGAGCCTCTAAAATGTTCATATATTTTAGAGTATTTGCATTAAGCTTCTTTATCAGAGCTTCTTTTGCAGGATTTACTGCAATAACACAGCTTGGCATGGAGTTGATAACCTGACTCCGCCAGATGGATTTGCTCTGCATATCCATCTGGAAACCTTCCGTTGAAGTAAT
>NW_015150471.1:473007-482150 GCF_000732505.1 Cyprinodon variegatus
GCGAGTGAAACCTTGAAAGCTCGCGAGATCAGGATGGTCTCACGAGGCCATGGAGTTGATCCTCCTGTTGCTCTGCTGAGCTGCAAGCAAGCCCAGTTTTTTTTTCTGAATTATTACAAATGAACTATTTTCAGCCAAAATCCTTACTTCCTCTAAACTTTCCATCAATATATTTGGTTTCGGCACCCTGAACAGCTGCTGGTCAATTAAAAAGTTAAACCTACGAAGGTTATAACAATTATTTAAATTTCATTTTCTTTGTTGAAGAAAACTATTTTAGTTTTCTTTTCATAGATGCTGTAAAAATCAGTTAAAATTGTTAGCAATTAATTTAAAATATTAAGTTCTGCTTGTTTTGAATTCATTAAAAAAATGTTAGATTTTGAGTCTAATTAGTGTAATAAACGAACTCCCACCGATTTTCTATTTTAATGAGATTTTCCTCTATTTTAGATGAAATCTAAAATGTCTGGGTTTTAATTCTGGGTAAAAAAATTTACTTGAAAGAGATGTTCCAGATGCTGACAAGATGAATTACAGAAAGGAAGTCATGATTGCTTTCAGGAAAACCGCTCCCTGTGAATCTATAAGGACTAAAAGGATTTCAAACTATACAACACAACAATTTAACCAGCATTTTTTATTATAAGCTAACCCACAAACAAAAAGGATTTATTTTCTTTTAGCTGAACCAGTTTTCAGTGTCAATAAGCAATTATCATTTCATCAACCTGACATTGACTTTAATCTATTTGTCTTGTTCTTTTAAGCTCTAAAAAGGCCAGACAAGCACAGCTTTCAAGGGATTAAAGATCTATTTAAGGTGTACAATAATAGAATTTATAAATAGTGGCCTAGCTTAGAATTAACTAAGAATAAATCAGTCCACAGACAGGTGCTCCTGCAGATTGGCTATGGGTCTTTTCTGAAGCCTAATAATAATCATCTGTACTTTATTTTCTCTCTAATCTTCCACATGTCGCAGCTGTAGGGATTTTTAGAATCATGAAAAAAAGCACTAAAAGGTTTACATCTCTTTTGTGTCTCTTATCAAACAGGAAAAGCTCAGATGTTTACTCCTCTTTGTCATTTTCTGCTTGGAATATTGTGTTCTTTGTGCTTCATAAACTGGAACAGAAAGCAGCAGAATGAGCATTTCTTTTCCTCAAATGGACGAGCCGCATCTGATAAGGCATTAGGTCAGAGCTCCAGGATGGCACTTCCCCCAAAACGTATTATTTTTTTCACTTCCCCGGTAGGAAAATTTTACAGATTCACAGAAGCTTCATTCATGAGGGATTAATATATTGGAACATAAATTATTTTACCCACTTACTGTTGGCAGGTATGCTGGAAAGCTTGTTATGTTAAGAGCTGGAAAGAATCGGTGCTTGTGGGAGCAAATAAATGCGTAAAATGGTGTTGGTTTTTTCTAACCAGAAATCACAGAGTTTTTACATCATCAGTGCTTTTAGTAACATAATGTTCTAAATGGTGCCTTCAGCTGCATTATTAACACTTAGCATACCATCGTGAAATAGTTTAACTCCTTTACTGCATCCAACTTTATGTTTTTTTCTCCAGATGGAACATATACCTGCATAGTGCTTGTGTTTAGTAAGTAAATTAAGCAAGTTTTCTGTCCAGGAATGTATTTGAGAAACTATTGTCTTTGTTTTTCTTTGCAATAGAAAGTACTCCAAGTTCCTTCTTAGAAAACTTTTTATTGGAAGTAACTCTGAATCAGTGCATTTGGCAAAGACTCCTTTCCTTCATGGAGCCACCGAAGCCTCTATAACCTCCGTATGTTTTCTCTTTTTACTTTTTGTCTCATAGAAAGCTCTTACAAAAAGATAGAAAATACTCTTTCAGTAATTGTGTTATTGTAAGTTATTGATGCACTGACTTTATGAAGTGCTTCTATTTTTTTTCCCCCTTGCACCTTGAAAGTACACCTGAGGTTTTGCTTGTTTGCATCTTTATTCCGAAAGGTGACATTTCTAAGATATTGGTGCCTGTATCTTTGTGAACCCTCATCTCTTTCCCATTGAAAGTTCACCTGACTTGATCCCTGTGTGTTAGCTGCAATGTTATTGTTGACAGAGTCTTTTAACCAACGATCAGAGGTGGAAAGTACGGTGGCCCTGAAGTGCAAAGTGCAACTACAAATCTAAAAGCGCAACTACATTAAGGAGATCGCAACTGCATAAAGCAAAGCGCAACTACATTAAGGAAAACGCAATTACATTAACCTACCTGAAAAGGTAGGTACCAGTGGGAAATATGAGACATCGCTGATTGGACGACGGCGCCGTTTGACCCTTGAACCGGAAGTCATTCTGCCTGCTGTGGCTTTTGAAAACATGGATATTGTCAGCGCCCCAAACATAGCTGCCGTTATCCAGGAATATTTTGAATCAGGACATACGTACGAGGTGATACTGGATATGCTCAAGACTAATCACGAATTTTCAGCTAGTTTGCGTACACTGAAGACACACTTAAAAGAAGCTGGACTGTTCAGACGACGCAACTTCCAGTTCGAGGGTCAAACGGCCCCGTCGTCCAATCAGCGATGTCTCATGTTTCCCACTGGTACCTACCTTTTCCGGTAGGTTAATGTAATTGTGTTTTCCTTGATGTAGTTGCACTTTTAGATTTGTAGTTGCAGTTTGCACTTCAGGGCCACAATAGGAAAGAGTACTAAAAAATTATAATTGAGTAAAAGTATCTTTACTTGCCTAAGTTTTAATCAGAGTTAAAGTAAAATTACCCATCTCAAAATTTACTCAAGTAAAAGTACAATATGACTTCATTTAAAATGTAATTTGAGTAAAAGTTACTTAGTTACTTTGAGTTATTTAATGCAAAAAAGGATGAGTCATGAATCGAATTGACTATAAGGTGTTTTAATCGATTTCAAGGCGTATTTCAGTGACATCCACACTTGCAAAAGATCAGCTGGGCTAAAGAATATACTTCCTCACAGCACAAGGACAGTCGGAACCTGAAGCATAAAGTGCAAACAATTTTCAATCCTACTGTCCAACAGACAACACCATGATAGGAATAAAGAAATTTAAACTACATTTTAAAGTTTTCAAAACGCACACAAAATTAAATGCCCAAAAGATACCAGAAATCAAACTAAAACGCAACAGGATCCCACTGTTATTAACAAGCTCCTCATTTAATGATTTTAACTGACACTTGTTTTACTTTAATAGTGATTTTTAACTGTCACTTATTTTTACATCAATTGTTTATATGTTTGAATTGTGTAAATAAAGTGCTGTTAAAAGTCAAAAGTCTTTTTCTTCTATTTTTTAATGGCGATTAAGTGTTGGTTCCGTAACACAGGGGTTTAAATTTCTGGCCGTATTTAATTTTTTCATCATTTTTTTAACTCAGTAACGTGAGGGGGTTTTAAATGTAGCGAAGTAAAACTACTTAGGTTAAAATTTACTCGAGTAAAAGTAAAAACTACATATTTGAAAAACTACTCAGAAAATTACAAATTACTCATAAAAAGTACTCAATTAGAGTAACTTGCGTAAATGTAATTTGTTACTTTCCACCCCTGCCAATGATGAGATGAGCTTGGTAACCATTTTTTATGCGTCTCTACTTTTCTTTCCAACAGAAAATACTTGCACTGATTTTCTATTTAGCTGCATCATATTTTCTGGAAAGAAACAATAAATGGTGCCCATCTATGTCATTTTACCCCAACAGCCACTTAGAGACCTTTAACTATGTGGATTCTAATTTTCTTTCTAACAGAAAGTACCAAAGGGTAAAAAAATATATGTGGGTATCAGTGAAACATGAATAAACAATACTGAACTGAACAGTAGATTTATAACTTTGATCAATTTAGGCTGTAAAACAACAGTAAATGTGATGTAACTCACCAGATCTGGGTTAATCTGACTTTATTTAACAATAAAAACTAGATTTAAGAGTAAAACTGCTGACCTGTGAGGAAGACAAGGAGTTTATGGCGCCATGTGAAGCCAGCTGGGCGAGGCGGTGGCCGCTGTTGAGAACCGACTGGTCTTTAGACATCAGAGCCTCGGCCCGTTTGATGATATCTCCCATTCGGTGGATGAAGCCCTCCTTCTCTGATGGCAGGATGAATTCACTTCGAACCTAAATGATAACAGGTGGTAATGCATTGTTTAATGTTAATACTTTATGACCAATCCATTCTTACACCCTCTTCCTTTAAAAGTCTGGGGTGAAAAGATTCTAATATATTCTATAAATTGGAAGTTGACATTACATAACTTCACTTTTGTGATAAAGCATTGACATCTTTACAATGTAGGTTCTGATTTTATCCTATATTCTCCTTTAGGCTTTAATAATAAAGATCACATATGCTTCAGTACTTGGATAACTTGCAGTAGACATACCAGAGTGTCCTGCACTTACATAGCACCTTTCTAAACAGCTGGATTTAGAAAGTTCTTGAAAGGTTTTTCTCTGCCACATAATTACACATAGGTGCCTCCGGGGGAAGCACCCCTTAAGGTTCACTTTCTCATACAAGGGTGTAAAAACGTATGGAGGAACAGTGGGCTAAACTAGACACAAACTCATAAGAGAGCAACTAGTTTTATGGCCTGAGGCAAGGCACCTGCAAACTCATATGAGCTGGCTTTTTATGGAAACTCAGTTTTCCATCAATAATAAACCAAAGGATTCCCGTTAGTGGTTTGGACAGGAAGCAGTGTTTTCCTTCCGTTTTAAGACATAATATTCTGTTAATAATGAGCTGCTGTTATGCAGATTTAGTAGTATTAGTTTAGGACTTAGGAGTATTTTCAAAAGAAGCCACATCTAACAAAGAACAGTAAGCATTTTAATTTTTGCAGTTGAATAAAATATTTTTCTGGGAGAATTAAAGAAGGAATTCCCCTAGGTTTAATTCTAGTCTGTTATATGTTGACAAGTCTTATTAATAAAAATTGAAGAATCTCAGCAGAATAGTGTAATGTTATCACTTTGTTGGCTTAAAGTTGGTTCCTGATGAGATAAATATGGGGACAGAGGGGTGCAAACGCAATGCAAATACATAATCGCACATCATAAAAATAAAGGACTGCAAAGACATACATATGGCCTGTGAACACGAAAAGGAGACCAGCAAACATAAAAATTGGACTAATAAACAAACCACATGCCAAAAAAAAAGTTTCGATCACAGGAAATGAGAACAGCAAAGTGCAAACAAGCTGCAAACAAATAAATGATGCTAACACAAAAATACATGCAATGGTAAAAAGCTACAAGAAGCAAAAACAACTGCAAGTTTGTAAAATAAAGGGCTGGTTATACTCCCCGTTATGTGTCGCAGTGAGCTTGACGCAGACATTTTTGATTTATGCTAAATTTTTAAGCGTGGTCTGCGCTATGTTATATTCCACGCCATAACGCAAGAGGTACAATCATGAACTAGCTGTGGGTATAGATAAGGCAGAGTCGGTGAGGAAGTGGGGGCAAGTTTGTCCGACAACGGAGAAACATGAGGGATCCAGGTGGAAAAAGGTCCCAGCGTTCTCACGCACCTCGCTCTTTTAGCTGGTCTAACTTTACAAGTTGTTTTCCGCAATTGCCGGCAAATGGATGTAGATTTGTCCAATCAGAAGCCTCCTGTCTGCTGTCACCTACAATTTGGGAGAGGTGTCTGCGGAGGGGGCGGGACGTCTTTGCGTTCACTGAGACATCTACGCAGACGACCTAGTTTCGAACTTTAAATCAGCCTTAACTCTGCATGACAGAAGTGCTCCAGACCACTAGGGGGAGATATTCATCAACTCCTTATGGGATTAGAATGTAGAAACTAATACGAATTTATTCCTATTGACCAGTAGCCTTGCTAGCTCAACTGGCTTACACCTTCTACTCAATACACAGTGTATCATTCTGGGAAAGCTCAGACTCTCTGGATCAATCATAGTACAGGAGGATGGAGTTTACCCCTATACCAGAATTACCCATAATGCAACAGTGTTTTTCTGTAACCATAACAACCAGTATTGCAGCTTAAAGGAGCAATGTTTTAAAGATGCTATTTCTTATGAGCTGGGTTTATTTTTATCTTTCTAAAAACTGGTCACAGTAAGAGACTTTCTTAAGAAATAAATAAAAATATGTTTTTGCATCACATCCATAATTGTCTGAGAGGTTCTAATCTTTTTCCTCACTCTGTAAGTCCCTTCCTGCCTTTGAAATCAGGCTCTCTCCCCCCTCCTCCAGCAGGACTAATGGAGCTGATCCTTAGCAAAAACTTAGACTCAATGCCCGCCCAGAGGAGATTTGAAAGAGAAGAAAGTAAATTTATCTTTCACTTTTCTTGAACACAATCTTTCTGAGTATCCCGCTGTATGAAAAATAAATTATGATCTTCTCACCCTATTGGTCTGCAGCCTCTGTTATGCAGAAATGTGCAGATTTTCTTAGCTTGTAGTTCTTTTTGCAACATTTTCCCTTTGCATATTGTTTGTTTTGTGTATTCATATAATTTTTATATTTTTGCAGTATTTTTTGAATGTATTTCACATTTATGTATTGGCAGGGCATTTGCACCCCTTGGCTACTGTGTAGAAGACACTAAAAAAATAATTATTCTAGAAATGATTCACACATTTGAAATGTTGGCATTTCTAACCTAGAGGGAGACCGTACCAAGAGAGCTACATCCAACACACATCTGAGTATTCATCTGCAAGGCAGCCCTTCTTTCAGAGAACACATTCATTTAATCAACAGATGAAGGAGAAAAGCTGACAGTGTTGGAACAATGTTCATCCTCTTAACAAAAAATGGCGTCTTGCCCAGCCTCCTGGACATAGTCACCTCTGTGGGGTGCACAACACCTACAGCAATAAGACTCTGCAAAGTACATAAAGCATGAAATCAAGACCGTTGAATAACTAACACTTTCCAACAGTCTATTGTGGAATATATAGTGGGAATTATTCAATTTAGCTTTATTGTTCCAGTCTTATTTATTTCTAAATCTTTTATCTGCAAAAACAAAAAAAAAATAAATAAATCAAAGCATAAGAAGCACTGTATTCACTTTCTTTCATTAAAAGACTTGAAAACAAGCATCTAAGTTAACAAAAAGCCTGAAGGCTTATTACTGAAAGTGAGACATGTATAATATAAACTTTAGCACTTTAAGTTTTAATTTGAGCTTCTGTTTGTTTTTTGTTTTCTTTTTGGACCACATGGCACATTTTAGCCCATTTAAAGCTCCGTACAGAGAACCACAGGGTTATTTGTGATGCCAGGTTTCCCTGCAGAGCCAAGACCCAGTAAACAAAAGATCACTGTATTTTCGAGGCAGAGAGGCGGCACACTCAGCGAATGCTGCAAAAACACCATCACACCTTGTTCACACACAGATCTCCTGTATGCAACACGCTCTCTATACGTTCAAGCATCTCTTAAAGCTTGAAATGGACGTCACATGATGCCCTGATACGATGTCAGCCAAAGAGCTTCGAACTTCAGCTGACGGATTATACGAAATAAAACAACCGTCGACTTATCAGCTGACTGGTTATAGAAACTTTTTAATTATTTGCCATCATTTTTTTTTTATTTTACCTTCTGTACCTTCTGCAAAGCTGATAGACTGGCCTCTAAAAATGACGTATTACATGATTACTGCTGCTGTTAGCGATACCTGTTTTAATCCACTCATAAAAAATAGAAATTTATTTCAGTGTATTTCTATAGCGCCAATTCACATCACATTTCATCTCAAGGCACTTTCCAGTTCACCAGATCATCCAGTCAAATTGATTTAAAGTTTTCTATCCAAGGAAAACCAGTTGATTGCATCAACTCATTGACTTGAATGCAATCCCTCACACTAAGCATGCTTGTAGTGACAGTGGAGGGGAAAAACTCCCTTTTAACAGGAAGAAACCTCCAGCAGAACCAGGCTCAGTGTGAGCGGCCATCTGCCGANACCTTCTGTACCTTCTGCAAAGCTGATAGACTGGCCTCTAAAAATGACGTATTACATGATTACTGCTGCTGTTAGCGATACCTGTTTTAATCCACACATAAAAATTCAATTCTATTCAGTTTATTTCTATAGCGTCAATTCACATCATGTCATCTCAAGGCACTTTCCAGTTCACCAGATCATCCAGTCAAATTGATTCAAAGTTTTCTTTACAAGGAAAAACTGTTGATTGCATCGACTCATTGACTTGAATACAATCCCTCACACTAAGCATGCTTGTAGCGACAGTGGGGAGGAAAAACTCCCTTTTAACAGGAAGAAACCTCCAGCAGAACCAGGCTCAGTGTGAGCGGCCATCTGCCGAGGCCGATTGGGGTTCAAAAATAAAATAATAAATATAAATAAATAAATAAAAATACATAACTTGTATAATAAAGACATGCCAAAAGAATAATTTAGGTCTTACAAATCTATTTTTAAATAATATTGTAGATCCTTGTTTTAAAGAAAATTTGGTTGAACGGAAGACATTACATTGCAAACTTAAGTCTAGCTTTCAAAACACATTGCAAGCACACACATCGATATGTTTATCTGGACTTTATGTGGTGCACTAACAAAGAGTAGTGCAAATTATTTAATTAAAAGAATAAAGTGATTTGATTTTATAAAAGTGAAAACAAAAAGTATTTTTGGGCATTTTTATGATGCAGACTTCCTGAGTCTACAGTGTGTTGAATCCCCAGCTTTCTCCAGACATTGAATCTCCCAGCTTTCAATGCCTGGAGAACAAAACATGCTTTCAAAAAAACCTAAAGTTCAGAGTAAATAAAGAGCATCAGATTGCAAGTATTTTTTCAGATTCTAAACTAGGTTTAGATGTGAGATATGACTGGTCCATTCGATTAGCTCTGGCTGTATTTGGTCCTTCAAATACTCAGCAAGAACAGACTTTTGTTCTTAATACGGTCATCACACGGACACAGTGCTTTCTGGTCCAGGCATTTCGTGCATTATAAGAAGTTCTCAGATATCCCTCTCAAAGCTGCATTTTTAATATGGTGCGCAGGTCCACATAAATGACATGCATTGTTGGTTATACATACACAGAACTAGCCTCGTGAGTCGAGCCCCATCTCGCCAACTTTCAAGG
>NW_015150471.1:482683-485711 GCF_000732505.1 Cyprinodon variegatus
GAAGGTTTCCAGATGGATATGCGGAGCAAATCCATCTGGCGGAGTCAGGTTAACACAGAACAGCCAACATAAAAACATTATATTTTGGTTTAATTAGACCCGATTACCTTCCTCCATATGATATTTCTGCCCCCATATGGCAAACAAAACATCGTAAGTCTCTCAGCTCCTCTCCTCATTCTCTGAAAACTGCCCCCTTTGCCCAGTTTGCATGTATGGAAACTCATATGTTTGCAGGTTTGAAGATTTCTCATAATCATCTTTCCATTTCCATTTACTTTATGGATGGAACTGCTATTATTTACTGCTTTGAATATTGTTTTTGAACTGAACCCTGTCTGCTGTGCTCTTTGGCCTTTATGGTGGTGTTTGTTTCCTTGTGTTCACCAACGAAGCCTTAACAAAATCCTAGATTTATTCTGAGATTATATGACACAGATGGACACAGATGCATGATGTGCTTCATGATAATAATAGTGCATAATGCATGATATTCTAAAATTGTTCTGCACAGCTGCAGCTTTTTTAAAATTTCCTAACCAACAAGAATCTCATAAATTACAACTGATTTTGAGTCAAATTTGCTGATTTTTAAAAATTCTCCATTTTAGAATTTCAAGTCAAAGCAAAAACGTCCCTGCACAAATTCAATACCTGCTTTGTTGACAAAGGATGCTCTTTGAAGGAGTGATTCACAGCTTTTGCTGTAGGTTTTCCCTCGCTTTGGTTTGTGACTCACCATGACAGCAGCCATGTCTTCTGGGTTATCTCCGTCCAGATCAAACTTAAAGGTCACCATCTTGTTATTGTGGGTCTGCAGCTGACACTCCACGACCCGGTCCACTTTATCAGAAAGCTGCAGAGACACAGGGAATTAGCAGCAATAGCCTTAAATGAAGAGAAACTGGAAGCATGTGGAGGCATTAGGCTGATGTTATGTGAAGTTTTAGTCATTTTCCAGACAAAAATTCTCAATAGTCCTGTGATTCGCAAACTTGTTAAAAAAACAAGATAGTGATGTTTGTTGGTGTTTTTAAGTTTCAAACTGTTTCTGTTCTTCATGTTTTATCCCCCCCCAAACACCAGACGTCAATTAAACGTTGGTTTTTAGGCTAAATCTGATCGGACTGTCATAGTCTTAATTTAGTCCAGAAATAATGTCCAGAAAGGTCTGATTTTGTCCCACTTTAGTCCAATAACAAACGTTAGAAAGTCTTTCCAGCTATCTCAAACTTACTGCTCTTTACCTTTCACTTTTCAACTAAATGTAGACGTTGTTTGGCGTAAAATCATGTCGTCTTTTCAATTGCTTTTTAACCAGTTGTTGCTTGCTGGGATATGCTTTTCAAAAAATCCTCAACAGGACCTAAAGAAAAGCTTCAGGTGCGCAAAGCCAAACAGAAATATGTAATCTGATCTACTTGTTTTATGTAAAATAAGAAAAGCAACTGTTATGCCTTCAGTTTTTAAGCTGTTTAAACATAAATAGTGTATCAGCATGAAAAACTTGTTTATTGATTTGTTTTTAAATAAATAAAACTAAGCTAAATTGAATTTTTAAGCATCTTTACACAATATTTTTTGCAGCAGTTTTAAAAAAAGTGCTACAGAGATAGATGGGCCTCCTTTCCATTTGATATATATTAATGTTTTTTACCCCCTAAACTACTTCAAAACAAATGGAAACTTGTTTTTAGACTAAAAGAAGGGAAAAGCATGGAAGCCCTCTTTCAGCCAGCTGATCAGCAGAGTGCAGGAGTGGATAGGGAGGTGGAAGTAAGAAATAAATAATGTAAATCCAGTACTTAGTCTGGTTTAAGCTGTAATAGCAGAAACTTTTGAAGTTTAACACTTTTTTTTCCAGTTTTGCTAGATAACCAACCCATGCAGTTGTTAAAATTAAATATTGTGATGTGTTAATCAAATACAAAGTATTTCTATATAAATAAAAAAAATAATAAATATGCTAATAACTTTACAAAAGCATCACAAATTAAATGGGAAATATTTTAGATGATTGTGTTTTCCAAAACCAAAATATCATCAAAGATAAAATCCAGGCTCCATACTAAACCTGAGTTTAGGTTACCGTGTTACACGTGTTAAACTCCCATACCGACCATATGAGGGAGGGTTTACGTGCGACACTAGACCCGGTCAAAACAAGATCATTAAACATCCCCAGTGTTCTGAAGAGATGAAATATTTGTGGTCAGAAAGGGAAAACAAACAACAAACCAGAGTAGAGACGAAGAACCGCAAACTCAAAAAGGAATCCCTAACGAATGAATCCAGTCACTGTTGATTTATTAGTTAATCTAGTGAGGAAATTAATAAAGGAGCCCGATTGGAGCTGTAAAAAAAAAAGATTTGATTTCACGTACCCCTGTGATGCGAAGCCTGGAGCGCGCCCTCCGCCTGAACAGCTTAGCTGCTGTTCGCCTCGCAGCCGTTTTCTCATTCTTCTCCGACAGGCCTTCGTAACCGTCGCTCAAACCTGAAGTCACATCGGAGGCATAGCTGCACAGAAAGAAAAGGATTTAAATCATAATTTTTTCAGTAGAATTTAGCAGACTCTGCTAATATTTTTAGTTAAATATTAAGAAATTAGGTGCATTATTTAGTATCCCTTATAATAAACAGCATTCTTAAATATTACATAAAGCATCAAGAGTTGCCTCTAAACAATCTTATTAAAGTCTCCAGGAAACGCCTGACGGAAGCAGAACATAAACATGTATTCAAAGCTCTGGTAGATTCTGGGTTTCAGACGTCCGGAGACCATTCAGTAAAATAGTTTCAGCTAATTGCATCTCTTGGGTCCGTTTAGATCGCTGTGGTTACAAACTCCCCAACATCCACCTCCCTGACGAAGGCTGCAAACATTTAACAGCCTACTGCTTGGCAGGCTCCACAGCTCTCCACATCACGGCGGACGTCAGCTCAAAGAGAAGCCTGTTGTCACCTGCTGAGACTAAATTAAACAAAATGGGGTTTAACTATTGTGGTGACGCTGCAAACTGCGGTA
>NW_015150471.1:487104-490365 GCF_000732505.1 Cyprinodon variegatus
TCCTTTAACACACTGCAAAAACCCTCTTTTTCCAGAAGGACAACTGTACCCCAGTGATTTGTAAATCTTAGTGCACCAGAGAGAGAAGACTTTGCCATTTTCCTTTTGCTTAATCTCTATAGATGGTTTGGAGCTCTAAGCAGACTCTTTACTTAACCCTTTATAGGGCAAGTTACCGTTTTTGATGACTTGCATACCCCTCACAAAAAGAGTCCCCCCCTCACAGGATCTATATCCAGGCATTCAGCAAAGATCCTGCTACATGGCTGTACATCTTATTTTGGCATTTGATCAATTAGATGAGCCCTTGAATGATATATTACCTACTAGGGATGTGCAAAATAATCGTCATGACGATGCATCGCGATTCTAATTTTTGTGATCTACTGCATCGATTCTTGATGCCAAGTATCGATTCTTAATTAACAACAAGGAATAAATGAAATACATGAATGGGTGGCACACATCAGCCAAAAGCAAGTAGAATACAACTTTCAGTCCAGTAGATGTCGCTGCGGATGCTGCGACGAGTCATTCATAAACAAAACATGGAGACTGAGAAAATTTGCCCAGCTCCATCACATTCCAAGTCAGATGTTTGGATGCATTTTGGCTTTAAAAACAGAATGTAAAAACGAAATTGATACGACGCACGTAATTTGCAAAAGGGGAAATGTCAAAAATTTTTATGTTTCCATTTCATTGGTTTAAAGGACCACTGAGGCCATGTAAACAGCTCTGTTATTTTAAGTTTCATAAATCCTAAGCACTTTTTGTCAGTGTGTCCACTCCAGTAATAGTAATATTTGTGTCCAGTATTTGTTTTCATGGCAATACCTTCAATAGTTGTTTTAATAAATACAGCTATGTATGAATTAAGTTGCTTTCAGTTATGTATCAATTGAAGACACTATCCAGATCATACCCAGCCAGTCAGCCACTGGTAATAACTGTATTTTTTTCTTACAGTGCTCAGTGAAAATATCGCACTGCATCGCGATGTATCGCAATATTTCACGTATCTTGATAAAATCGCATCGTGGCATGTGAATAGTGATTTGAATCGAATCGTGAATTCTTTGGCAATACCCACCCCTATTACCTACTGTAAAACAAGTTGAAAAAAAGTTAACAAATCAAGAAAAAAGGTAAAAAGCTAATTGAAAAGTTAAAAAGCAAAGCTAAAAAGTTAATAAACCTAGTTAACAATTATATTTAGGTTTATAAACTAAAAGATGTAAGTGCCAGTATCAGCATTAATGCCTCTAAGGTTATGTTGTACCACAAAAAATGTGTTTCTTTCACTCTCAAAGTGTTTTTCCTAAATTTCTTATAGAAGTTATTTTTCTTAATATATTCGGGCAAGTTGGTGTTTCTTGTTTTTTACATTGACATCCATCAAAATATCCATATTTGATGGACTGTTACAAAGGTAATAGGCTCTTGTCCTGATTCCAATAACACTATTGGCTCGAAATTCAGATTTTCAAAGTATTTCACTGAGTGCCCAATAAAGATTTAAACAGATGTCAAACAGGATCTCAGAGTTTTATGGTGCATGAATTGGAATAAATTCAAAGAAATAGGTAAAGTTTGAGAAAATATTAAATTTGGGCCGACTTTTCATTTTCAGACATCTTTGGAGGGTGGAGTTGTAACCATCAGGTTTAAGTAATTTTTTTTCTAGGAAATTTTCTTGCAGCAGAGAATATGTGCTAAGAAAAAAAAAAACTTTTAAGATCTATTAATTCCTTTAGTTTGAGGGTCTGAAACATAAATAAAATAGCACAAAATACACACACATACTTGTGCAAGCTGAATTACTAAATAGTGACTCAAACAATAAACTCAGTTAGGCCTGCACAATATTAAGGATGGATGAAATATTAATGGTGAAGACAGCTGTGGTGATATCACTGTAATTAAATCTCATTTATATGACTTCTTCCCTTCCATCTTTTCCATGATTGTGAGGTCCTCATTATTCTCTGGGTGTTTTATCATCAGCTGATAAATAGTATGGAGCCATAGAGTCTATCAGAATGCAATAATGGCTTCCCCAGGTTACGTCAGTAATAAACCATCCTACCAAACACTTCATCTAAGCAATCCTGCATACTTTACCACTGCAATCAAATTTAAAACCCAGTCTACATGCTGCTCTTACCGCAGTGTAAATCAAATATAAAAGTAGATAAGTGTTTTTATCTTTGCAGTGCAGAAAAAAGTACTAAATAAAAGTCCTTTAACCACTTTGATTTCCAGGACACACATAGGAACATGGTTTTCTAGTCCTTACTTGGTTGTCATGCTGAGAGCAAAGCCTCTCCCACTAACATCCCACCAGCTTGGAAAGCTGGCTCTGCACAACATCTGAGACGCATTCAAACAAAAAGCTGCAAGGGTCCACTGTGCCTCGCTGCAACACAAACAAAAAGCGGCCTGCCATGGCCCGAAGCTTGTTGTTTCAGCCCCACAGATGTGGAGCCAGGAGGAGGAGTTACATCTTCTAAGATATCAACCTAATTTCTCTGGTGTCCTACGCAAATATAAACAAAAAAAAAGCTCAGCTATGCGTTTAGAATCAGACGCTTTACCTGTCAACAGGGGAGTTCAGCCCACTTGGAGGACCTGAGCTGCCATGTTCTGTGTTACTGCAGACTGCAATACTCTGCAAAAAAAAATAAAATGAAATAAGGTGAGAAAATAGCAATAGAACTTAAAGTTTTCCTTTTCAATTACAAGCTTTGTGACTTTCATTGGGATTGTATGTGATAGAGCAAAAGAGGAGAGAATAACTGGAATGGAAGAAGAATAACTATTTTGTAGATTTCTAAATAGAAATTGTAAAAAGTGCAACATGCATTTACATTACATTTAATTTAAATCAATTTCAATAAAGTAACTCAAGAAGTTTTGCTAATTAGTAGTAATGCACAGATAACATTACCAGTATCTGGCAGGGCAGCACTAAAATACTGATATCTGCATCAGCGAGTACCAACAAATAGGGCACAGATACCAGAACGCTGCCTTCTCTCTCCCGACACTTTCTAGTTTTAACCCTTTAAAGCCCGATCCAAGAATAAAACAAAACAGAAAATAACTTTTTTTTGGTTTGAAGTCCTTATTTGGCCTTTTAACAAAATATGTAAAAAGAAAAAAATGATTTCTTTTTTTTTTATATTAATAATTTATTACTATGCGATAAGTCAAGATTATTTTTTGTGTAGTCTTCTGCCCTGCTCACACTGGCTCCGG
>NW_015150471.1:492342-494950 GCF_000732505.1 Cyprinodon variegatus
TCATAGCCAAAAAGTGGCATCGCCGCAACACTACTAATTAGTAAAAAGAGGCTACATGTTTCTAATTTATTGTCTGAAAACTGCTGTTTTATGAAGGCAGAGAAGCAGCCATGAATCTCATGGTATCTCTGGAGGAGCTGCTAAGATCAACATCTCAGGTGGAACACAAAATAGATGTTTAAGGATGCTCATCATCCAGTCAAAAACATTCACACATTATTTCTTTTAGACTAAAACTCAGAGCAGATTTATAATCCATACAGCTGTCCTTTAGGGAAAAGGTTGTTTTATGAAGCTCTAAATAAGCTTAATAAAATGTCCCACCATGCACCTTACAGTCAAGATTTATATTTTCTACAACAGAAAATCCCAATAATATACATTCAAGTTTAGGTGATAACATTACAAAATTAGCCACTGATAAATATTCACAGTACATTTCTACAGTAAGTTGTGCAAAAGGGTAAGAAAAGGGATGGAAATACCTTGAAAACGCAGATAAAGCTACACAATGCTGTACATAATATGCATTAATAAATTTGAGAAAAACTTCAGAGTACTTCCAAAGCACCAGAGCACACAGATTAGCATGCATCATTCAGTGGATTTCCTACAACATGCTGTTAACTGTGTCAGCACTGGGTGTAACAGATGCTGATAAACTCGCAGTTTTGTAAAGTCGCCTGTTCTTCCACCCCCCCCAGTTCTCCACTTTGATAACAGGCTGTGCTCACCGAGGGGAAGCGGAGCGCTGGGATGGCGAAGCCGTTTGCAGGGGGGGTGTTGGTGTAGGTGGCTATAGGGGTCGAGTGGGTCGGAGGGGTCGCGGGTGCATTGAAGCCGCTGGCCTCAAACGGATCCTGAAGACCGAAGGAACTCAGGTCGGCGTCTGTTTCGCAGTCAGCTGTTTCAACAAAGCACAAAAACGATTAGACTGTGACCAGCTGTGACCTGAAGACAAATGACCTCAAGCAAACGTGCATCAACCCCCCCTCGAAGCTGTTATATACTGTAGCATAGACACAAACTCACAGGAGTGGATGGTTGCATTTAGATCGTGTCCGATTAATCACTCAGCTGTTGATTCAAATTGATATTTGTCAACTGGATATTCTGTTACTGCAGTAAAGCCCTCGCGCACACCATGAGATAAGTCCCACAGGGGCAGAATAATTCGGTTTTCTACAGCATCACATTTCTGTGTTTTGCTCTAATATGCTTTGAGATCTGAACAAATCTCTATTCTGTGCAGCTCTACAGCTTTACAGTGAAAACATTTTCTGTCTATTTCATTGGAAGGGCCATTTCATGCACAGGCGCAACTTCTGACAGATGGAACAAAGTGCATCAAGAGGCAGTTTTTAACCCTTTAAAGCCCAATCCTTTTTTTGGTTTGAAGTCCTTATTTGGCCTTTTAACAAAATATGCAACAAGAAAAAACAGAAATACATTTTTGATATTAATAATTTATTACTATGCGATAAGTCCAGATTATTTTTTGTGTAGTCTTCTGCCCTCTGTTATCAGGTATATCTAATTGTGTACAATAGGATTTTGAGCCGTTAAATTATGCAAAAGGTGTCAGATGCAAAACATTTCATAAACCGTATGTATCAAATACGAACATTTGGCATTATAGGGTTAAAGTTTACCTTTAAGTTAAACTGCTTCAGTAATTAAATGCTGCTTATAGTGCCTTGATGAATTAATTTATAGAGTTTGATCTACATTTGTATTCAACCCGCCATGAGTCAATACTTCTGATACTTTAAAATGTATTTTAGCCCTGGAGATGAGACTAGAAGGCTCTTAGACTTGAGCTAAACATTGTGTTTTGGTTCTGCCTGTTGCTTTATTGTTCAACGTAAATATGTGAGTTGAGCCATTCTCTGTCGTTTGATGGATTAAACGACAATGGATGTTGCTTTATAAACCGCCCCTGCTTTTAAAATCTTGACATCTTTATCTGCAAATGTGGGTGGTAACTAGTTACATTTACTTGAGGAACTTTTGGAAAGAAATTTTATTTACAGCGTTGTAATTTTTACTTTTACTTGAGGAAAAACATGAGAAAATATCACAAGAAACTGAGTGAAGGTTACTCCATTGAGAGTAAGTTCACTTAAAGAAAACAAGCTGGATTTTAACAAATATACACCATTGAGAGAAATACTTTCTATTTTTTTGTACTGAAGGTTTATTGGTTTAATGCCTGTGTAAATCATCCAGGTCATGGTAAGCACAAAACAGGCTTTAATTAAGGAAACCAGACTTTCACTCAATTTTCTGAGGACGTTTTAACACCAATCCAGATGGATGTCTTCAGAAAAACGAAGAGAACATCAAGTTGCCTCCAATTAAAGTCAGTTTAGTGGTTTTTGGTTAAGTTATTTTTCATCTTTTGAGTCTGCCGTGTCATTTGGAGATTGAGTGAAAAAGTAGTTACCAGTTTACTGTAAACGAACCTGTTCTACATACTGTAAATATTGATTTTGTAAGTTCATTCCTAAATTCTTCATTGTGCAATCACTAAATGTTGCATGTTTATTCTTTAAAACACCAAAAATTGCATATCACTTAATATTTTTGTTGAATTTTATATCCTTTC
>NW_015150471.1:496181-497539 GCF_000732505.1 Cyprinodon variegatus
AAATCATCACTGTTACTGTTATTATATAGTAAATTAAATCATTACTGTTAAATTGTATGTATTGTCCAATTGTTTATTTGAAATCTTATTCCACATTAGTTGGAGACATACACTAGGCTATATCAGCCCCACCAAAAATATTTTTCACCAGCCGCCACTGTATCCTTTTGTAAAATATTAAATCAGTTGATCATGGGTAGTGAATAGATCAGTTAGGCAGAACTTTGATTCACCTTTTTAATGTATAGATGTTTACTCTTGCAATACATGCACATTTTTTTAAACAATGACGTAGTGCTACTTTTACTTGGGTACATTTTTTGGATGCTGCCCACCTTTGTTGACCAGCCATGTTCCTTGGATTTCATGATATTTATTTGTTTGCTAATGATGTGTAACAAACCTCTGACTCCTTCACAGGCCTTGGTTTATACTGAGATTAAATAACAAACAAAACCATTCAAACTCTAGTGTGAAGGACGTTGTAGTAGTGATTATTTTTCTAAGGGTGTTATAATAAAGGGTAGAGATGTCCGATAATATCGACCGGCCGATATTATCGGCCGATATTAGCATAATTATGTGATATCTGTCCATATCCTTATCGGGTTTCCCCCCCGATAATTAAAAGCCGATAATATAAGGCCTAGATTTTGCGTAATACTTTGAAGCGAGCACTCTTGCACTCTGATGCCGTCATTAAACCGTGCCAGACGGCAAAATTGTGTAGCAGCAGCGAAGCTAAAGTATTTTGTAACTGCGGTGTGGAACTTTTTTAAAGTTTCAAATGATGACTTGAAGTTTGCGATTTGCAACGAATGTGAGGTCCTTGTCATGCGTGGGGGAACCAACTACTTTGTCCTTCAACAGCGATCCTTCATTTGTGTTTATATTCAATTCTGTGCAATACAGCCGTAATGGTGAGGTACACTTTTTTTCCTATTTGTGAAGAAAAGATATTTATCTCTTGTTTGAATATATATTGTCAGGTTAATCTAAAGAAGAGCATATTTCAAAATGTTTTTTGAGACAGCGTTGAAAATAAATGTCAAATTTAGCCTTTTCGTGAAGTAGAAATGCTGTTTTTATCCTCTACAATAGTAATTATTGGTGGAATATACAGTGTGTAGTGGGGCATCACAGTAAATCTAGGCTTTAATGCTTACATTTTGTTACTGGTATGATGTGAAATTAGTTTATATCAGTATCGGCTTATATCGGAATAGAAAATTTAGCGTTTGGAATATCGGCATATCGAATATCGACAAAAAAGGCAATATCGAGCATCCCTAGTAAAGGGGGTTAAATGTAAATACTAAGCACTATTTTAGGGATGCACGATATAATCGGCCCCTTAT
>NW_015150471.1:498217-499686 GCF_000732505.1 Cyprinodon variegatus
TATATCAGTATCGGCTTATATCGGAATAGAAAATTTAGCGTTTGGAATATCGGCATATCGGATATCGGCCAAAATCCCAATATCGTGCATCCCTACACTATTTTTTTATTTTTAACACAAAATTAAATTTCCCTCCAGTGCTTGGAGGTTGATGTGTGTTGATGTGTTTATAACTGCACAGAAGATCTAGATTTATATGATTTATATGTCAGGAATGTGCTGCTGAAGTAACTTCACACTTCAAATGAATATATTTTTTTATATTTTGTTAATTTAAAAACTGATTTTTTTTTTTACACTTTCATGATTCTGAAACAGAAAATTAAAAAAAGTAACTTGTAAGTATTAAATAGAGCAGTATGTGTCGCTGCTTGCAGAGATGTTTTGCAGTAACAATAGGATGCTCACAGTTAGCAGACGACAGGCTGTTGTGGCGCACATGGAAGTGCTGATCCGCTTCAGGCTCCTCTGGTTCTACTGGGTAGCTGGAGCTGAGTCCAGAGTCTGCAGAGCTGGTGATGGGGGAGGAAACGGAGGCCTGAGGTGTCAGGGCTGGGGTGGGGGAGTCTGCTGCAACGACGTCATTGACCCTAGGTGAGGGTGTCTGAGGCTCTGGTTCTTCTTCTATCACTTCCTGCGCCTCTTTCTTCTGACGCTCCTCCGCCTGCCGCCTCAACTTCTCCCTTTGCCTCTTGATGGCCGTCACTCGGTCCCGTATGGCCTTGGCCACGATTTTAAAGTCTGCCTCGCACACAAAGCCGAGCACGACCTGCAAAAAAAAAAAAAAAAACAGAGCAGAAGTTGCATCAAAGTGGTGTTCATGGGTGTGTTGATTCAGAACATTGATGCAGGCCTGCTGACCTGATTAGACACGCACTGACATTTGTGCTAACAACATTTGTTTTGCCACAACACACATGGACTGCATCTTTTGGTCGTTTCGCTCTGTGGAACCAGTCCAGCAGAGCAGCACACTCTGCCTTTCAACACATTGTCAGATTACGGCAGCGATGTCCCCTGCTAATACCAAATTTGATCTTGATGAAATCTCCAATAAAGGAGTAAACAATTAAGGAACTGTGGCATGCCTTTTCATTAAAAGTGACCTCTAGGAGGGGGACAGACGGGGCGGGGGCCGTTGCTTTGAGAACATCAGGGCCAGTTTCGCAATGAGCATGAGCGTGGCTGTATTATTAAAGACATGACCTCGGCTGCTTCCAGAGAAGCTCTCTCACATTTCCACCCTGTGATGACTGATGTTGTGCTCTGACCTTGAACAAATAAAAACGTTCTTTCTTTCAGGGTTGTAAAACATAAACATGTTTCAAATGGTCCTACGTGTTTTAACATCAACTCTCCATACCTTCCTTACTGGGTTTTCCAATTTTTCTATGAAATAAAGTCTGAATAACTGTTAACCAAGGTGCAAATTAGAAATCACAATGAATTAAGGATTTTTTTTTTTTTTT
>NW_015150471.1:500119-505806 GCF_000732505.1 Cyprinodon variegatus
GAGTCCAGAAGGATTAGCGAGTGAAACCTTGAAAGCTCGCGAGATCAGGATGGTCTCACGAGGCTACTTCCATCCAGGAAGCTTTTTAAATTGAAAATATCTGGATTAGCATCGAGTTCCAAGCTTTATAGAGTTTTCTAAACCTTGTTGGGGCTTAGAAAACATAAAAATTTAACCCAAAGAACAGGTCCACCCCTTAGTAATGGGAAGTTGCTGAGGTCTTTGTTAGACTGCAATACCCGATACTGGCCTATGCCTCTGAAAGGGGGAGTCGTTAGGGTCTTTGCTTGCCTGGCTGACTAGACGAAATGTTTTGGTCCCATGCATGACTTTATATAAACCACATATCCAAATAAACTCCCTTTGCTGCTTTCTGATTGAAGCCCATAAAAATAAGGCACCATAATCGTTAATTAGATTTAATTGACATCCCTAACACCATATCTGTTTTGCTTGCATCTAAAACCAGTTAGATTCCTCTTAAAGCATAAGAAAAGTTGACTTCAAATGTTGGTGCATCAGCCTACCATCTCCTGAGCCACCTCCTCAGGCACGTCCTTGTAGAGCTCAAAGAGGAACTCGATGGCGTTGTTGTCCTTGTATTTCCCGTGAAGCTTCTTGGTATCATCAATGCGCAGCCACAGCTTCAGTCCAGGCTTCACCATGTCGTCCTCCTCCGCCAGCTCCACGTGGACACCGTTGTTCTCCTGGAAGAAGGGGTGGTCCAGAAGGTCCTGAATGGTGTACCTAAATCACAAGCAAGAACATTTATTACTTCATCATATATTTATCTATCCACTTCATTAAACAGATGCTCTAAATTAGGAGAGATTTCTGGGTTATTACTAAAAATATAGTGACCTGCAGAACTATCTATTGCAGGTGGGAAAACTTTTTAAATCCACTTGAAGTTTTAGTTTTTTTCACCTTTCATCTTTGATCATGCGTATGCAGCCCTCAATGATCTCTTTGAGTTCTGGGACTTTGACCTTGTAGAAGCTGTCCGGTTTAATGCCCTGCAAACACACAAATAAAAGAAGTTTCATATAATCAGTTTCATTAAAGCGTTTCTGATTTGTCTTATGTAACATCATGAGAACAATAAGACCATTTATCTATCATTTGCACATTTCTCTAAGTAAGATAACAGCCACTACCTGCCTTCTGTGCATGCAAAATAGTTACAAAACCACACCGTGATTTCACAAAAAACCCCAAAATGCTCCCTTTTCTATGTGTTTTAATCTGAAACACAGAGGAAACATACGTAGAGGCCGATCTAGATATGTGAATATTATCAAAAGGGAACAAATAGATTAAATAGAGTCAACAATCCCTGCAAAAACAGTGATAAGAACAAAAAAAGCAAGGTTAGAAAGATGGATAACTTGAAGATATGCAAGGATCCGGAAGATGTTAGGTCTTACACCCAAATACAATTATTTACCAGTAATGGCAGAGTCCTACATCATGTTATCACATCTAAACATGTTATAACCCCATTTCATTTATCAGAGATGTCCCTGTGTCAAACAGACAAATTGCATATCTTTGACAGAACATAGACATGTAGATATTTACATTCTCTCCCCTTAAATGACCTTTGTTTCACCTTTTATTTTTAAATCACTTAAGAACCGGTGTAAAACTACCTTCAACCTAATTCAGTTAAAGTTTAGGGAGGTAAAGTGACAAACAGGGGACACCCAAAAACTACTTAATATTTACCTTGTAAAATGTTCTCTGCTTAAAGAGCGTCACTGTTTCTTTTCTAAGCAGGCCTCATAATGAGAGCTTTCAGGATAAATCAGTTCCTCCTTGATCTTAATCAAATTTGTGACTCTGTTCCTTTCCTGTGGTGACAGAGCTTTGGATAAGATCATGAGAAAAATGTTAGTGTCCTTCAGTCTCCATTTGGTGGTTTTCTTCTGAATAAAACAACAAACGCTTTGGTCTATAAAGTAAACTTAGTTAATTCCTGAAATATATACAATTTGGGGGCTAATACTCAGCTGCTTTATTGCTTTTAGTCCAAAAGTATATTTAATAAGTACATTCTCAGATCTAAAGCATGTAAATAATTTGCTATTCTATGTGCTGTTCAGTAGTACAGGAGGCTTCTTCTGCTCAGTGTGAAGAGAAATCATCTTGAAACTAAAAGGGTGAACCTTCAGTCCCCCCATCTGCACACAACCTTCTCGTTATTAGTATCCTTGTCACTTGTGCACCCTTTTCAACCAGCTTTAGGATGTAAAGCTTTGAAAAATTTGCAGTTACAGAGAGGCATGACGATTTTGCAGATCCGATGAAGCTAAAATTTAACTGCCATGTCATGTTGACCCCTGTTCTATTTGGATGGAAAACAGGGGAGGCTGGTAAATCATTGTAACTGTGATCATTTTGCTGCAGGAGGGGACTGGTTCATTTCACAGGAAAGAGGACGATGGTCATGGAAACAGTGCTACTTATAGGCTGGACTATTCTAATCCTTTACTATGAGAAATCCACTGAGTGCATTTAAAAGAATTAACTTGATCCAGAACAGCTGACGTCTGAGTTCTGATGAAAATGAAAAAAATAGATGATATTTTTCCCACTAATGGCTACCTACTAAATAAAAGTGAGATTTTAAAATCCTCCTTCTCACATATAAAGTCTTAAATGGCCAAGCTCCGTCAGATCTCATTGTTATGTTCCTAACAAAGCACTTCCCTCTCCATCTGCAGGTTTACTAGTGGTTCCTAGAATTTCTGAAGTAGAATGGGAGGCAGATCCTTTAGTTATCAGGCTCCTCTCCTATTTTAGTCTGTGAGACAGACACCCTGTCTACTAGGGGTCGGCTTAAACCTTCCTTTTTGATAAAACTTATAGTTAAAGTGCCTCAGGTTATCCAGAGCTATCTCTATAGTTATGCTGCTATAGGCTTAGACTGCTGGAGGACGTAGAGACCATTTTTCCTCATTCTGCTTCATTCTCTCTCTCTATTCTTCCATTCTGCAGCATTTGTTTGTTCAACCTATACACTTATGCTCTCTACTTTTTTACAGCTCTCTACTTTTTTACATCTGGTCAGTTCCTGTTTGGCTATGACACCATCTTGTAAAGTAATATCTGCTGAGTAACTTCCATCAACAGCTAAGATGATAGATGATATAGTTAGGTCTGTTTTCCAGGGCTTAGTCTGGTTTTTGCATGAAAATAATAATAGAAATTTATTGATCTCACATTGGAGAAATAGACCTCTGCATTTAACCCATCCCCTTAGGGAGCAGTGGGCTGCCATGGTGCGGCGCCCGGGGAACAGTGTGGGGTTAAGGGTCTTTGCTCAGGGACCCAGAGTGACAGTCTATGGGAGTGGGGCTCGAACTCAGAACCTCTGGATTCAAAGCGCAATCCCCTAACTACTAGGCCACCATTCCCCCAACCGACTCAGAGCTCATCTGCTTAACTGTTTCTTTCTCAGACAGAGCCACCCGTGGAACTAGCTTACTGTTACCTTTTCTAACACAGAGAGTATTTATAGAACAGTGCTTCTATGCTAATTTTGTCTGCTTCTTTCTCCATGTACCCAGAGTCAGCCCTAGCAGATAGCATCTCACACCTGGATCTGGTTCTGCTGGAGGTTTCTTCCTGTTAAAGGGGAGTTTTTCCTCTCCACTGTTACTGCATGCATGCTTGGTGTGAGAGATTACTGTAGAGTTAACGACAAAATGGAAGGGAATATCTATTACTTCTAACAAGCTAATCCAAGAGGAATGAATCGTGAAAAGTCAATGAGCTGATGGTCTCAGCTGGTTTTCCTAAGATAGAAACTTTTAACCAATCTGACTGGATGATCTGATTGAAAGGTCTTTAAAGTGCCTTAAAAATACATGTGTTGTGAATTATGCTATATAAATAAAATGTATTGAATATTTAAGCAACAAGAAGGGAAGTAGAGCCTAAAGACAACTTCTGATTGTAACAGTAATTTGATGTTAATCAAGCTCAAACATTAGATATGAATTACAGATAAAATTAGATGTTTTTTTTTTGTTTAGTTTTTAAAAACCAGAACTTCACATACTCTAGCTCTGGTTTTCATTGTATAGCTAGTCCATTTAGCTAATTCCAGATTTTATGATTAATATATTTAACATTATCTCTTTATTTTTTTCATGGTTATTTTGCAACAGAAAGTTTCCAAGAAAGTTTTTTTTTTGGCGAAAAAAAAAGAAAAAACAAAGTGAAATAGACTGTGCCCCATTAATCTACATTGGAGTTTAGCATCAAAATTAAATTACTGAATTAAGTTACATTTTCCAAGATGATGCAAATGATTAGGATGCACACCTTTATCATTGGTCCCCTGAATAATTCCCTATAAATGAATTCATGCTTCTTGTTTTCCAACTAGGACCTCATAAACCTTTTGCCGTTTTTAGCATGACGCGCTGATGAGGACCTTACAGTGTGCAATTCCAAATTCAATTTCACTACATTATAAATAATTCAATTTCATTTCTGGATTCTCTTTTGTGCAACGTGACAAAACCTCCATGCACAGGAGAGGCAAAGGTGCATTAAGCTCCGACTGTTAAAGATAAAGCCTTAATGCAGAGCCCGGCTTCATCAGACAACATCAGTGCAGGAAATGCAAATCCCTGCAGGTAGGTCCCGCGCCTGGAGAAAAGAGCTCCTAAAAAGAGTGCAGTAATGACACAGAATAGGGTTTTAATTCTTAATGCAAATAAAAGAGGGAATCATCTATATATCACAAGTGAAAGAAAACAAAACACATTTTTACTTTGGTAAAATGTTTATCAATTAGTTTCCCCTTGGTTTTGTATTTGTAAAGGAATGTTTGAGAACCTTTCTTAAAATATAATGCATCAACCTTAGGTCAAATTGTTTTTTTTTTGTGTTCTGGATGTTTTTTGTAATATTTACAACAAACAACAAGGAGCAAAAACATCGTGGTTGGTTCTTCGAGCAAATTATTAGGATTCGTAGACAAGTTTTTTTTATCGTTTCAGATTTTCAGCTTAATTTCTTACTTTTGAGTGCTTAATTATCTACTAACCTCAAACAGAAGTTACCTAAAGGTCAGAAGAGAACCAGCGGCGTCTCTAACTGTACGTAGAACATTACTCTGCTTGTGTTGGCAGCTAGAGGTTATTAGTTCTTGCTGCTTTCTCCCTTTTTAGTCCCCATCAGTAGCTGTTTACTTTTAGTACGTCACACAAGGGAAAAAAACTGCTTTGTAGAGTAAAGAGTGACGCCCTATTTCCAAAACATATAATTCTGCCTCACCTTGCCATGATTGTAGCTTTAAATACACAAAAAATACAGAGTAAAATTGAAACTTTTTGGGTGCCGAATTCTATGGAGGATAAAAAGTGCCAAAATTAAATAAATGAATACAGCATTAAATAAATAATTAAATGTGTCAATGATTAATTAAATGTAGAATTAAATAAATAAATGTGTCATTCAGTTAATTAAAACCACGTCACTAATATAAAGTGCCACAATTAAATAAATAAATAAATACAGCGATAAACAATAAATTAAATGTGTAATTCATTAAATAAATAAGGAATTAAATATATAAATGTCTTCATTTTATTAAAAAAATTTATATTATTATTTCAGTGTGCATTTAATTATTTCATGGTCCTGTGTCGCAGTGCATCGAAACCATTAAA
>NW_015150471.1:505956-508020 GCF_000732505.1 Cyprinodon variegatus
TTTAATGGTTTCGATGCACTGCGACACAGGACCATGAAATAATTAAATGCACACTGAAATAATAATATATATTTTTTTAATAAAATGAAGACGTATTTTATTAAATTAATGAAACATTTATATATTTAATTCCTTATTTATTTAATGAATTACACATTTAATGTTTATCGCTGTATTTATTTATTTAATTCCACATTTAATTAATTATTGACACATTTATCTATTTATTTATTTAATGCTGTATTTATTTATTTAATTTCGGCACTTTTTATCCTCCATAGAATGCAACATCCTTGCAGAATTCATGGAAAAAATACAGGTTTAATTGGATATACAGGTTCTTCTTAATAATTAGGACATCAGTGAAAGGTTGGTGACCTGGATCAGTGAATAAAACAGACCACAGTTTAAAAGACTGAAAGGTCATAGGTCTAACCTGGTGGTTGAGAAAAAGATGCACCCCAGAGGACTGTAATCTCACCATTCCTTTTTTTCTTCCGAGGAAGTTTATGTCCTTTGATTTAATCCAGATGCTGTAAATCTTTTATACATCTGATTAAGAGCGAGCAATGACTTCTGCCACCATCTGATGCATAAACGCATAAAGATGTCAGCGATAATCTTCTCATGCCCTGTAATGCTGATACCTATGTGAAGTTCCTCCTACTTAGATCTATTGGATCTACAAAGAAAGTTCAACCTAAAACTACTTTGAATGTCTCTTAAAGATATAATATTTATAAAACATTAAAAATGTGCAGGATAATTAACTTTTTTAAAACTGAATATCTGTGTTTTGATGCTGTTTACTCCAAAACATTTAGACCACAATTAACAAATAAAGGTGCCAAGAGGTCAGTTTTCTGTTCAAACATTGCTGTTGCATAAGGTTTGTTTCTTTGAAAGCTACAAGCAGGAATACCAGTTAAACAGGAGCTTTACACAGAGAGTTAATGAGTAAAACATGAACATGGCTGCACCCTAATCATAGGCTGGAAGACAAAAAATGTCCTGTCATTTGATGGTAGTGTTCTGTACAAACATTTTTTGTACCGCCATGACAAAGACTTGCATTCCTTGCAATCCAAATATCCAGGATGTCAAGCATTACAGCTAAAGAAGTCTTGGTTCCGTTCTTCCCAATTCCAGCGCGTAGATGACGAATACATGTGGACAATTATGTTAAATACATGGGAGGGACATGACGCGACCCTGCTCTTTCCTGTTACTTACACTGGTGACTTTGCGGTAGATCTGTGCTGCGTTTTGGCACTCATAGTACGGGTACTCAGAAGTGGCCATCTCCAGGATGCACATTCCCAAGGCGTAGACGTCCACTGCTTCGTCATACTTTTCCTCGTACATCTCTGGGGCCATGAACTCCGGAGTTCCTGCCAGGGATTAAAAAGCAAAACCTTAAGTTTAAAGTATTATGACAAATGTTTTAACGACAGGTTAAAAATATGGTACTGGCTTATTACTACATGACTGGGAGGTGAAAAGGCTCCAAAAATAGTTATAATTTGATATTAAGTGATTTGTAAAAGCAATAGATATATTTTACAGAAATATGGCGATTGTGGCATTTTTTATTTTGCACTAAACCCTCTTCACATCACTCTTGTTAAGAGGAAAAGAAACATGCATTCTTCAAAAACACTACCAAGCATTTGAAGTGACAGTCTGTTGGCCTCTGCAGCAGCTGTAGGAGGTGTCAAACATTGCAGCGCAGCAAAATGTTCTTGTGAATCCATAGTGGTACCACATAATAGCAAAGATAAGTAGTATTTGTGTGGTTAGCACTAAAAAAACAGAATCTAAAATGCAAATTCAATAAAATATAATAACTTATCTCTAACGTTGAGTGTAGAAAAATGATTAGCATGCTGCCATTTAAAGCCACAAACATCTGTGTGTAATGTCTTTGGTGCAGCTGGAAGTAATCTTTAAATTTAATGAAAAATATGTAAAGCACAATAGCATGAGGAAAAAAAAGTTACGCATTAGCAGAAACATGTATTGGATAAAATTAAATGTAACAAGAAAGCCCCATCTTCAAAAACC
>NW_015150471.1:508952-511314 GCF_000732505.1 Cyprinodon variegatus
GTAGCCCTTCCTATGACTCGGTAGCCATGAAGTAGCCCTCAGCCTTAAAAAGGTTGGTGACCCCTGCCCTAAAGTATCATCAGACTTATAAAAACTGTCAAAAACAATGCCATCAATGGTGACAAGCGTCCTATTTTTTTTATTTTGTTTGTCTATAGGGTGCTTCATTCAAATCTGTTTAGTTACATTTAAGCAGCAGACACTGAGGAAACAAACAAGCCAGTCTCAATCTCATTCCTCAAATGGTTTAAATTAACTTGGTAGAGCAATTTCCAGCTAAATTAAAGCCAATTTAAGAACTAAGTTGCTTTTCATCCCAACAGAGATTTAAACAGAGAGTCTATGATCGCTAAAGACAAGGACAAAAACAAGTAAACCAGTTCATTTTTTAAGGATTTTCCAGTAATTATAAAGTACTACATAGTAGACCAACTGTGCCCCATTTTTGTCAGGTTTACTTACCAATCACACTTTTAGCAAAGGAGGCACTTTTGAGAGTGGCAAGCCCCAGATCTCCGATCTTAACAGAGCCAGTGGGGCCGGTAATGAAGATGTTGTCACATTTGAGGTCCCGGTGGATGATGGGGGGAGTGCGTGTGTGCAGGAAGTGAAGCCCTTTGAGGATCTGGCGACTCCAGCGTTGCAGCAGCTTTAACTTCATCTCCTTAAACCTCTTTAAGTACCTAAAACACAGATAGAGATGATTCATATGAGCCTTTAAACATAAGACAGCGAGAAGCGGAAGCTTTTCAGAGCCATAAAGTACTTTACCCTGCATTTTGACAGCCAAAAGAAATGTTTAAACTGAGCAAGTTTTTGCAGAATTGTAATACAAGAAAATGAAAAGTAGAGCTATTCTCTGCTTTTAACCTACTTTAAAAGATGAGAACAAGCTGTCAGGCATGTCACGACTATCTTTCCTACCATGCTAGACGAGTGTTAGATAGAAAGCAAATATTTGTAATCTGATACAAGAAGAATGAAGATGTGGAATGAGAGGAAAGGGATGCAGATACTCACGTCTTGAGCGTTCCGGAGGTCATGAGTTCAGTTACGAGGATAATGCACTTGTGGCCCTTCATTGTTGACTTCCAGGAGTCATGGAAACGTACGATGTTGGGATGCTGCAGGCCTTTCAGCATCTCCACTTCCTCGCTGAAACGCTGTCGCTCTGCTTTGGTTAGCTTACGTGTCTACAGAGAGAGGGAAAGAAAAAAAACACAAAACAAAGGCTTTGATTCTCTTGCATAACTTTTTATGCTAGAATTATTCTTCATCCTGTACAGAACCAGAGGAAACTAAATATAGAATCTCTGCTAAAAAGGAACATTTATTTCCAATATCTAATCTTCACCTTGAGAGCACAAAACCAGACTTAGCCCTGCGACTATTATTGAAAAAAATATGGCTAAATTAAGAAAATAAAGTACACCCTATGTTTTAGTGCTTGTTAAACCCCCAGCAGCAATAGCCTCAAGAGGTTTCTGCGTGACTTTATCCATCTTATGTCCCAATTAAGACATTTTATTTTTAGAAAGTTTTAAAATGTTGTCTAATTTGTCCAGGTTTTTAAGTTCAGATAATCCAGTTGAGATTTGGAATTGGCTCCATGTGAGGCATTCAGTGGTAGAATTGCTGCAATGACTCAACCTATATATTAATGTAGGTTGAGTCAAGCTTTTGCTGTTGAATTTTCAAATAGGAGTTTGACATAAAAAAAAAAAAAAATGGTAGACAAGCAGAGTGGCGCAGCTATGGGGCCCATAACCCAGAGCTCGGTGGATCAAAACCACCCTCTGCCATAAATAGCCGTTTGGGAGTGGCAGCCTAGTGGTTACGGCATAGAATCATTAAGGTTCTGAGTTCGAGCCCCACTCCCAGACTGCAACTCTGGCTCTCTGAGCAAGACTCTTAACCAAGCAGTCCTTGCCCCACGATCGCAGCCCACCGCTCCCCAAGGGGATGGGTTAAATGCAGAGGTAAAATTCTCCAATGTGAGATCAATAAAGCTCAATAATTCATGGAGTTGTGGTTTAGAAAGAGAAGTCAGACCCATAAGTTGATATGAGGTCACATCAATCCAAATGTTATTTGTCAGAAAGTGCTGTGGTTCATTAAGATGAAAATATTCACACCCATGTTATGCTTTAAAATTTATCACAAAGAACAAAGGCCTTTTCCCTTGTGATGCTTTTTTCAAAGGCCATATCATTCCAGTCTTTCTCTAATCATCCTGAACTTTACCATTTCTGGTGCTAATTAAAGCCTGTGGAGTCTTTCAGAAAGCTTTTGACCTCATTTCCGATTTGCTGTGAATAGCTTGGCTCTTCAATACAATAAAAAAAGCTACTTAGAAACTTCC
>NW_015150471.1:513049-517461 GCF_000732505.1 Cyprinodon variegatus
GCCTGGTGCCGGGTGCTCCGGAAGGCTTTACCATATTAACAGGAGAAGTGGCGAAAGTGAAGTTAGACACTGTCGTCAAACAACATGCAGTAAATGTTTTAAAACAGGTTGGGTCCGGATTAGCTGGATCCGATAATCCGTGACCTCCGGTCTAAATTAAATAATTTCAGCACTTGAATTAAAATGATTTAAACATCTTTCTAAAGGTCTGTCTGCTGCTACTGTAAGCTCCTTAAAGTTCTTCCAACTATTGCCTCCTGCTATGAGAGATTGCTGTAATTAATTGAGTTTCTCCTTGATAGATAACTTTCACCAAAATACAATCTCTATCACTATTATTATGCTAATTTGTAAAGAGGAAAACTATTTTTATAACAACTGCACATGTCAATAACCGATTACTAGTTAAATTTGTTCTAAAATAAACTAAAAGTCATTGAAGAGCCCAATTTGTTTGGAGGCTAAAGCTGAATTTAACAACTATAAATCATCTTGAAAATTCTACAACTGTTACTAGCTGGACCTTGTGGTTAGAGTGGTTTTTCAACCATAAAAATGCTCCTCTTACCCATGGCATGAGGGCTTAACACACACAGACATTCTCCTTTTGCCATGTCTAGTGAGGAAAATATGCTCCCATTTATTTTCAGTCACTTCCAAACCTTTCTATCGCTTATCAATAACCGTAAGCATAAGACAACTAATCCCAACCTAAACTCAATTTAAACCTTAGTCCTAAACCTAACAGCAAAAAGCTAAGCGAGGACTACCAAAATGTCTTTACTTCAGTACAAACAGTCCTCAATTTGATGGTTAAATTGGAAACTGGTCCTCACTCTGATGCCAAAACAGGAGCACACACAAACACACATTGGTTTTCTTAGAATCGTGCATCATTGCGTACCTCTGGAGCAATATAATGAGAGCAACTGAATAAATCACCAGTACCTCAGCTAATGAGCCCTCTGCCAGATTGGAAACCACAGGTACGTCCATCTGGGCGAGCCCCCAGTTACATAATCGGGTTTCACAGCCAATAAAGGAAGTACCAACTTTATAGATTTATGGAATAGATCATCGAGCTCCATGCAAATCTGCACTAAACACTCCAATCAAGCTCATTAAACAAAGACATTTCTTGTGCATCCTGTAGGATGAATGGCCTGATTTAGCTGCTGGTAGAGTAACCCTGCCTGCGGTGGGGAGGCCTGTGGAAAACTCCTGGGAATCTACTGGACTATGAATCCTGCATTGAGGCAGAGTTCTTGGAAAATTGCTCCACATATGTTTACTCTTACAATCCACTCTGCTTTCTCTCCGCTTTGGCCTTGGGAGGTGTAGATTTTCTAACTGGCATCAACGCTGGAGGCATGCTGTCGAAAGATGTGAGCCTCATGAGGTCACAAAATGTCTGTACATACGTCATCTACCTGTCAAAATGCCCTTTTACACCAGCAATTCCAGCTAGAAAGCGAAGACAAAGAGGCGACCTCTGACCAAATGGAGCCCAATCAGGTGAACGGCAATAACTTTATGACGTGAAAAGGGACTGAAGCTAATCCCCCATTAGTAAGACCCTTCTCAGAAAAAACAGAATGATTAGCAAAAGGCTAAGAGTGAAAAATAATGATCTTGACAGGTTTAAAATGTAACCAGGCAGCAAAAGGCAATAAAATGACAGTTTTAGATGCATTTTCTAAGAAAATCACTTCAGTTCCAAGCTAATTTATAGAAGACACTAAGTTTAGGTTTGTGGACTCTGGGGTTTACCACTGCCATCGATCACTGGGCTCTAAATATAAATAAACAAACAAGGTAACACCAACAACGTGGTATAAACCACAAGGTGGATATATGAGTGTTTGCAGAATGAGTCAGTCACAGGGTTTGTGTGGTTGATATGCGTTTGGTTATTTATGAATCTCTGCGCGATAACAGACGCCTTGTGTAGAGAGCTTTGCGTTCTGCAGATAGGCGTCCATGCACAGGAACTGAGAGATTTCAGTGCGAAGAAGTTGCACAATGTCCTGACAAAAAAATAAATAAAAAAAGATAAAGCGCCACTCCCAGAGCCACAAAACGTACTACAGCTTGGCATGATGAACGGATGGCACGGCTGCAGATTACAAAACGATTAAAAGGAGGCTTAACGACACCTATTCAAAACAGCCTATGTTCATTTGAAAAGTCAAACAGTGGAAAATGTAACAGAAAATTAAAAACTTATGGAAAAACCTACAAACAATAAAATGAGTTAAGCTTGTTATGCAGTCATATGATTAAATTATTGCTTGTGCAATCCAGTAAATGCAAGTAATTATGATGCGGCTAATGGCTGATATCATAAAACAGCAGGAGCTCTAAACATTTTTAAAACACCCGATATTATTCATCCAGTGCTGCAAGTAAATTTACTTTGCTGAGCCTTGCAAAAGTATTCACATCCCATCGACATTTTTCACATGCTGTGACGTTAACCACAAACTTCAGTGTGTTCTAATATGATTAAATGAGCAAACCAACATAAAGTGGCGCATAATCGTGTAATGGAAACAAAAATGAAACTTGTATAGTCGTTCAAAAAAATGGTTAGAGAACATTAGTGGGAAAATACACCATGAAGATCAGCGGACACAGGAGGACGGTCAGGGAGAAGGGAAAAACTTTAAAGCTTTGAGTATTTTTTAATCATCTCTAAACTCCAAACTTCCCTCTTGGATCCCAGCAAACATAAAAAAGAAGCTCTGGTCAGATGAGAGGAAAAATCAATTTAAAGCCAGCATGGCAAAAACGCTCTGTGTGGTGGAAACCTGACACTGCATATACTGGAAGAAGACAGAAAGCTCAGAATAAAACCAGGGAGTCGAATCCTGAGGAGAAGCTGTTCAAAGCTTCACCTTCTGGAAGGAGAACGACCTCAAACATCCAGTCAAAGCTGCGTTTGGAAACGTTTAGATCGAATCCCATCAAAGTGTCAGAGCGGCCCAGAAATAAATAAAAAAACAAGTCTTTGGAAACAAAGAATAAGCAGAATCATGCAAAGCTGCTGCAGACGTACCCCAATGCACCTGCAGACAACACATCCTTCTCCTTTTTCTTCAAATGAACCCTCAAAATAAAGCATTCAGAGAGTCAGAGGTCATTGGAAACTAAAGAAACAGACTCCAGGATCACGTAGTTTTCATTTAAATGTAAAGCAATGCGTCTCTTTTTAATTTCAAAGCCTTTTAAAATCTGATAGGTCACCAATATGCAACAGCGTTCCAGAAAACAAAGCGTTTTACAGAAAGCAGGTGGTAAAGCCATCAGAAAAGTTAGAATCATCCTCCAAGTTATTCTTAGCCAATGGAAGGAGCGTCGGGGGGGCGGGTGGTCTGCAATCACTGCAGTTGGAGACACTTGGGCTTGTTCCCGTATAACTGAGGTTACATAAGGTGTGTTGATAGTCAGGGAGCTGTTGGTATCAAGAAGTCCCGGTCAGTGATTCTATTATGACAACCGGGATGGGAACATGGCGCTGCAGCTAGCATTTGCTCTAGAGCCAACGGAGTTAACGCTTCCTCAGATGCAGGAAATATGGATGAGAAAATGTGGACAAGCTGCTGTAAAAATTCAGAAAAAAAAGGAACATAAATGGATGAAGTGAACAAAAAAATAAATCCAGTCTTACAGATATTTTTCCTAAAGGTCAGAGATGGTATTTCTCACTTTGCCGTCCTAAATGTTACTGTAACGTTATGCAAGTGTTTCATAAATTGATAGGTTCAAAGTGTTAGTTTTTTAAAGGACAGTGTTGAGCATTGCCCTTAGTAATCCATATCAGACACAAATGTAAACACTGATAAATTAACAGTCATAACAAAGAATGGGTCGAGTTTTTTTCCATGCATCTTTTTGAGTCATCTTGTCCGTGTTTTCCTCTCTACATACATTTTCTTTTTTGTTTTTTACATGTTGTATTTTATTTCACTTTTAGTCTATATAGCTGCCTTGTTTTAAAACCATTTAATTTAATGAATTTTATAAAAAAAAAAAGAAATATAGCTAAAATAATCATATTAATTAATTTACTTCACTTTTAGAGTCTAGACCAGAGGTCACAGATTAGTGGACCGGGGTCTGGATCTGGACCCACATGCTGGCTAATCCTGACCTACCCTGATTTAAAATATTTATAAATTACCGCATGTTGTCCGACGGCAGTGTCTAATTTCACTTGCACTGTTTCTGTTTGTACGGTAAAGCCCACCCGAGCCCCTGGCACCAGGCTACACGTGATACAAATTAGCCAATGAGCAATGAGTCAGTCTGGGTTGCTGCTGCTACACTGGAAAAAATCGAAATCTACATAAGTTAATTTTTCTTGAAATAAGTGCATTTGTTCTTGAATTGAGGAGATAAAAGAGACATTT
>NW_015150471.1:519431-520451 GCF_000732505.1 Cyprinodon variegatus
TAAATAAATGTGGATACTTTGACATACTTATGAAATAAGAACATATGTTTGAAGTATTTCAGTAAGATTAGAGCTTCTCTTGTGAAGCTCATCCTCCTAATTCAGTAACATTTTTAACTATCCTGTTTTCAGGGTTATTGGGATTTTACGACATTCTGCAAACCTGAACCTGTGCGCACTTGAATGAACTGTGTTGTCACTTGTTTTATACCCAACAATCTTCCTTGGTTTATGTGGATCCTAATCAGGAGCTAAAAATAGTATTGAACTCTTATTTCTCATGGTGGTGATAACTTGCCTTAACTGAAATGGTCCCTGTTAAAAATGACCGGAGTTCACAGAGGCCTTTCAGCGACATTCCAGAAGCGGAGACGACCGGATGGGATCGAGGTCAGAGGTTAGGTGTCTAAGAAAGAAAAAAAACTGACCTCACAGCTGCAAAACTGGCATACCCGCCACATTACTGACATATGCAACCAATCGACACACACAGGCGCTCGTATTGGCACAGTGTCGAGTTTTAGATATTTGCAGGTGAGAACTGAGGCGGCAGTGTGCTTGTTCCAAGAAAAAACCTGACATGCTCCGTAAATGGAGCGGCCAGAGGGAGGTTAGCCATTAATCTCATCAGGACTGAGGAGTCTCTGACTGCTGCTCTCACTCAGGCTACCTGACATGACTCATGGCGTCGGTCCACTTACCAAAGAGCTGCAACTTTACAGTACGGCTTGTGTATTTATTTGAAGCACAAAACCTATTGGTCAGTCTGGTTAAGATGTATTCACCAAGCTAAATTAATACATGAGATAGACAGTCTGAGGCAGATGTGGTCCATCTATGTAGGGTTCATATGTTTACATAAGTGCAAGGACAGCGACCATAAAGCTCTGCCTCACTTTCCTTTAAAAGCACATTTATTAGAGATCTATTTACTTTTGTGCTCCTAACATGTCTGGTATCAGTAAATCATTGCAGTGACCTGTAATTGCTTTGCATTTATAGTACTCCCCCCCCCCCCCT
>NW_015150471.1:523189-525632 GCF_000732505.1 Cyprinodon variegatus
AATTTGACTAATTTTCAGATCAGTTATTAAAGTTTAAATAAAAATAATAATAAAAACACTCATTAGAAAAATAAAATACCTGCTTGAAATATCACGGCGACTCAATAACCGGCCATAAACCAGTGTGAGACCCTTTCACGTCCACATTCCCGTGTTTCAGGCACAACGCCACAACAAATGCAGCAGGCTGCCATGTTTTATCACCATTACGTCCTTCTGAGCTATAAAGAGCCAAACTGGAGCTGGACGCCTTTAAACTTGATTCAACTAGACAGGCCAACAATAACTTGCTCTGTAAGGGTAGAGTTTTATACCTACCACTGTTCTGCACAAAGAGAGGCAGTTTTCACTCAATATTTTTGGTGCACTACATTTAGCATTTTCACCAAACACATGCAATGCTAGCATGTCCCAACTGCTTGTAATATAAATCATAGTTAGAGAAGCACAAGCCTCAGCAAGTAGATGACAAAGAATTCTGGTTTTAAAAGTATCTGCCTTCTGGCTGGATTCTGTTACCAGAAACCTTTTAAAAGACTTCACAAAAGAAATGCTGAAGCTAAAGGTTCCCACGACTTTGCATGCTTTAGAAATGCAGCCGTTTCTGTATCAATAGTTTTAAAGCATGAGTATTCTTAAATCATCTTAACTGCCACATAGTGAGTCTCTTCAGGTTCATCTGATGGATCTCAAGGAATCACCAGGCCATGAGGGCAACATAGCACAGTGCACAAAAGCAAATCTATACCCGAGTAAAGGTTAAAAAAATTATCTGAAAATAAATAATGAATCATGTTAAACTAACACACCTTTATTCCACATTGTGATTCAGTTTGTTTCCAAAAGGAGCAAAGGATTATTTCAATTCTGTAAAAGAAGAAAGCAGCGACTTGACAAATGGACTGCAGAAATGAAGAAAGATTTTAACTTGTTCCTGTTTGTTTATAGAGGGAACACCAATAAGCAATCTAAGATCACTCATTCAGATTTCTCTCTGCATCTAGAGAAAAAAAACATTCACAGCTCCATCATTTAAGGCAGGAGACTTAAAAGCCTTCCAGGCTAAGGACCCCCAAACTGATGGTGAAATGGAGCGGAGAACCCCTAATTATATATATTGTGTTATATCAAAGTGGTCCTAAAGTCACTCTATTGCATATAGAGTAATGTAACAAAAGTAATTTCTTCCTGGGATTATTAATGTATTTCTTATTCTGATTGATGGGACAGGTGTTGTGAATAAAACGGTGCCCAGCTTGAAAGAGCTCCTGTGTGTCGCTGAATGTGTGCATTGATGACTGAAAGACATCTTCTGCCTCCATTTATCTGTTTACTAGTGTGTGTGAATTCATGTTAGATTTAAAGATATTTCAATTAGTGGTGAAAATTGCAGGGTTTGAATATAAAAAGAAAAAGTCTAATCAATCAAAACTTTCGCGACCCCCATGCAGTACCCCCGTGGACCCCCTAGGGGTCGCGGACCCCCTTTTGAAAACCTCAGATTTAAGACACGTTTTTCCACGTCCTGGTGAAGCAGCGTATCCCCAGACCGTCGCTTCATCAAAACCTGCTGGTCTGTTTCTGTGCGGCATACCTTTCCAAATGTTCCCCTTTCTCTTTGTTTTGATCAACAGTGATTTGCACCTAAACGTACAGACTACTAAGCAGTTTTGGGAACGTTACTTTAAAAGAAATAAAAAATAAAAAATCAATAGTTACTTCTCCCAAAAATTTAATGTTACTGCTCAAACACACTGGAAAAAAAATCGAAATCTAGATAAGTATTTTTTTCTTAAAATAAGTGCATTTGTTCTTGAATTAAGGAGGTAAAAGAGACATTTTGCCAATGGAACAAGACGATTTACACTTAAAATAAGAAAACACAATTGCCTTGTCTTATTTCAAGTGCATATTCTCCAATTATCTTATTTTAAGAGTAAAAATACTCCTTCCATTGGCAAACTATCTTATTTACCTACTTAGAATAAGGATAAATACACTTAATTTAAGAATTTTTTACTTCTTTCTAGATCGTTTTTGCAGTGCAGAACTAGTTACTAGGCAAAGTAGCTAACCAGTTACTTGTCATAATCTAAAATCTCAATGAATTTGAATGACCTGTAATCAGAACCTTAAATCCAAATGAGAGTTCAGCTGTTTACTATAGAATGCTTAATAATAATTAACAAAATATACAACTTATTCATCTAAAGGACAACACATCGACTGATCTACACCATTTTGGCGTCTGTGGTGAGACAAGTCAGCAAAGGCACACAGTTACAATCGATTTATGAAGATGTGATTATTATGTTTTTCATGTTTATACTGGAAGAACATTTCAGTATAATATAGGAATATCTATGCTTATTAAAAGGATGAATAGTAATGCCAAAAAGGAGTGATTTTCAAGTCGCTGAACATATTAAATACATTTTGTGGT
>NW_015150471.1:526813-533459 GCF_000732505.1 Cyprinodon variegatus
ATAACGATGACATATAGCAATATTTCATTAGTAAAAGAGATTGATATGGTGTTTTTAAATGGCAATATATCAGCATATGAAGATATTGTGATATTTTAATCTATCAATATATTTCTAAGTTATTAAGTCTGTAAAAAAGAAGTTTTTGAGGAAGAAGAAGAAGTAGTATTTATTTTATTTCTTTTAGACTTTATAAACTCAGAAGCTGATCAAATATCGGGGTAAATATCGGTGGAGTGGCCGATGTCCGATATTCAGTTTTAAGGCCGATACAGGCCGATACCGATAGGGGGCCGATTATATCGTACATCCCCAAAAAAAAGTTTGGTTAGTCACATTTGACTCCTTGTTTTATTATTTAAAACTTATTTTTTTGTTTTATTTAAAAATTTTTTGTGATTATCTGCAACCAAGAGTGCCATAAAAAAAAGATGAAAAACAAAAATAAAAATATGCAAACAAAAAACAGACGCAAATATGTCATGGTGAAAAATCTATCTTTATGACGCTGTAAATTTAAACTGCAAAAATGATAATAAACTAAAACTTAATTACTTGGTCCTTTATGGCAGGTTTAGCAAGGAAACATGTACTTCACAGAAACCAAAATTAGCAAATGAAAACTCTAAACATTATTAATCAACATGGATATCGTTAGCAGATCTTCCAAAAATATGAGCCGTCTCTTTCTTATAGAACATTTCTTCAAATTATTCTTTATTAAAGGCTGATGTTTGGTCAGTAAATAACAGTAAAACTAATAATGACTTAATGTGATCCATTTCTTACTCAACACTGATCTGTTTTTGTTTCCTCAAGAGGAGGATTATATAAAGCTTTATAGAAAGCTGCCATTTGACTTAGATCAGACCATGAGAGCATCAGAGTAAAGCCTTAAAGTTGTTTTGGCCCCAGGCTCTGCAACCAGTAAGTAGTGAGGAAGCTTTCATCTTAGTCTTCCGTAATATTACTTTTTTATTGGTTTGAGGCAATAAAAAAATCAAAGGATGATTGTTATTATATTAAATAAGCACTGTAAGAGTTTTATTTTGTTTTCTTGTAGGAAACTGAAGTCTGGTAAATACTTTATCTGCAGTGCACTTCAACCCCGACTCCAGGAGGTGGAAGGAGCCTAGTGTTACACTGACAAACAAGGATGTGCTATCAAGTGCCAACAGCAAGCAGGACCGGATATAGTTTACGAGGCGATGGTGTTCGAGTCACAGGAAGGTAACAGCATGAAAGATTTATGAATTCAGGACTCTATGACCAACAGTGTTCAATACAGACTCTCACTGGTGGATTATTTTTAAGCAGCGAAAGTGAGCAACGAGTTTAGAAACCCATTAGTGTAAAACGAAAAGTGAACCAAAACAGGCGTATTTACGGTTTTTCTGTTGACAGAGAAAACATGAGTGTTTACTGATAAGTACTGAAGGGAACCTTTTATTGTATATCCTGGGTGTTACATGTTACATTTACTTTGCCAAACACCTCCATCCTGCACACCTCAACGCACACGGTCGCTTCAGAAATGACCAGAAGTAACCCCAGGTTGAAGGATTTTCTCCTTCAGAGCCTGGACAGGTAATAAAGCTGGAGGTCTTTTGATCTGTTTAGGAAGCCGGGCTGCAGTGTGACCACAGGTTTTCACCAAACTACTGGCTGCACAGCAACACAGTTCAAACCACTGAGGACAAATACAGTTTTTCCAAAGTTCTATAGCAAAATTATACTCATTGCAATCAGATGTAAAGTTTAACGTTTTCCTCCTGAGACTTGAAAAAGATAAAACTGTCCTCCAATTTCTTTTTTTATGTGATTTCCTATCTATTTACACCTAAAAGAACACCTTTTTATATCTTTTTTGGATGATTTAAGTATGAAATAGCAACAAAATGTATTGAAATGTAAGAGATTTCTGATTTTAAAATAACTTTAACCAAAAAAAGTAAATTTTAACAAAATGCAAATCATTTCTGGTAATCTTCCGTCATGTGTTTCTTTATGGGGCCAAAATTCCATAATGTTTTTTGGAATGAGAACAGTAAACTATAAAACTCAAACTTGCTTAAACTGTATTTCCGTTCTCTCTTCCTATAGATATTTTAATAGGTAATAATCCCAGAAGCTGTTTTCTTCTTAGCAAAGCATCTTACATTTGCTTAATTCTGTTCTAGTTTAGTATTTATTTTTTAAATGAATCTTCTACTTCAACTGTAATTTATATTTCTAAATATGTACATGAAGTACAACATAGTTATCTTTAATCATATATATATATCATAGATATAATTTCCCAGCAACAAAACTGTGGCTAGTAACTTTTAAAACCACTAGCCACAGTGGCTTTTGAGAAAAACAGCTCAATTTAAGCCCTGCTTAAAAAGGGTGAGAGGACCTTGGGTAACATTGTCAAGCAATGATCAATCAAATTCAATTCAATAATATAAAAAAAAAAATTCTGAACAATAAATCCACCTGAAAGGAGGTACTACAAGAATTTAACTAGTCCTGAATTGGTATCGACTTGCACTGTAGTGACGACATACTTAATTACAAAAAGACTAAAGCACGTCATTCAGGTAGTGCATGGAATGACATCAACAAAGATACTAAAAACAGAAAGGAAAGCAAAAACTGTAAAAGAAAATATTTAAAAAAGTTACAGTCATATCAAGTTGTTTAAAAGCAGAAGGAAGAGACTAAAAATTTGTTTATGACCAAAAAAAGGGCGCAGAAAAAAAATCCAAGTTAAAGAAGAAAACTAAAAGTTAAACTACATTTATACTAAACAGTACTTTAAAAACAAATTGCAGAAGTAAAAAATTGATTAAAGGAAGAAATTCCTAATGGAAAGTGAGAATCAGATCGGAGATGAGCAGTCAAAAAGATGGAGGAACGGTTGAGTGATTAAACAGAGAAACAGACAGACAGAAAGACAGGCAGCTGGACTACAGATCAGTAGGAAAGAGAGTAAAGTTTGGAGAAGAATGCAGATTTATCCTCATTATTCTGAGTCTGGAAAATATTTAAATCAACACCTAAACCTTTCCAGATTACACAGAAACTCTACAAAAAAGAAAAAAAAAACTGAATATGAATGCATTTCAACTGCAATACGTAGCAGCAAAATCTGGAACATTCTGCAATAACAGAAAAATGGAACAAAAAACATAAGAATATTGGGGGGTTGCAATTGTTTATCAACATTGAAGGGGAAAAATAAATAAAGGCTGCTTCAATTTCCTTTTTCTTATCTTCTATGTTTGGTTATATGACTTGCAAGTTATACTGTATGAGTGTTCCTGAGCTAACCAGGTGATACACACATGCAAAGCCTTAAATTAGGTATGCTAACATTTTTCAAGTGTCATCTCCCTCAGGGTGACATGCAATTAACCTTCTGTTATTGCACCAAGAAGAAGATCTCTAAGTGTGTTAGGGATGCTCCTTATAAAGAACAGTTTTTCTATGCACCTTAGGAGATGACTACAAAAGTTAATCTAAGTTTGACTAAACATATATGTATGAAAGCTAGATGTTATACCAAGTGAAAAACATATGCACCTCTTCTAAAATAAATCTGGTGCGATTAGAGAGAGGGACATGGATCCAGATGCAATTTTAAAAGGATCCAAAAGGATAACTTTGAAGCAAAGCAGGTGGTGGAAACCTCTAAACAAATATCGGGGCAGCTTACGGAAATCTTTTGCATGTAACACTGATGGACTGAGGTAACTCAGTAAAAGCAGCGACTCAGATTCATTGGCAGGAAAGACCTTTGTTGCACGGAAACGTAGAACAGCTCCAGAAAAACAACCTGGAGGTTTGGCTTGCAGCAAAACTATGCATTCAGATTTAATGTTACAACATTTTTACTCAGACATCACCGTATAGGTTATCTTCCATTTTCACCATACAGCAGAGTTCATACCTCTTAAACTTGGTTACTTTTATCACACGAGAACCCAAACTTTGATGTATTTCAGAGGTTTTATGTGACAGACCAACAAAGAGTTATGTGTCAATGTTAAGTGGAAGAGAAAAGGAGGATGACTTTTAGAGTTATTTGTATTTATTTGTTCCCCTGAGGCAATGACAGGTGCAATATCACGTCTGGAGAGTGAAACGGCAAAAGATTGTATGAACAGAGAACCGGAGCATCAATTTTTGAGGCTTCGGATCGGAGGATGATTGCTCTGCAGGAAGATTCAAGCCTCCACTGAGGTTTAAATCAGTTACAGCCTCTAGCAGGTTTTCTTCCCATTTTAGCTTCATGCATTTATCAAACTTCCCTCATCTCCTGGAGAAAGAATTCCCCTCATCATGATGCAGCCACCGCCATGTTTCGCTGTGTGGATTTCAAGCCTTTCTGAAGGCTTTCACAGGACGCTTTTCGCTTTTTGCACGACTTTCAATCGGGATGTTGTGAGAAAATAATCTAAAATTGTTTCAGATGTTAAAATCTAAGAGTTAAACCTTTAGGAAACAGGGACCATATGAAAGACGCTTCAAAAAAATGTTGGGTTTTATAAAAAATTTAGCTTAAGAAGATTAAAACAAACAAAGAAAAAATCTTTAGAAAAAATTCTGAAACAAACTAGAGGAAAGTGCTTAAAACTTGCTTTAAAATATCAAAATTAAATCTGAATGCTTACATTTTTTTATCTCTTGGACCATCCTGTACATTCCTAACAATGTATTACATCAACAAAGTAAAAAAACTGCTTTTCCTTCACAGTCTTTTATATAGAAAAAAATCCCCCTGCGAAGCACAAACTACCTGCTTAGCTGTGAGCTACAGTAAAGCACATATTATAGGGTGGTGGCATAAACCCACGCCCACACAACGCTTCCAGTCGTCATTAGAAACACTCAAAACACCTTCAGGACAAACCAAACAAAAGTCACCAAGCTGCCTGTGCTGGTTCCTTCACTATATCCAGCCAAAGCCAGACATTGACACACTATCTATGCTGGCCAATGAGACACTCTTATCAAGTATATTCCAAATGATAGACAGGTTGTATCTTGCAGCGAGCACACATTGAGTACGTTAAAAGTTTTATAGGCGATCCGATGCAGCCTGCTTTCTAAGACCAACTGTAGAAGTTGTAATCCAAACAAACAGCCTACATGACGAATCGACGCGCTGCCAAGTGCAAATGTAGGCCATCATAGCGAGCCCTCTAAACTGGCTCCTAAGAGAGCAAGCTTTGGCTCTGATAAAGTCAAACTAGCCACTCTGTGGGCCCTAGAAGGAAAGGCGGTGTTGATGTTGGCTGCAGTCTGGCTGATAGGACGCCTGCGAGCGAACACTGGCCACTTTCAGATAAACGCTACACAGCCCAGCAAGTGCTTTAAAACCCTGGCAAATTCACGAGAAACATTAAACAATGGCTTGATTTAGATATTATGGTTTCTGAACATAAATCTGTGTAGAAACTGCAAAGCAGCTTGAAATGGCCGCGGTTTTATGAAGCTTGTACACTTTCAATATTTGAGGTTTATACACATTCATTGAACAGCTTCATAGATGGCTGCAGCTCTATAAAAGCAGCACGGCCAAAATAAATACTGTTCCACCGCAGCCCTGCTTTCCTTCTATGCGCCGAACATCCTTTATTGCACTGCTTTTAAATATATTTTCCATTGAATTGCTTTTCATTGAAAAACGAGGCCAAAAGCTATTAAATCTACATGTTTATCAACTAACAGGAAAACAGATTTTGTTGCAAGCTGAACTAGATAACTTTCCAACTACAAAAATAAATAAATGAACCAATCAGAAGCTATTTTTTCAAAATTAGCGAATGCATTGCTTATTGAAAGCAATCCTAGTTCACTCAACCCTAGATAGTATCTGCTTAACTTTATTTATTTGCAATGTCCTTGTTTAAGGCTTGATTTAATCTGTAGCTTTTTCTCGTCTTATATTTGTTCATAACATGAGAAAGTTTGTTTCATTTCAACTTTTCTACTAATGTATGTCTACCACTAAAATATTTAAGGAGAGAGTTACCGCATTGCTCATAGGGGCCAATAGGTCGTGCTGATAGCAGCCCTTATCGGTGCGTAGGATGGAAGAATCAATACAAGCCGTTTCCAATCAGAGAGGTATTAACAGGATGCCAGAGGAAGCACAAACTGCTAGAAGATTCCGGAAATGCACTAGATTTTTTCTTTTCAGTGGGGAAATCTCAGCTGTTCATTCAGGGATTTACTTTAGGAGATAACAGGAAACCAAACTTAATAGAGCTGCTACCATTTCATCCTTTTAAGCAGTGAAATTCCCTCTTTCATTGAACACTGCATCAGTAAAAATACAATCCAGGATCAGTAAAGGATCCACTTAGGTTTTGCACTGAATATTGGGTTGAAGCGATTGATCCTTTCACTAGTCAGTGTTAATTTCATCAACCAGGACGATGACGAAAATATATCAAATATATTAAAAAATAATACTTCGTTAACGCACCTTTTTCCCTAGTTGTAAAAGAGCAATCATAGTTGGAGAGAAAGGGTTATCAGCAGATCGGAGCTTTACACAATCTGCAAGTAAAAACAGATCTCAGTTCTATTTAGTAAAAACATTAACCCTGTAATGCCAAATGTATCATATTTGATACAAACGGTTTCTGAA
>NW_015150471.1:534349-538798 GCF_000732505.1 Cyprinodon variegatus
TTGAGATATCAAAAAAGTACTCCAGAGTGTTGTTCAGCATGGGGGTGAGTAGAAAATGAAGGCTAATCATGTTTTGGGTGTACTATTCCTTTAATATCAAAAATGTATTTCTGTTTTTTTCTTTTTACATATTTTGTCAAAAGGCCAAATAAGGACTTCAAACCAAAAAAAAGTTAATTTCTGTTTTGTTTTAATTCTTGGATCGGGCTTTAAAGGGTTAAGAAGGTAATGCATCTCTGCAGAATATTAGCTGAAAGTTGTTTTTTTATGTTATATAAATAAATTACCCAGCCATTACTACATACATCATTTCCTATTTTATATTTTCTTTAAAACGCCTCCCATATCATTAATTTATGTACTTTAGCAGAACTTGAGCATTAGGGAAGAAATTTTTTCCCCACAATAAATTTCAATAATAATCAATCAGGTCTCTTACGCAGTTGATAATTCATGTGGCTGTGGTGAAGCCTGATAAGATGGAGCCAGACTAAAGAATGTGAGTTGGAGCTTAAAAGTGAAACATAAGAGGACACAAGTGACTGGTGAAAGGTGGAGGAGCACTACGGAAGCTGCTAGCCTTGAAAGAGAACAGATATTGTTCAACCGATGCCTTTTAAAGAGGCTCACCAACAAGGATGCATGCCTGGATGCTCTCCTTCCTTGCAGTTTGTAACTCAGTAGCTTACTTCAACTGAATGGTATCACTAATAATAAGTATTTCATATAAGGACCTGCAGCCGGTTCATTGAGTAAACGTTAAAGTTGCAAACCGGTGGGTTTTTACATTAATAGCATGAGCGCATGTGGAAAAGTAAAAGAAAAGGAGGGAGAAAAAAAAAAACCTTGTTAATTTTTAATCACTTCTGCATTTCCTTTGAAAGCTCACCCTACCTTTCCTTTGTGACGTTGAAGTCATTTATAGATGGTGGTTGATAGCGGTGGTTGCTGGGAGCTTCCCTTGTTTTTACACCAGACTAAAAATACAATTACATGGTAGAGCTCTGAGGATTTGAATTACCTTATAGTTAAACATTTCTAAATTACTTCAATTTGTTTTACCTTAAAACATTTCACCAATGTGTATACACACCATCCAACACAGAAGATTGTAGAGAGGATTAAAAAGAGTTAATAAATCATCCTTTTAAGTCGTAGGGAAATGGCTGTTGCATTTCCGAATTCTCCCAAGTGGTGCACGACTTTACACGCGTGAATAAAGTGAATTTCTTTGGTCGTTTACCAAGGGTGGGGGATTGTTGTGGCGGAAGGTTCGCGAGCAAGTTTGATTGGGGCCGGTTTGTCGGAAGCATCTTGCTAACCAGTTAGCAAATTAGTGCTAGTAGGTTCCCAATGGGAAAATTCCATTGGTAGCCTCGTGAGACCATCCTGATCTCGCGAGCTTTCAAGATTTCACTCGCTAGTCAGTCTGGAGACTCTCTGATAAAGAAAATTTGGAGCCGTTCACCAAACGAACGTCCAATCAGCGTTGGCTTTGAGGCGGGTTGAGGTGTGACGCAACGAGAAGCGCGACAGTTCAGTCTAAAGAACATGGCGGCTTCAGCCGATGAAACTAGCGTTAGCGTGGCTATCGAGCAAGTTTTATCGGAATTACAGAGTATTTCTTCACTGAAAGAAGAGCAAAACACTGCTCTGGAGGCTTTTCTCAGAGGAAAAGATGTTTTTGCTCTTCTCCCGACTGGTTTCGGCAAGAGTTTGATCTATCAATTGGCTCCTCTTCGTCGTCGCTCTGTTAGTACGTCATATGCTTCGTTGATCTGATTGGTTTATTTGGCCCGCCTATCACCAACATAGGCCAATCAGCTAACCAGTATTTTCGCCCCTTCCCAAAATTACTTCAATGGAAGGTTTCCAGATTGATATGCGGAGCAAATCCATCTGGCGGAGTCAGGTTATTCCATTGGGACCAAGTAGCACTAAATTGGTGCCTTAGAAACGACACTGTCAAGGAACGCTATAGACAGCAGAAACATGCAAGAGGAGGAGAGTTTAGTGTCGGAGGTCGTGGATGAGTCTCCTCCGTCATCCATGTTTTATTTAGAGGAGGAAAGCGGGGACAAAGCTGTTGTGGAAGAGGACGCCAGGGCGGCAGAAGCTTGGTTTGGTGTAGAAGGCTTGAATCGCAATGCTGCCAGTTCTGTTAGCTCTACGCCTGCCGAAGACACAGACGTCCATCCCTGTGAACACTGGGACGCAACTCAATGGGAAAGGAAATGATTCTTATTTCTTATTTCAACCGTTGCGTATATTAGCTACGACATGAATCAAGATGCTATTACCAAAAACGTTTGATTGAGAAATGACCGTTGATATAAGATTGGCCGAATTTAGGTGTTCAGGCTGACGTATAACTAACTGGCCTGCATAAGATAACGAAAAAAAAACACAGATTTCAAGACAGGATTTTTTAAAATAGAAATTTTCTAACTTTTGGGTCTGATAAAGAGTACATTTATATACATGTTTAAGCCAGAACGATTTGAAAGTTAAATATAACTTCCTAACAACTTTGAATAGACGAGCTATTCACCAAAGTGAGGTTTGTGAAAGATAAAAAATTGGCTGTATGGCTCAAACTGACTGCAGATAAAAATACAAGAAAACATTGCAATTATCTAAACCCACTAAAGCCGACTGTGTCATCTTTGATACAGGTTTTCCAAAGACCCCTTTACCAGAGTTAATCCCGTTTAGAATAAATATGTTGATAAATGAACATATTTCAGACATTCTCTTTAGATATAAAAGACATTTTTCCCATTAAAATTCTAAACTTTTTGTAGGACTTCATGAGACAGACCAACAAAAAGTAGTGAGAAGGAGGCTTGAGAATGAATCATACATGCAAAACTTTGCGGTGTGAGTATGTGTTTAGCCCCATTTACATTGATACCCTTAGGGAAAAAACAAAACATATTTGAACCTATTTGAGGTCAAGTGATTGGAAAACAAAAGTTCACATGGGTGTAATTTAATCTCACTCTGAATGCAGCTGTTTTATGAAGGCTTCAGAGGCTTAAGAGAGATCATCAGTGAACAAACAGCAACAAAGGCAAAGGAACAGCAGGTTAGGAAGAAGCATAAAGCAGGAGTAGATATTAAAACAATATCAAGGTTTTTAACTATCAGTCTTGCAATTGAAGTCAGATCTAGATAGAAAAGTGTCAAGAAGAAAGTCATTGGAAAGGAAAACCACTAAAATACAGTTTTTAGTTTCACATAAGCATTAAAGACCCAATGAACATGTGGAAGGCAAGATCGGAATTCATGACATCTAGCTGTTTATCGTCCTGAATGCACCATCTGTATGGTAAAGCATGGTGCTGGCAGCATCATGCTGCAACAAGGCTTTTGGTTTGTCACATAAAATAATGCTGCTAAGACTGAAGCTAGTTGTGACACAAAGTTCAAACGTTTATGATATTTCTGCAAGGCATTCGGTCATATTACTGATATTAAAAGGCAAGGTAAAAACCAAGATTCTATGGGTTATACGCTATATAAACCAAAGGTATAACCAACTCTAACTCAACATAAAAGAAAGCAGTTGGGTTTTATTTGCCTCTGTTTATTGACTGGATAAGGTTTTATTGGGTGTGAATGCTGCTAAATAAAGAACAGGGAGCCCTTCCTTCTGGTTACAGTTCTATTGTAATTGAAAGGTTTTGCTGTGCATTATTAGCAGTGACAGAAGCTGAATCTGACATAGTGCTCTGGCCCAGTTGTGTGTTGAACGTCACGGAAGAATCTAAATGTTTTGTTTACTCATTGTGTGCCAGCACGAAAAGTTCTAGTGGACCCCGCCCAGACAAACCTGCATTCAGGGTTACTTTGTTGACAATACACAGAGGAATCCCCGTGCATTATCTTTATATGACAAGCATTGATAACACAGTATAAGTGAAAATCAAGCAAAGTGGATTCAATTTTAATCTCCTTTAATACCCAAAGAGATCTGAACTTCCTGTAGGTTAGATCTCCATCGCTGTTGGACATATTTAAAAAGAGCTTAGGGCATTCCTTGCAGAGTTGTGATGACGCATCTCTGACTGCTGCTCTATCAACATGACAGGAGTGACTGTGTTTAGCCACCAACAGCAGAGCTTGTCGCGCTTCCCTTCAAGCATCCGGGCGAGCGCATGGTGCAGAACAGGGTGGGGTTTTGAGTAAAGAAAACGCCACCGCAGGTAAAGTCCATAACTTTGAAGTTAATATCACAACATTAAACGCTTATTAGAGGCAATTAAGACGCTTAACTGTCCTCATGTCTCGAGTGAAGAGATGGAACCAAAAGTTATTTGTCTCCTGAAAGATTCAAAGTGGAGTGTGCTCTAAATATTGCATAACCTGTGCAGAGCGAGATGACTGAGTGCAAAAGAGCAGGGAAAAGTCATTCACAGTGATTCTACAGGTACACTATCGTTCAAA
>NW_015150471.1:539438-547935 GCF_000732505.1 Cyprinodon variegatus
TTCATTTGAAACTCGACAGTCTTTTCTTGTTCTTAGAAATGAAGGCTATTCCATGTGAGAAATTGCTAAGAAACTGAAGATTTCCTACAACGGTGTGCACTACTCCCTTCAAAGGACAGCAAAAACAGGCTCTAACCAGAGTAGAAAAAGAAGTGGGAGGCCGTGTTGCACAACTGAGCAAGAAGATAAGTACATTAGAGTTTCTATTTCGACTTCAGAGTAGAGTGGCAAAGAAAAAGCCATATCTGAGACTGGCCAATAAAAGAAAAAGATTAAGCTGGGCAAAAGAACAAAGATATTGGACAGAGGAAGACTGGAAAAAAGTGTTGTGGACGTATGAATTCAAGTTTGAGGTGTTTGGATCACAAAGGAGAACGTTTGTGAGACGCAGAACAAATGAAAAGATGCTGGAAGAATGCCTGACGCCATCTGTTAAGCATGGTGGAGGTAATGTGATGGTCTGGGGTTGCTTTTGTGCCGGTAAGGTGGGAGATTTGTACAGGGTGAAAGGGATTCTGAATAAGAAAGGCTATCACTCCATTTTGCAACGCCATGCCATACCCAGTGGACAGCGCTTGATTGGAGCCAATTTCATCTTACAACAGGACAATGACCCTAAACACACCTCCAAATTGGTAGGATCTTGGTGAGGATGTTCCCAATTGCTGCTTGGACCTTTATTAAAGATTTACCTCTCTCATATTTTGCACCTGAGCAAACTTCTACGGAATAAACATGCAAAGCCCATCTCTACGCATCTTTGATAATCCAACATAACTTTTAGCTCCTCTTCTCACAAGAGAAAGAAGAGTTGAAAGCATGCAGTTAACTCAGTGGTCGTACTAACAGAGGATCACACGTCTCCCAGACGTCGACACTGATCCAGGTCATGCACAAAGGCAAATGTTAAGGGTGGAGTTAAGGCTTAAATCTCTAAATCCACCATTGTGCTATCTCACCCTGTAAGCAGGAGAGGCAGCTGTTACCCAGGCTGTTTTGATTCCAGCATGCCAAACTCTGACACCTCTACACTTTTACTGCAGCCTACCGTCTCAGGTTGTGTCCTACTTTTTGTGAGCATGTTACAGGAGCTTAAAAAACCTAAAAACACAACAAAGTGTCACCAAACAAGATGGAAGCGTGGCGAATGGTTCATTTTTCACATCCAAAGAATGCCTGACAGATCATCAGAGCTGCATATAAAATGTTGCCCATGTGGTTCTTGCAGAACCAAGGCGACAGGGTTATAATGATAAAATGGGATTAGAGAGGAAGAGGAGGGGATAATGGTACAAAGAGTGGAACTGACTGTTAACAGGATCACCCAGGTTACCATGTCATGCTTCGACTTTAACAAACACAAGGTCAGTAAAGAATAACACACACCAGATTAGCTGCTTCACATTAGGACCAGGCCACCGAAGCAGGAATTAGAGCAGGGTGAGCCGTAAAACAGGGAGAGTCTCAGAGTCTAGTAGGAATATTTGCACTTTGTACATTTTGTCACTTAACTACATATTCAGTCAACTTTAAGAGAATTGCATATGATGCACCAAAACAAAGCAGCATAGTTGCTAAGTGCAAGTAAAATGATGCATATTTTATTTCAATGTATGAAGTTCTGTAGAACCATTTGCTCTCTGAAGTCACCCATGGGTTCAGGTTTTAGTCACAGTAAATGCAGCCATTCTGTTTCTGGCCTCAGACAGCTCAGGGTGACGATGATGACAAGCAGGGTTGGCTTTTAAAGTAATAGTGTAAACTTGGTGAATCCAACAGATTTTTTTTATTCAGTCCATTGGAAAAGAAGGAAAATGCCAAAACTGCAAACCTACCCTGATACGACTGTTCCACTAAAGTTCAGAAAAACAACCAAGAGCCTTTTTGTGACTCTGAAGAAGAATTGCAGAAATCCACAGCTCAGGTGTTGACAAGGAAAACTATAACTAAAGAACTTCACAAAAATACATTTATGGAAGAACAGCGAGAAGGAAGATATTTTTGACAGTTTTCTGCTCATATGAAACCAATATTTAACGTTTTGACACATCAAATGCACTAGTAAGGGTAGGGTGACAGGTTAAGGTTAATGAGAATATGTTTGAGCCTAAGCCAAGGTTAAACTTGGAAGAAAACTGTTAGATGCAGCTGCAAAACTTGAGATCGAGTCTCACAGCCAGAAAAATTAATGCTTTAGTTTAAACATACTCATGTTTTTTAATTTTCAAATTAACATAAAGACTTGAATTTAATCGATAAGCTGCTCTAAGACTCTAAACTGATGCTACTCATTCAATCTGACTGAGTTTTTACTTTTTTGTAGAATGAAAATGGAAATAAAAAACCTTATTTATAGAAGTGCATCGCTTTTAGAGTTATACATCCAAAAAACTTTTAGATGTTACTGCAGCAGAAGATGACTTTGCACGGTTTTCACTGATTTATAAGATCTATATGTCTATATATGTTTCTTTCATTGATTGATTAACTTTATTGATCTTCCAGTGGAGAGATTTACTAATTCATTTCCCTTTTCCTTCCTTTCTGTTGATCAGTTCAAAGTAAAAAACACTAAAGTTTGTAGCTGCTATAATTTCTTAAACAATATTTGTGCAAAAGATGCAGCAATTCCACTAAAGTCTATAAATAATACATCAGACAATGCAAAATGTTATGTTAATCCTTGACTTTATGCAAAGATAATGCAACTATGAGGAGCTTTAGGCGCACCTACCTGTAGCTCACACCATGCCACCTCCACTGTTGTTTCCGTGTCCAAACCTTTATACACGGTCTTGAAGGAACCTCTCCCGATCTCTATGTTGAATTTGAGATATCGTCCATCAGGTGAGGTTGCCACTGCTTTGGTTTCCACATCCTCCCTCTCCTCCTGCTCCCACTGCGTTTCAAAGGTGATGCGGGACAGCACCTTGTTCTGTCGGTGCTGGAGCTCGTTATCAGAGTCCGAGCTCGCTTCGTGAGCTTTGGCTCTGCGTTCAGAGGGCCAGTTTCCTCCGGTGGACCCCGCGGCGTTGGGCTCCTGGCTCCCCGAGGGCGCATCGGTGCCTGCGTCCTGACTGGAGACGGGAGACAGCTGCTTTGGAGACTCGTCCGCTTTTTCCTCCTCTACTCTGGACTCCGCGAGCGTCAGGATGTTTTCCGCTGACCAGGACAGGGCTTTGGAGAGGGCGCTGCTGTAAAGAGGGGAATCAATGTCCATGGTGATTTTTTGCAGGCAGTAGGAGTTCCTCCGCGCGTTCAAGCCATGCGTCCTGAGGACCGTGCGGGATAAGCAGTCGTCCGTCATGTCCACTGAGAGGCCTGGGAAGCCGCGTCCTGGGATCTCAACCTGTGCGTGAGACATTGTGGCGCTTCAAGGCTTTCCAATTTTAGAGCCTAAAGGTGGAAACGACATTAGACACATTTGGAAAAAACTGCAGAATCACTGCGAATCACAAGATATGGGAAGAGATTCAACATTTCCGACTAATAAAAATAAAAACTAAACTCCATGCATTAAAAGGATACTTACTTTTGCGTAAAAATGCGTAACCCATGAAACTCGTGCGTAAAGTTAACGCATAATTGAAGTCTCTGTTAGCTCTTCCTTTTTCTCTAATTAAACCTCTGCTCTTCCCAGAGACCTGAAGACATAACCTCCTGTGAGAGGACGGAGCAGCCAATATCAACAATGCTCCAGTGGGCCGTGCGTCCTGATCGCTCCAACTCCGCCCACCGCAGCCTCTGACGCGCAGAGATCCATCCGGAGGGAGCAACTGCTTCCAAAGTTACAGAAGATCATTAAAATGCGACTATTTGTTTTATGGGGGGGAAATTGTGAAATAAATAATGTGAAAATGTAATAATATGACGATTTAAAAAGGAAAAAAAATCTATCTATCTATCTGTTTTTTAGTTGATGTAGAAATAATTACAGGTACAATTTAGATTTTAGAAATTAGAGACTAAACTTCTTACTTTTTATTCTGATCTGTAAAGAATTCAAAAATAAAACACATAAAAAAAACAATTTGTGGTAATAACATTACAAAAGGCGCAGGTGAAATCTAACAACTGTCTTATAATTGTTGAAATATTCATTGTACTACAGTACAGAAAACTAATTTTATTCTTAAAGTGTCATAAAATAAAATGTATTTGGTTAACTTTGAACGCGTTCGATGTTTGTGTTTCTAATTCAGTTCAGGTGGATTTAAGTGTTGAATTTCTTTTACTTTCAGTCTGACCTAATTTTTTCTCAGCCTGAAAGAGAGATAAGCAACCATGATGGAAAGGAGAGGAGAGCAATTCTAGGTCTGCCTGCAGGGGGAGCTACAGGACGGTGGAGCAGCTGGAGTTTCTGTAACAGGAAACCACTATCAGCAAGGCCATACTGGGCTCCACCTGTGTAACAAGAACACTACATGGTTTTATCAGCAAACACAGAAATACACACATATACACGACTCCCTGGAGCCGTATCATCCTCACAGCACATGATGTGAGCAGGCCATCCAACATGCTGTCATTCAACGCAGCTGCAGACACAGAGAGCTCCATCATGGAGGATTTACTCTGCACGTCTCAGCCTGTGGCATTTACAGGATTGTAGGGAAGTTTTGAATAGTCCCTTTTTATTCTTAATGCTTCCAATGCTCCTGATTCCAATATATTTTCTATTTTTTTTTTTTACATCTAACCATGACGACATTTTCTACAACATACTGAGGAAATACAAAGCTTACAGCCCAAAGGTCTGGCTAAAGTAGATGAGGTATTATTCAAATCAGACCTAATCAAATAAATTATTATATTCTGAACTGCTAATGAGTGGAAATGTATATTAAAAAAGCTAAAACAAAACAGAAAGACTTAAGATTTACATAAAAGACCAACACACAAAAAAAATTGAAATCTTACTAAGTCATTTTTCTGAAAATTTTTTCTTGGTTTGAGGAGGTAAAAGAGACATTTTGCCAATGGAACAAGACAATTTACATTTAAAATAACAAAACACAATTGCATGTTCTTATTTCAAGTGCATATTATCCAATTATCTTATTTTAGGAGTAAAAATACTCATTCTATTGGCAAACAACCTCATTTACCTACTCAAATTAAGGGTAAATACATTTAATTTAAGAAAGTTTTACTTATTTCTAAATTGTTTTTCCAGTGCATAAAAGTAAGGTATAGCTGAAGTGGAAAATAATTAGCTTTAATGAAACTTGTGGGAATAGAAATCTGAAAGGTGCGGCATGCATATGTCGGCCCCTTTTACTCCATTTATAGAACAATCTTTCACTGTTAATCCATCTGGAAGTCTTTCAGTGATGACAAATAAGCCCCTTCTGCCAGCTTCCCTTTTATTTATCAGCGCCATTGAGCTTTTTTTTTTTATCTGCTTGACACAACATGATACAGCCACTGCCATGTTTTTTTGTTTTTTTTTTTTTAATTGAAGGTAGGTTTAAGATGATGTGCACAGTTTTGTACATTTCAATCTGAAAAATTCACACAAACAGAAAAGATAATTAGGAAAAATGTATTGACCAATTACTTGGTCTTTGGCGCTTAGACCTTGGCAGGAAACATAGCGCTTAATTTTGATAGATAAGTATGAACAGGAGTAAAGAATAGGGCTGTTTCCCTCCCGGCTTGAAACTGGTGGTGGAGTGGAGATAGATGAAGTTGGTCAGTCTGTAGACTGCTGGTTAGTGAGACGGTCTGCTGAGCTTTATGGGGAGATCCAGTGGACTGACTGGGCTGATACTAGAGCTTGACTCAGGGACCTGGAAGATGGAAGTTCAGTTTGGATAACACAGGTTGAGAGAACCTATACAAGATTAGCAAGCATGAAGCTACAGTGGAAAGGAAAAACTCCCCGTACGGAAGAAACCTCTGGCAGAACCAGGCCCAACATGGTGGTCTTCTGCCGGACCGGTTGAAATGAGAGAGGGAATTCAGTAAGATTCCGGGAGGAATGACACCCTGATGAAGCTTTAGCTACGATGGTGGAGGAGGGTTAAAACGCGGTCATTTGAATGAAGTCACACAGCGCATCTGCCGCCGGCGCACAGGAGCAGACAAGCGGGGATCGGAGGCCTTTTAAGATGAACTTTGGATGCCGATTGGCTTTCGTGGATGTGAGGTTTATAGCTGATTGGCTGTGTCTCAGGTAGATGTAGGAGAGCAATGAGTTTCTTCAGTTAAACTTCCGCCTAGGCTCCTTTTTTCATGCAGCCAGACAGAATGAGTTTGGCTTAATCTAACCAGAACACCTGCTTTCTTGTTTTGTTGTGTCAACTAGATAATTGATTCCCAAAATGGGGGTCGAGGCACCAATTGGGGTCACAGATAAACAAGTAGAGGTCTTGATATTCTCTACAGTAATTAAACCAAACAACAAATATGATAATGAAGCATATTTAAAGATACAGAAACATCACTTAAAGAAAAGTTTTTTTTGTATATCTGTTTTTATTACAGATATACTGATGTTTTATAGATTATTAAAATTGTTTGCTGCTCAGGAAATAGTTTGGGTCATGGAAGTTTAGGAACCTCTGCACAAGATGGATGACTCTGATGTGCAAAGACTTCTTTTGACTTTCCTTCAGTAATGGGGGAATGTTTAATGTTCCTGTCAACATGTTAACCCATCGAAACTTCAGACATCTGCTTCTCTGGTTGAACCTTTCTGTGCCCAGCTTCAGTTTGTGCGTCTTTGCAAGACACCACATCTCTTGAGCTTTTTAGATGATTCAGATTTAAAGAAAAACTGAGAGAATGAGGCAATGTTAACAAATTCTTAATTTATTCTCCTGAAGAATATGAAAAAAGACAGAGGAAAAGACAACAAGTGCGTCACAAGAAGCTACAGTACAACAACAGGATCAGAGCAATCAGTATACAAAGTAAAGTCGATCGAGCTAGGATTGCCTCGCGCCTGCAGTGTTCCTCCTCTGGAAGCATTAATTCAGGAAATAAAATAAAAAAGTCCCTTTAGCCTCATGTTGTGGTATTTCTTTGGGAAGTCCAGCTGGGAAGGGAGGAACAACAGCCGAGCCGACGTCCAGAGCTAATCATACGCAGTAAACTTGTTGACAGAGAAAATGGAGATCGAACTAGTTGCTTTTAAAATCTAAATGAAGGAATCGAGTTACAGCTTGTGGAGAATTCCCATAAAATACCAAGACAAGATAGTGTTTAGTCCCCTGATACTCATTGCATGTTTAAATGGCAACAAATGTCACCTGTGATAACTTTAGAAACACAGTGTTACCTCAGATGCTCTTTTTCCCTCCATAAACAACAATGGTTCTCTTCCAGAAAGAGAGGCTGTGAATCGAAAGGCAACTACAACAAGAGCTAAAGAACCAGCATCTGCCAGGCTGGGCATCCAGGCGCGACCCATCCAACCTCACACAGACACATCCTAAAGATTCGCCTTGCTTCCCGGCTGGAGTGTTCAGTTTGATTCCAGCACCGCTTCAGAAAAACTTGACGCCTTTTCCATCATCCATGGTGATGATCTCTGCTTTTCCTTCCGCCTGTAAAGCCTGCAGGGAGCGCTGCAGCATCCAGTCCTCTAAACCATGGAACTCTGCAGCAAAAAGAAGAACAACCTATTAGAGGGAGCATTACCCAAACACAATATAAAGAACTTTAGATGGTTCAATGAATTGAAAAGAATAATGCATCTTTTAAATGTCTTCCTGTATTTAAAATTTTTATTTATTCATCTTGTATATCAGCATTTTATGTTTTACCATTTAAACACTTTGGATCCAGGAGAAAAAGAAAAAAGATATAATAAAAACAACTTTAATCATATAAAGCATAATGAATTAAAGGGGAACACCTTTTTTTTGTACATTGGCCCCTTGGTTTTACGTTATTACATCATGTTCTACTCACCCATATTAGTTTTGTGTCATTTGGAGCTTTTCTGTAGATATTCTGTTTTGTCATATCCAAGTAACGTCTTCCTATGGGCAACGAGTTGAAGGAACAAACTAGATTGTTCATAATTTATTCTTTATGGTACGCCAGCATTCATAACATGTAGGCCAATCACTGTCCCCCCAGACATCTGCGGTTATATCTTTTATATCTATTTTTTTTTTTAACAAAGCTGCTTGTGTATGACGTCATCTGTACGCCGGACTGGAGCTGTGACAGGCAGCCCGGGCCACAGGCGGCTACGCTCTACCTCTTCTATTCATTCTAGCTAATCTGAATCCTAATTCCATTTCGAGAGCGAGATCATCTGTGGTAGTAGCACTAGACATCTTCCAGGCATGTGAGTAAAACTAGCAGCAGTTCAGCGGACAGGAAGAATGAATGGTAGCCGGCGCGTGCAGATGATGTCATAAAAGCGCCGCTTTGTTTTTAAAAGATATAAATATAAAAAACTAGAACCGCGGATGTCTGGGGGACAGTGATTGGCCTACATGTTATGAATGCTGACGTACCATAAGCAGTGGTGTCAAAA
>NW_015150471.1:548780-550379 GCF_000732505.1 Cyprinodon variegatus
TAAAATGAAGGGGCCAATGTAAAAAAAAAAAAAAACGGCGTTCTCCTTTAAGATCCTCTAAAGCATCTGAGCTTTGATGGGGTCAGATTGAAAATATTGTTTTAAAATAGTAAGTAGTAAGCAGTGTATTTAAGCAAGTTGATCAGAACAAAACATCCACCTGCTAGTAATACGATGTGAGAGATTTCTAGATAAATAGAGACTGATTGATTGAACGACTTAATTGATCTCACAGTGGAGAAATTTACTCATTATACTCAATAGAAAGAAATAGCAAGGTGCCAAAAAGAGCACCTTTTGGGGGAACTTACAGTGAACGAACGTACGTACGTACGTACATACATATATACATACATGACAGCTGAAGTCTCTTATTTGGCAGGATTATTAAAGAGTTATTGCACAGGGTATTAACATGGGTATTCATATGATGCATATAGTTTTAGGCTTTACATGTAAATACTGAAATAAACCAACTTTTTTCATTAACATTTAATCAAAAGAAATTCTTATTTCAGAAAAATCAGCTCCATCTATGCAGCTTTTGAACAGAATGAATCATAAAGTACTGAGCTGACGTTGGAATTGATAAAACACAGCAGATGACAACGCTCCGCTTATTATCACCGACTGTGGGAAGTTTAGGCTGGATTTCATACAGGCTGGATTCCGTTCTTTTCCACTCTTGCTCCAAACTCTAAGGCCTTGATTTCATAATGATTGCAACAATTTAATTTCGTCTGGGAAAGATGACTTTAGGCCACCCAATGAGAGTTTAATCCTTTTTCCTCCGAGCTAAGGGCAGACTCTTTCAGCTGATATCCATGGTTTCATCCGTGGTGGTACTTCCTCCATCTGCAGTCGTTCATGGCTTCAGAACTTCCCTGAAACTCTCCAATCTGCTTTGCATAAACTCTGAAGACTCCAATCACCATTGTTGTTGGTGCAGTTTTCCTTTACATCTAACTTTATATTAATCTGCTTCCATTGAACCATTCAGATTGTCTAGTAGCTTCGATTGTGGATTTCCCTCCTTCTGGGACGTTTCAGTATTTGCTGGGAAATTATAAAATCTATCATCCACATGTTTCTGGAAACTACAGGACCACAGTCTAAACTATTATTCTATTTTTTTTTTCCATTTCTCCAATTTTTCTTGCTTTTATTCTAGTTCTGATTCTTGGTACATCAAATGTAAGCAGAAAACGTCTCATAACCCATTTTTTTGCTGGAATTAAATCAAAGAGCAGACTACGTGGATAAACAGGAATAGCTTTAAGCCTTTGGTTGAATACTTGAGTAACAACTGGACACATGGATGGTATGAGATCCCCCTTGGAGACTCCTCTTTTTCATATCCCCAAAAAGTTTGGGAAGAAAATAAACAATTCTTTGAAATTACAGACTTCAAAATACGATCCAAACGTAGCAGTGAACGATGGCGTACCTTCACCATCTGTGTCATCACCGTTGGAGAGCTCATAGAGTGTAAACACCGTGTTGTTCATGCCATTTTTAGACACCTGTGGAAACAAAGTAAAGAAGAAAAAGATTAAATAATAAATAAATAATACCTTCTTTTAAAGATGTCTGCACTAA
>NW_015150471.1:550884-552235 GCF_000732505.1 Cyprinodon variegatus
ATCAAAAAAGTACTCCAGAGTGTTGTTCAGCATGGGGGTGAGTAGAAAATGAAGGCTAATCATGTTTTGGGTGTACTATTCCTTTAAGTCCTAGAGCAACATGAAAATTAAAGATAAACATGACATTTAGTTTCTGCACACCAAACATCAGTGCTAAAATGAACAGAAGGAGGGAAAACACAACTATCTGCATCAAAAAGCAGAACATGTTATAATCGGAGTCAAGTACTGACTTATATTACTGTTATCTGCTGATAGAAATATCAAACATTTGGGAAAAAGAATCAGTCTTTCCTTATAACAACAAACAGCACATTTTAATGTAGCTCTACCAGCTTCACCAACAACAATATTATTGGTAACCGGAACAAAATGTACAATAGTCCAACTGCTGTTTATATTATCTATACACCCGCATCATGAGTGACGTATCTAGCATGGATTATAATAGCTGCTGTCCTACAGCTGGACTCTTTAAATGTGTTTCATTAGTAATTAAGCGTACAGCACACAGTGTTGATGGAAAAACAGACAATTATGCAACCTGAGGCGGTGCAGAGCAATGTTGTTGATTTGTTGTTTATGTGCACTAGAAGAGCATAAAAGGAAAGTTTAAGTTTTCCATTTTGGTAACTGGTCGACACTATCTTGAGGAACGAGAGTTGGTAGCATGGATAATGAAAGAGCTGAGGGGGAACATATAGATTAATAGGTCAGGGATTTATGATGTGCAAATAATGAGACCATGAAACAACAATTTTTTTATTTTAACACGCCATTTAAACTGGACAAGAACTAAAAATATACATGAGGCCATTGTGGAACTGGTTGTCACTACCCGATCCGTCCTGGAAGCACGATCCATCCAGCACATGCGCGGACAGATGTACATCCAGGTGTCCATAAATAATGTAATTATTAGGCAGGGGCGGATCCAGGATTTTCAAAGGGGGGTGCGCACCTAAGGGTCATGGGGTCAAGGGTCACAGGTCAAGACAATGTGAGGCTAAAAGACCAAAGAATACCGCGCGTTCTGGCTGGAAACGCGCGGTGACGTAAAAAACATGCACTCGCGTAAAATATTTGGAATGGTTGGAACTGCGCGTTATTGTACATGCGATTATTGGCCCAATCGGCTTGCCATATCGCAAAGGGGGGTGCGCACGCCCCCGCCTGAATCCGCGCCTGTTAGGGGTGGAACGGTTCACAAAATCCACGGCTGGGTTCGGTCCACGGTTTCATGGTCACAGTTTTCGGTCCAGTTCGATATAAGTTGATAGGAAAATCTATTATGTCTTGTATAATATAACACGTGTTGCACAATGCTTTTTTTTTTTTTTTTTTCAACAAA
>NW_015150471.1:552857-555120 GCF_000732505.1 Cyprinodon variegatus
GAACCGAACGGTTCGGATGGTTTTCATAAACCGTTCCATCCCTAGTAATTATGGTACTAAAATTACGTATTTCTATCCTTAACTCACTAAAGAATGCTATTACACGTCTTTAAAAAAAAAAGTTTTATTACTTTTGTGAGACAATTTTTATGCTTTTTACATTTTCTTTTCTGATGTCATCATCAGGCATGCTCAGAGCAGTTCGGTAATATATGTTTATCATGTTGATCTGCATTTTAGTTGTTTTTTTTTCTTTAGATTACGCACTATATACCGTAAGGTTAACACGAAAGGAAAACATAAAACCCAAAAAAAGACTAGATTTATGTTTAAATCCAAAGCTGAAAAGCGTAGGATTCCATTTCCGTTGCAGATCGGGCACAGAGTGATAAAAAAGAAAGGATTTTAAGGCATTTATTTTCTCAGGAAATACATTATTAACCTTTAACACATATTTCAGTACGCTTACTATTTTTGGGGAGGGAAAAACGTCATTTAGGTCTTTTTAACAAAATAAAATTGAGGGCGACCCGGATGAATATCTAGATGCGCAAACACAAATGAGCTAAAACTCCAGTTTGGTTTGAAGAAAAGTAACCCCATAGCATGATGCTGCCAACACCATGGGCCACTGTAGCTCTGGTGGTGCTTTGATAAGTTTTTATGCCAAATATTAATTTAGAAAATATGTCAAAATCTTTCATTTAGTTTAACTAGACCAGACAGCTGCCAGAGCTGGAATACCTCGAAGTACAACATCTTAGTCGAAACTAATGGAAAAAAATTAAATAAAATAAAAAAATTTGAATACTCATATAGATCTGTAAAATATTTAAAATGATTAGCCATTATGTTGAGATCTATAGCTGAGCTGGTTTTACTTTTTAAGCCAGAATTTTTTTTTTTGTTGAAAAAGCTAAAAAATAAAAAAATAAAAAAGTGTTTGTAATATTTATTACTTAAAATGTTAGCACACATTTTACAAGGAACATTACAGCCTCAGTTGAAAGGCCAAGAAGGAGGAGACGAAGTAAAATTATTCTAATAACAATCTTTCAGAGTTAAACTAAGACTTCATTCAAAAAGCAACCAAAATATCAGCATTTTAAATCATTATTTTATATCTAATGGCAAATTCTCATCAAAATATTCATCTAACTTAAAACTTCAGTCTTTTTACTTGGCCCTTAAGGTCAACAAGTGCATAAGCCAGTGTTTTAGTCTGAGTGCTTTAGATAAGCAGTTCCCTCTGCTGAGATTAAACGTATCTCTGATATTTAAGGTTTTACCGCAGAAAGACAAACAGTGTGGTTTCTCACGCTTAAAAGACAAGAGAGGAGACTGGCATGCTATCTACGGACGTGTATCTTTACTGGGATTTAGTGCGCTCTGATTTCACTTGGATTCTGCCTTATCAAAGAGATAATGTGCAGATTTACTACGACAATAAGCTAACAACCATCATGACATTGAATTGGTAAACCTTCGTTTAACCCAAAGAATCCTCTGAGCTGAAACAACAGAACAGCAGCTTTGTTATTTAAAATTCACTATCAGATTATATGCTGTGGTCATTTTGCAGATCTTTGATATTTTCCAATATCCATTACTGTTATGGAGTTATTTATTCTCCAGGTGCATAGTTTTTATATTGTTAAAACTGTGCACTTTACAGTACAGTATTTTTTTTCATTTTTATTCACTGCTCACCATTATGTTATTCTTATACATTTTTCTAAGGAGACCATTTTTTCTATAATCCTTTTGCTGCTGTAAACACCAGAATTTTCCCCATTATGGGACAATAAAGGGATTTTCTATTTTATTCTATCCTAGATTACATAAAATTAGAGAATAATTCGATTTTCGTTCCATCTTGAGTTTTTGTTCTGGAAATAACTGCTTAACTTCAGACCGACAGCATAGAGAGGATGCTTTAAATTATCAAATAATGTAGTTTTCAGCTGCAGAACTTTAACTTTAAAACAATAAACAGGAATCTGTTCCTGTTTGTTTTGCTTTTATTTAGAAAAACTTAATAGGATTATAATAGAGAACGGATAATCCCATTGCTCTGTCCCCCTGATGCTGAAAAGCCTTTATTAATTTATTTTCTTTGGATTTTTGCTGCTTTTTAACATCTCCCTCTCAGAGGAATCTTTTTTGCAGGCATTAAAAAAAAGCTCTTAGCTCTCAACCAGCACAGTATAAACCCGAGCATTCCTTTGAATTGATTTGACTTTTGTCTTGAAAGAAAAATCTG
>NW_015150471.1:555224-558701 GCF_000732505.1 Cyprinodon variegatus
TCTTCTTCTTCTTCTTGTTTACTACTGGTGGTTGGCTTTGGTCGCAGTACCGCCACCTTCTGCTCTGGAGTATAATCGCTTCGCCTATGAGAAAAAGGAGCAGCGCATGAACCGAACGAAACGCACGCGAACCGAACCGAGACAGTTGAACTGAACGGTTCAGACGGTTTTCATAAACCGTTCCATCACTAATATATATATATATATAGATTAGTCAGCATTTCTTTAAGGTCCAATTAGTTAAGGGTTCCTTAAAATGTAATATTCTTAAATTATATTTCTCAATCTATCAAACTGATATTTGTTATTTCTGATCAAATGTGGCAACATTCATAAATACAAAAAAATAAATGCTTCAAATCAGTGTGACTTGGAAAATGAAAGGTTAAAAAAATTTTTTATTTTCTGCAATAAGCAAACTATAAACCCGAGCATTCCTTTGAATTGATTTGACTTTTGTCTTGAAAGAAAAATCTGGAATATAATTACTACTTTTCATTCTTAATTTCTTTTCCTTCCTTTCACAGAATATTTTACGGCTTAACAGAAGCCTGGCAGACCGATGAGTTAAGGTTGTTGTTCATAAGCAGCTGAAGTTTCTCTTTTACTGACCTACAGATTGCAGTCAGCCACTGGACTGAGAATTAATATTAAAAAAGCACCCAAAGTTCAAATTATTAAGCTTAAAAACGACACAGCAAAGAAATCATGAAATCAGATCACAACACAAAACAATTGACTGTATATCAGTTTTGTAAATATTTCTAAATCCACGGATAAGAATAATGGATTTAGGATCAGGTTGGTGTAGAGTTTGATTATCCCAGAGGTTTCAATGACATAATGAAAGAGAAATAATGCCAAAGAACATGTGATTGGAGAAACATTAATCTCTCAGCTCTATAAATAACAGATCCTCTCACATTATCAGCCGTGACAACAAAGTACAGTCTGTAACTCACCCACTGGTATATCAACTTCCCCCATTCCTCCGGTCGTCTCCACATGACCAAACACCGCGACTTATTTTTGTCCAACCACTCCAGGTTGCCTGAAGTCAGACACCAAGTAAGTTTATCACAGCTGGAGATGAGTGTGAGACAAACATCAGAGACATATTTACCTTTTTTCCTCAACTCCTCAAACACAACTTGAATGGCTTCCACAGAAAGTTTTCCTGGACTTCCATTAAGGTTAATTTCAACTCACATTTAGAAATAAATCAAAGAATAAAGATTGAGAAAGGAGAAATTCATCTAGTGGAGTAAAGCTGCGATATAAAGCCACAACCAGACCTGTCTTAAAAATCCAGAACGATCTAAGGACAAAATTATTTTCATTCACAATTTAAGCTGAAGCAATAATGCTCACAAAAAGTATTAAAACTAGTTTTATGTCATTAAAATCTCATAGTGATCTGCAGGGAAACAAAAGTGTTTTTTTTTATCAAGAGGCCCCTGGCTGAATATTTAACTCTTAAAGATGGAGCTCATAGATTAACATTTCTAGATCAAGGGTTGACCTTTAAGCACAGTCTGCACATTTCTCAGTCGGTCGTTCCACAATCAAACTGTTTTATCCAAACCTGATCAATGTTGAAGGGCCATAATTCTACTGTATGAACACCAAGCTGAATAAATAACATGTTTTTTTAAATAAAAATATTTATTTCAAGAATATAACAAAATTTCAACCAAAAAGGTAAATTAAAACACTTGTTGAAAATGCAAAAAACCCCAAAACTTTGCAAACGTTAGCATTACAAAATATATTCAAATATCCAACCAGGATTACGCTGCGTTATATTGTATAGCAAGGGAAACATGTGGTTCCTCTTTAACTTGCTAGGCTATTCCAATATGAATGATTTTGATGGGTTTTTTTTGTATATACTAGCCTCATGTTTAATCTCTACTGATTAAAGAAAATCAGTGATAAATTAATAACTGTCATATTTAAATACAATAACCCCAAGAGTTTAAATTAAAACATTAAAGGAGCAATAAGTAATACTGACACCTAGTGGCTCAAATTGGAACAACAAACCAAACATTCAGGCCTTATCTGAATATACTGTGCTCCTAATGTGTACAATAACGTGTCAAATAGGACAAAATAAATCTTGTAAAATGTTACCTGTTTGATTTAAAGGAAAATGGAAAAAAAGGATTTATTGTCCTTTGAATATGATTATTAGAAATGTATTGTTTACCCAGATTTCTTTTATATGAGTGATGAACATTAACTACAGTATTAAGTAATGAAGCATCGTGTGTTTCAGTCAGTTTAGTATGTTTTAATGGAGGAAACTTCATGTTTAAAGGATGTTGTTCTCTGTCTACATCTTTGAATATGTTTGTGTGTCTTATAAGCCCATAGAGGCCTTGCCTGTGATGATCTCGGCACTGGTGCTTGTTTAGTCAGAATTCTGAGAAAAAAGTCAGAATTCTGACTTTTTTCCCAAAATAAACTGCAATAAAATTTAAAATCAGTTAACTTTTTTTTTTTTTTTCCAGTGGCCCTAATCCTCTTCCGTACCAAGGGTAAGGGTTAGATGCAGAGGTAAATTTCTCCATTATGAAATCAATAAAGTTCAATAGTTATTGTAAGGTTTTATTATTCTATATCTCAATGCGAATTATTTAATTTTAAAATATCTTTTAAAAACACAGTCTATAATGTGACGATGTTATAATGTAAAATTTTAAGTCAAAGGTTTGTGGATGTAATGTTGCTTGTTGACTGATGTAAGATTTTTTTTTTCCTAAAGAAAAAAATCTTTCAAAGTTCTTGGATTTAGGCGATTCTCTTTTCTTTTTTTAGGCAAGTTATACAAGCCTCTCTGGAAGGCAAAACGTATTCTGGGTCAAGCAGTTCCCCAAACTCTTCACTCTCAGTGCTAAGAGGATGGTGATCCTTAATTATAACTTTTAAAAACTGCCTAGTCCTTCCTTTATAGCATTAAACAACCTGAGACTCAGTGTGCTTCTCTAAACAAACGGTCAGCGTCTCATACAGATAGAGGAGCCTATTTCCTTTTTTTCATACAACAAGGAGGGCTTAAAAGTCGCTACAATCCTCTTCTTCTCCTGTTGTTGCTTATTTAGATGACAGTTCACTTGCACAAATGCGACATTTCACCTGCGATAAATGGAATAATTGAAACAGAGACTTTTTGAGATCTATTCGGAGTCTAATAGATGAAAAGGACGTAGATCTAATATTTGTATATATTAGATTGAAATGATCCGCAGGCCGAAACCGTTCGTTTTCTTTCAGGCTCCATATCAAAACGTCTGGATGAGAAAACGATTTCTTTTCTTCTTTTAATGTATCTCATTGGGAGTTACTGATCTACCTCATAATAATAGGTTAGCGCCTCTGTTACAAGCAAAAAAGCAGCTGTATTGATCAGATTATTTTTTACAGCTATAAGCAGACTGTGTGCTTGACTAATGCACCAACGCACAGTGGCAC
>NW_015150471.1:559356-588526 GCF_000732505.1 Cyprinodon variegatus
AAATGTAGGCCTACAATATTATGTTAAAAACGTCAGCCACAGCCCTCAACATAATGACGTCGTGTGTTTTCCAACCCAGCCATCAGCCCCCTTCGCTTGAAACAGCTTCCAGCGCGCCTGCCAACGCATCCATGTTCCCCGACAAATCACTAGTTGAGACTATTTTCTGGTCCGCTTTTCTTTCTGGTTTCAAGGTTTGCAAGCTGCTGCTTTTTTTGCAAACACAAAATACTAAAATGCTGCATTTTAGGGAACAAGGAAGTAAACACAGGCTATGCACTAACAAAGTGGTTCTGCGCTGTACCTATAGGTTAAAAAAAGAAGCTTGACTTAGATGTTGTTTATAGGGAACGTTACTTCCATCGCAGGTAATAAATGAGATGATTTTGGTTCAATTCTACAATAAATGTCTTACTTATTGCTCCTTTAAAGGCCCAAAAACTAGATATTCATGTCATAATAAGTCAATCTAAACTACCGACTGGCGCTGTATAAATGATGAAGTGAAGCTGTACTTTCAGGATACGTTCTATCTTCTTGTTGTTGAACACAGGACTCTCCTGTGCTTCCATGACATCCACGGTGTAGAGCTTGTGGTGGCGGCAGTAGGACAGAACCAGGGAACACCAGGCCGCCAACTGTTTCTGTCTCGTGTCAACATTGGGCTGAAGTCTGTCAGCAAGGGAAAAAAAACAAAGAAAAGATCTAAGACATACTCATATTTTAAAACAAATCCATTTTAAAGCAAAACTAATGGAAAGTCTTCTCATTAAAACTATTAAAAATGTTTGTTATTAGAAACACTACATATAGGGGATCATTTGTGGTATTTTTTATAAAATGGATGTTTTGGTTTTAACAATTTTAATAAGTAATTATCGCTTTTATCATCCCCCACATGTCAAGTGTAGCGTCTTTACTGGATTAAATCTATAAAATTTATCTGGAGGGTTTCTTTCAGTTTTTTTTGGAAATTTTACATTTATTTTTTTCTTCATGCAACTTACACTAAAAGATGACAACCATTTAAAAAGCCATGCACTTGTTTTTTTTGGTCTGATTTGAACTTTTCTCTCAAAAAATGAAGTTTAACAGATCGGAGAATTTTTTTGGTTGGCCAATATATACTTCTGTTTTTCATTGAAATCTGATTAGGCCATTCTGCTTAAGCCATAAAGACACATTTGCACAACATTAGTTAAAAAAACAAAACAAGTAAATATATGAAATCCTAATTGCAAAACAACTTTAATTTGCCAATCGATCCGTTGGAGACTGATGGAAAGATTGGTTGGCTTTCACAGCAATTGGCAGCTAATGTTAAGCTTTGAGGAGTAAAAAAAAAAAAACACATTTTGTATAAGTGAATGCATTAACAAACAAAGCAGTTTTTTGCTTTGATTTATAATATTGTTTATGTTCATACTTAGTTAACTGGAAATCAGCACAGAGAAGATAAAAAATAATCGAAATGTATCAAACTCAAGTCATCAAAAGTCAGGATTCACCTAAAAGATGCAGGACATCAGCTAGTGAGGACTGGAATTTACTCCCCCGGCCTAATCAGTGCACAGTACAGTAAATTAATTAAAGTGCTGTATGTTTTTGTGTGCTTATTTGTTTGTTTTATAAGAGTTGTAATTGATATTCCTGAAGAAAATGTGGACTTTATCAGGTACTTATGGATAAGACTTTTATTTATCTGATCAAATGTACATTATATCCCTACCAATACAATGCTGTGGAAAAATATTTGCCAATGTTTGAAAAAAATTCTGTTTTCCTTATTAAAATTAAGAGTTATAGGTAATCAAACTTATTTTGATCTAAATATAATTTCAAGTTATTAAATTTTTAAGGAAAATAGCTATTCTAACAAACTTAAACCAGAGACAAGAGCAATATATTTATAATTATTTACTTATTGATTATATATTTGTAACGATATGAGAGTTAAATGACTCCATAATGGTGGGATGTCAGCGGTCAAACATCCTATAAAACCTATTTTCCACTCAGAGCAAACCTGCGAAAAAAACTTATTTCCATGCAAGAAGTTATTTGCACGGGACTCAATATAAATCTGCCACTGAAATCTGCCAGGAGTTGCTGTATGATTTACTTTAAAAAATACAACTGTGAGGGTGAAATTACTTCCTTAGCAATCTTAGCCAAAATTAGCTTGCTAACGTGAAGCTAGGTCCGGAAAAACAGTACGACTTAGTGAAGCTAAATAAATGGAAAATAATAAAAACAAATGTGTTTGGACGCTCTGTTTATGAAGTAGTTAATATAAATTCGACTCACGTAAAAAACGGTGGGAAATTATACTGCCAGGGCCACTCAAAACTCATCGCAGTGGATGCGGTGTTCACAGCTGTTAGTGTCCGGAAGAACATTAACTACCTAGGTAGTTCCGTTCCGGGCTAAGGAACTTAGACCCAATAGATCCTACAGTCGCTCAGGAGGTTGAGCAAACATAAGTCAACAGACTGTTTTAAAGCATTTAGATTAATACTTAATAAGAAAGCACCTAATACGTTTTTTTTTTATGTTTGTTTCGTTTATATTAGTTTTTTGTTGTTGTTTTATTTGTATTTCGTATTAGAATTAGAATAATATGGAGTCACTGATTAACACTAAGTTGTATAATTTAGGTCTACTCTGTGCAAACCTACGATAAAAAATATATTTATTTGTAACAAGAGGTTATTTTTTTTAATAATTGTAATTTATTCCAAAAAAGAAAATAAAAAACGATCCACTGGACTTTGTTCACGTAAAATAAGTGTCATTTATTCAAATAAATAAATAAATAAATAAATAAAATGAAAATAAAAAACTGGACTGAAGTTTGAAGACCTATTTATTGATTGACCTATTTATTAATGTATTGTTTTTCTTTTTTTTTTGGAATGACTATGACCCGGATGACTGACGACATCATTCATCAGTCAAGTGTCATTTAAGTTGATATTTAACAAATTTATCATGTATCAAACAGGAGCCTAACACTATGCTACTAAATTACTTACATTCAACATTGTTTTCATATTTGGAATATAATCAAACCATACAGAGCAAACAGCGAAGTAAAAATGTGCCAAATATCCATAAAAGATAAAAAGACACCACGGTTTCAAAAAAGCTTTCCATGAAACTGTTCTTAAAATTTAAAGCAAATTTATTTAGATACATTAAAAGTGAGTGGAATCATCACTGGGAAGATGTTCGCAGTTTCCCATCTACTGGTCAGAGCTAGAAATGCTATTTTAAACTTTCAGATATCATATTTGGTCAATTAGCAGATTAACGAGGTCATATTTACTGGTGTAACTGATGGCAGGCCCATTAAGCTGAATACATTTCTCTGTAGAGTAAGGAAGTTTGCTTATCTTCATTCTGTAACCTTTGCTTAAGTCTAAATGTGAAAAGTAAAACTAAAACACAAAATGGTTATACTCATTTGGATAGCTATAAAAATACTATAGGTTACTTTCTAACCCATAAAATTAAAGTTGCTTATTTTTGTTTTAAAAAATGGGTAAGATTATTTAACAATCCTGCCTTAAACTTCTGGGTAGACTAAGAACCTGTGCTTTACTTTGCCAAAGTTATAATGTAAGAATCTTCTGCTTGTAAGGGAGTAAAAATAGTCCTTCTCTTCCATTCTGAATTATTGTGGCTGCAAACATTTGCTCTGTTATTTTACTTGTTCTTAACAAGCTGTAAATTGAAAAATTCCAACAACAGGTGTTAAGTATAGTGAAGATGAGAGACACCAGGTTCAATGAAGCAGATAAGCTTAACCATATAATGCCAAAAGTATCGTATTTGATACATACGGTTTCTGAAATGTTTTGCATCTGACACCTTTTGCATAATTTAATGGTAAAAATTTTGCTCAAAATCCTATTGTACACAATCAGATATACCTAACACTGTCTTAATAATTATATCAAAAATGTATTTCTGTTTTTTCTTTTTACATATTTTGTTAAAAGGGCAAATAAGGAATTCAAACCAAAAAAAGTAATTTTCTGTTTTGTTTTATGCTTGGATCAGGCTTTAAAGGGTTAAGGCTACTGTTAAAGCAACCTGAGCTTCTGTCACCACCTCAGCAGAACCACAGCTAGATCACCTCCATATACTATAGACATAAAGCACATTATGTGGACATACTTTTCAAGTCACCCAAGTTTCTGTATGTATGAACAAATACTTTGAGCTATTATAATGAAGTGGTGAACAGTACATTATATTTATATTTTTAGAGAAACAGTATTTTAGATTTGCATAAGAAATAATCACCAGTATTTACCAAAATAAACATTTTTATCACATGTACCCAATGAAATTGATGACTTCGCTGTTTTGCTTTCAATTACAGGGATACTACTCTACTTAGAGCTACTCATTTGAAAAATATCACAATTTTAAATAAATGTACTAAATTTTTTAGGTTTCTTTTACTTCTTTTTGAACTGGTGTTTGTTGGTAGATTCAACAACTACTGGCCTTTTTGTCCAATTCTTGCTTGTGGGCATAACATTAAAACTCGCTTCCCCTCCCAGTTTGTAAAACCTCTGATAGGTGCAGCTGGAAGTGGGCCCCTAATGAACTTCTTCCAAGGGCCTCATAGAATCGGAGCAGCCACAAATTTAACATACAACAATAAATATCTGACACATTTTAAAAGAGAAAAAAGAAAACCTTGATTTTTTTTTTCAAAAGTTAATTTATTATAGAAAGAATTTGTGCTTTTTTCCACCAGCTTGCAGCATAACTATACCATTTATTACTATTTACAGGACATATAGTTATGCTAATTTCCTCTTTTCTGTTGGCTGTTAGATTAAGTTGACTTCAATCTGTTAATATATAACTATTTCTTCTCACTGTTTTATCTTACAAACTCCTCAGGTACAGCATAATTGAAAAAATACTCTCACAGTCTTTTACAATCTACATCTAATCCATTTTCTACTTCACACCAACATGTTGGCAATAATTTCATCTATTTATACATTTCTATATTACAATAAATTTAATGGGAAGAGTGAGAGGAAAAAAAATGGAAGATGTAAGAATACAATAACAGTTATTACCAGAATTGATATCATGTAACATCAGATCCTAAACAAACGTTAGAAAGAGATTAAATGCTTAAAAAAAAAAAAAGATAAAAGCTCATTTAAGACAGCGTTAATGCTTCCCAGGTTTTACCAAACTGATTTGGACATTTTTACTTCATCTAAGAGGAGAAAAGCAAGCATCAAATAGGAGAAAGTGGCTTTAGCAGCTTTCGAACATTTAGATTCTGAAAGCAGTTTGACACAGAGTGCTTCTTTCACTGAAGAAAAGTAAAATCAGTGCAGCTCAGACTTATTCCTACAATACTGGAACAGAGAGTTTGACAGTGCGAACGTCCTCAGGCAAAAAAAAAAACAAACATACAGAGCAAATCCCTTATCTTGGCAGCTTAATTTCAACGGCACTTTTAATTTATTCCATACATCTTTAATTTCACATGTGGTACTAAAGCTGCTGATGTGCATACGATGGGAAATCTTAAAAAAAAAAAGAAAGAAAACAAAAAGTCTAGCACTTTTTTACACGTTCGTCCAGATGTGCGTGACTGTTTTAGCTTCAGCTAAACAGACGGTTGTATTCATTCAGGATGAACTCCACGATCTGGTTCTGGAAGACCATGTGCATGGTGATGTTCGCTGTCTCCGTCTCCGGCCGAAGCAGCGTTGGGCCGAACACGATGGCGACGTTCTGCACAGTCATCCGGTTGCTCTCACCGTATTGAATTACCCTGATATTCAAAGAAAAAACTACAAGTCACCCATCAGCCCCACCACAAAAATATATCTCCTGCAGGAAAATAGATTTCACTCTAAAGGCAAGAGATTGCAATCATTTCATGGTTCTAAATTAAAGGAGGTTAAAAATAAATGCCCCACTTTTTAAAGTTAGATTCAATCTCGAGTACAATTTTTGGTGAAAGTGAGGTAAAAACTTTTGAATGACATTGTCAAATTAGCATTATAAAATTAGCAAAAGTAGAAAAAAAAATCAAACCTTTGTAAATGCCCAAAAAGCAGCTTCATAGTGTCATGGTTTGCAGGAGGAAGTGATCTAACCAGCTCAAAAATGTGAGACAGCTTTGTGTTGTAATCTGCAATTCCTAGGAAAATGGTGCAAAATAAGTTATCAGTTAATACTTTGTAAATATAGAGCAATCTTTATTAAAATCCTTCAAATAGAACAAGAGGTTTTGCAAAATTATTGATAAAATAAGGAGTGAAAATGTGCTCACTTATGGCTGCAATGAAGCTGTTAAAGTGGCTGTAGGGGAATAGAGGCTCAGGAAGCTCTCGGAAAAATAATTTCAGTGCTCCGGTGATGACATGAACGTCCTCCCACTGACCATCCTCAAGGTCCAGTTCCTCTGGATAATGCAACAAGCACAAACTATTAAAAAAACAGCAGGGGGCGCTGTTGTTTAAATTTAAAAGACATCATTAAGGAAGCTCACCATGATCCGCCTTGAAGCGAAGCTTCTGTATGACAGCAAGGTTTCCACTGACTCTGTACAGCCCATCAATGTCTAAACCTGTAAACCACACAGCAGCTCCTCTCAATAAGTAGTTTCATATAAAACAAATAAAGATTTTATCATTATTTAGCCTTTCTAACTCACTTACCTCTCCTTTCTACTGCTTTAACACATTTTTCCACAAAACTAGGAACGGTGGCCCTCTCCTGAGCACACAGCGTGGCCAGATGACAACCAAACACATTTTCTAAACAAAAGTAGAACATTATTTTTAGCAGCGTGACAAAAAAATACATTAAAAAGCCTTTTAATACGCAGCTAAGGACAAAGAAAATCAAAACAAAACTGCTTTGGAGATATATCAATTAAACCTCACAAATACCAGCATAAAATTTTCAACCATACATATTATTTTTATACTTTTGTAGTCAGTTATTATATTTTCTACCTGTGTCAAATTCAATGTCACACATTGAAACTAAAGACCTAAAAAATAGGTTAAAATGCACCTAAAACAATAAAGCATTGAATATTTGATAATGCAAATGGGGGGTTATTTTTATTAGCTATTGATAAAATCATTATCTAAGCATCCTGGCATGAACTGACCTCGGAAATAACCCTTTTCTTTGACCGACTGCAGCGTTGGCCGCTTCATGAGGAACTTCATGAGCTTGGTCCGAACCTTCTTCGGATCCGTTTCCCCCGCAGCGCTGGGGGACTGCGATACGCTTGGCCTTTGGGCTAAAAACAAACAAGATATTTCAAGATTTTGTTGCAAATATAGTTCTCTAAAGCCTGTGTAAGTGTATATGGGTCCAGCGTTCCCAGGCCAGAGGGAAATACAGTCCTTCCAGTGAACTCTGAGTCTGTCCCAGAGTTAATGCTTATAAAACCAATGCAACCAAGTGTCCTATACTGATACCAGAACCACGTTTCCTCCTGTTAATATCGAGAAGCAGAGGCTTTATAAGCTCTGCATGAATCCCAGAGGTCTTAAACTTATCTCTAAGGGTTGCTAAGTCATTTCACCATCTTGGTCTTTTAGTAATGATCCACATTGCCTTGCAATAGTTGAAGCTAAAGTGGCTAATCTAGCAATATTAGATTTAATCTATAATGCTTTTATTTATTTCAAGAAAAAAAAAAACAAGACAAGAGTAAAATAGATTTGACTATAAGAATATTTACTTAACAAAATAGCTTAAAATCAACTTTAAAAGAATCCAGACTTTGCTTCCTTTAGGTGGAGGTGAGAACGTGTTCTGCCAAACGTAGCAGGGAGCGTAGCAAAGGGGACCTGGAGATGCTGGCCCCTGGACCAGCTGAGGACACGGCTAATAGATAGGATGGACCTTTCCTGGTTTTACGGGTGAGTAGAATAATCTAATACTGGGACTGGGAGCCAATGGAAGGAGAAAAGGATGGAAGTGATCAACTCGTAATGTCCAATCTGGAAGATAGAATTGCATGGATAAGTTTTTGAGTGTCAGATTGGTAAAAATTTAACAGATCTGGGAGATTTTGTGGAGATGGATTCCTTATAAGGTTGTCTGTCAAAGGTGAGTAACTGATCGAACCAGACATCTAGGTAGGTTAGTGGAGGGGAAAGAACGATGACTATGCAGGCAGGTTAAAGATGCAAGATCTGCTCTGCTGTCCACAGGCAGGAGAAAAGTTAACTGCTAAGCTCTTGAACTATTATTTAGAACTATCTTCCTCCATATCTGAGTCCTTCTAGTCATCTCGTACTCTTCTGCTTTTTGTTCCCAGCTTGAATCCAGATTAGTTTGAATCGGAGGCTTTTTTCTAAAAATGTTAACCTACGTTTTACTTTGTCTGCTCCAACCGCAGGCTTGATGTCTCGTTCTACGATTTTCTCATATAGGTCTCCATCCTCTTCCTCAGACGGGTGGTCCTGGTAGTCCTGACAGACGGAGGAAGGAGAGGAAAGTCATAAAACGTGCAAATTCACAATCATTGTCACTGATGGATTCTCTGAATATTTTCTGCATTTAAGTGCCGTTTACTCTTTCACCACTAGATATCTTATGATGTAGTACCATTGCGGCATTCGTTACTAGTATAATTTTATAATTAAAAGCAGAAAGATCTGTTATTTTATCTGATACCAAGAGTCAGATAAAAAGAAGACATTTTAACTCTCAGAAACAGTAAAGCAAAAACCAGGAGAATGACATGTGCAGGGAAGGGGTCTTCCCATTGTATTTCTGTCTACCACACAATTCAGATAAGTTATTAAATAACATCCTAAAAAATATACCAAAATCAAAGAGCAAATGTTCCTTCCTTTTTTTATTTGTTAAATTTTTGAAAAATGTATTATCTCAGCTCTACATGAGTCTATTGCTTCTGTAGAAAATATTCTTAACTGAATTGTTTTTCAGGCTCTGGTCGACACCAACAGTTATAAAAATGTGTCGTTTATTATAGTCTAACCTTTATAAAAATCCTTCTAGGGAAAAATAAAATGAAAAGGTCACTGGAATTTTTTTATTTGATTTTCTTCAACAGAAGAACAAGAAGCCAGTTTCATGAGCAGATTTGCCCCAAAATCTCCTTCTACTTTTGTTACAAAACCAAATTTAATAAGATCTAAAACACATAGAATGTATGATTGAATCTAGAAAAAAATATGAATCACATGAAAATACAAAAAAAAACAAAACTATTGATGCAAGAAGGAAAGAAACAACCCTTTTTATAATGTAACCAAGTAAAATGACATTTCTGAGATGGAAGAGCAGAAAAAGTTGAAACCTTTTGAGGTGTTAACTTTAAGGCCCTTTTTAACTCATTTAAAAAAAAAAAAAAGAATTTTTAAATATTCACTCTCCTTTACGTTGAAATAAACAAAACCTTAACAAGAAGGTTTTAGTTTTAAATAAAGAGCATAAATATAAAAATAAATAAAGACAATAAGGAGCAGAAATGCTCTGCAGAAAGAGCCGCTGCGTTGTTCGCTTCAGCAGCTCTATGTAGTGAGGATCTTTCTATCCAGCCCTTTATACGGATTTTTCTGACCGTGCAGAAGCCATGTAAACAAAACTGAAGATGTTCAATGAGATTAAGAGGAGGCAGAATGGCTCTTTTTAACCCAGCCAACGTTGTTCCTCCCATTTCCTCGTTTTATGAAAAGTTCACCATTTTCTGCGTATGGCTTTACGTGTAAATATAAGCAGAAGTGTAAAATCAGTCCTTGTGTGGTGGAAAGATTAAGCAATCCTAATTTGCAAATTCAAAACATTCCCATAAGAGCTGGATTGTTTTTTGTTTTGCTCAACTATTTCCAGCAGCTGTTCAGGTCGCTGAGCAGACTTACGAGCTGTCGAATGGTGTCCGTTAAAACTTTGTGCCAGTCGAAGATAATGCTTTCTATGTCGTACTGGATGAGAAACTCCACACCGTTCTTCCCTTTGAGCTGACAAAAGGAAAGGAAAGAGGATTTAATCAAAGTTGCTATTCAATGATTCAAATCTCAGCTCTTTAGTGTTTTATAACTACATTTGATTTGGGTTTTATTTGCTGAAGTTAAAACCATCCATGCAACAGCACTCTCAGCATGCTTTCAGTGTCAACAAACAGACACACCTCTAAAACATTCTTTTTACTGGATTTGTCCTTGGTGGCCCAGCCAATCGTAGCGCCCTTCAGATCCACCGTGAACTCTGGAACAATCTGATTGGTCCTGTTCTGCAGGGTGAAAACCAAAAAATTATCCAGCTGTTTGCCAAACTTACTGCGCTGCATTCCAGGAGGCGAGCCGCAGTTTAAACAATAGCTGTCGTCGCCACTTGAGGCACGAAGGCTTGTCTACTGTGTGTCCTCTGACACAAAAGCCAAGGCTGCGCCGCAATGTTTCATCTGTTTTCTTAAAGGGCTGAAAAGTGTACATTTAATTCGCAGACAAAACATATTGTGCCTTTCTAGCGAGTATAATAGAGTGTGGACCCTACCACAGCGCCTGGTGAGGGTTTGGGGTCTTTGTGAAATGTCAGGACTCCTCCGTGAAGAACAGTCCATGTTGGAGCCCAGTTTTTCCTGCAAAAAACCCAAAAGACAATGTAAAAAACATCAGTTTATCTATCTCAGTTATTAATCTTATTGTTTAGATACATTAAAAGCAGGGTATTACAGTTTCAGACTTAACTACATGTGATTTTGATCATTCTGGCTAACAGCTTATAAAATATGACAGCATAGTGCTTTAATGCCAGAGGTTCACAGATTGCCGTTTCAAGCACCTTAAAGGAAAGTTTAGCCACAGGAACAAAAAAAAAAATAACAAAAGGAACAACTGGCAGCCATTCTCCTCTTTGGGTTTTATTATGAGTCGGCAGGAACAGTGAAGGTTGAGGTTCCCAGATTGTTTCGATCTGCAGGTGTTGGACCACTGCATGTTTATTCAAGCCCGAATTTGGAAAGGTTAAGTCACGCCAGGCTTCCCTCTGCTCACAAGTTTTCACTTGGCACCTTCCCACACTGCCAGCTTAAAGTGACACACCCAAATTCCTAAAAAACTATTAAAACTAACTGTCAGGGTAAAATATTAAATTGATCCAGCCCCCAGCCTTTCTGTCAGAGCATAGCATCATAAGAAATATTAACAATATAACTGCAAAAAAAACGTGCCCTATTATCGTAAAAACAAAATCAAAAAGTGCGTCTATATGAAGAAAGAAAGAAAGAAACCATTTTTCTCACCTTTTTTGTACTAACTTAGATTATTAAATCAGCTTTTAAACCTTTTAAATGAGCTTTTTTTTACTAAGCTTATTACGTTTTAAACTGTAGTGTCAGCTTTGAGACAGAGGTGGACCCTGCAGACCGCGTTTAACATCACCATTTAGCCCCGTTTGCTGCAAAGTGGTGTTTATATTTATTTATTGTCCAAGTTACCAAATACAGTAACTTGGACAATAAAGGGTTAAAAAACTTGCCTTTACTCTACATATTTCTATCTTGCATTTCAAATGTTGTTTTTATAGCACTTTAATTTGTTTTTTATGGGGGGTGTTACATTTTAGGTGTTTTTTAAATAACCTCACCTCTAAATTTAGGTTCCTGAATACCTCAGCAAAACTGAAGGCTTATGGCCTCCATTCTGCAAAGCACGATAGCATTATGCAGAAAGAATAACCCTGCAAGTAGTAAATGTGCTTATAGAACAGCATGTACAAATGTTGCATCTAACATTTCTTATGCATCTGAATTAATGCTTTTCGTTTGATGCACTTAATAAAAATCTAAGTTTATACTGTTTAGGTGCATAAAAAAAAACCCAAAAGAAACACAAGAACATAAAAGTTGTGAAAGAAAAAGAGCAACATTGCAACTTACCTAACTTTCTTTCCATTCTCACAAACTTTTGTTTTATTAAGAATTCCAGCTTTTTCCAAGTTCTGTACCTGCAATTTATTCAGAAATTACAATATTTAATCTTTTTGACATTTGTTTTTTGTATTTGCTTACATGAAAAGATGGGATGGAAGAGACAATGTTCCAAATGCACAAAACAAAACAAAAACTGTTTTCACTTTGCAACAGTTGCAGTGTAGTTACATCTGCAAAGGGACAAAAACATTTACATCCTGACCACAGAAATCAACATCTGAAGTTTGCAGATAAACACTTAAGGCAAGCACAAGGCGTCTTGTCCTGCAGGGTGATTGGTTTTTAAATAGCGCCTATTTAGCAGCAATCACCTGATGTAAGTAACGTTATATTAGTATAGATATTCAACGATAAATGTTACGTTCTAAAGTAAAACATCACACAGTCAGTAGAAACTAAAGGGTTGAAATGTTGCGTAAACTGAGACTCACCCACCAAAACAAAAGAGCACTTACTGAAAGTGAAACTTAAAGCGCAGCTTTGCAAACAGCTTCACTAATGGGGAAATGGAGCTTTCTAATTTAGACTGTTTTCACTACGTTCACCTCACCCTAACCCTTCAAAGACAGTTCAGTTTTTAATGAAACAATAGCTAAGTCATAACTTGTTTTATAAGCCAACAAAGTACTTTTTAAACTGAGCTGAAAAGCAGGAAGTTAAAGTCAGGAGGTTGGAGGAGAGCTGTGCAAAGATGCGTTCAGAGCAGCAATACACAGAATATGCTTTAAAGCACTGATGTGTAAACAGCTGCGACATTTTGCCATCTGCGTTACAAAAAAAAAACATGCCTCAGATCACTTCCTTTTTAAAAAATAAAATCTTGAAGTAAAGAGAATATCGAATCTCTAAGTCATTAGGATGCAAAAGATAATTAGTTCTTACAAATAAATCAACTGATCTATTCTTAGTTTTCATAACAGATATTTTGTTAACCAAAATTTATATTAGAATCCTGATGCAAAAATATTTAAACTGTGCTTCTGCTTTTAGAAACACATAACACTGAATTCCTGAACTGATATCAAGGGTTGACATGGAACTGATACCGAGCCCAGATGAGGCGGTTTGTTTATATTCTTGCAGGGAAAATACTGATTACTAATAAAAGGTGGAGTGATTTAAATAAATTAATCATGAATGGAAAATGTGGAAAAAAAGCTTATTATGTTATTTATGGTCACACCTTTTGCTCATCATAGATAGCTGCTGCTATCTATGTCTAAAGCTCAGGTGAGCGCTTAAACTAACAACCCACATTGTAGCGCAGCCACTTTGAGGTCAAATAATAAGGATTTCTCCAGGGTCTAAAATCAAAAGCCTTAAGGAAGAAAAACAAAAACACACAACTCAGATATGGGGGCAGATTACAGAAGTAAACGGGTTTAGATTACTGACTGTCACACAGCTGGAATGGAAGAGCAAATGGTTGACTTACGTAATGCTCTGGAGAGTTTCCTGTACTGGAGCTATCGCTGCTGTGGTCTGATGTGTTCCTCAGATGAGTCTGCACAAACCTCTAAATCAGAACACAGAAGAGGATTTTACAGTCAGTTTGGTAAAAAATAATGAACCAACACATTAGGGCTGTGTCACTGGTTGATAAATGTATTACCCTTTAAGACTTTTAAATTATAGACAACTGTTTTGTCTTGTAAGGTAAGGTAAGTGCCTTTATTGTCCCACAATGGGGAAATTCACCTCTGCATTTAACCCATTTAAGGGTCTTGCTCAGGAACCCAGAGTGCAGGCTGTGGGGATCGAGCCGGGCACTTGCAACCTTCTCAGGTCACAAGCGCAATGCTCTGACCACTAGGCCAACCCTTATTTGAATTAACAATCGGGAAAAACAACTTGAATTTAAATTGTAACCAAAACCCTATCTAAAAGTAACAAATTTCCTTAAAAAAAAAAGTCCTCTCTACCTTTAACCTTGTTTAACTTAGGTTAGAGGAGTTTCGCTGCCTACATCCCCCAGAATGCNCTTACGTAATGCTCTGGAGAGTTTCCTGTACTGGAGCTATCGCTGCTGTGGTCTGATGTGTTCCTCAGATGAGTCTGCACAAACCTCTAAATCAGAACACAGAAGAGGATTTTACAGTCAGTTTGGTAAAAAATAATGAACCAACACAAAAGGGCTGTGTCACTGGTTGATAAATATATTACCCTTTAAGACTTTTAAATTATAGACAACTGTTTTGTCATGTAATGTAAGGTAAGTGCCACAATGGGGAAATTCACCTCTGCATTTGACCCATTTAAGGGTCTTGCTCAGGAACCCAGAGTGCAGGCTGTGGGGATCGAGCCGGGCACTTGCAACCTTCTCAGGTCACAAGCGCACTGCGCTGACCACTAGGCCAACACGCATTTGAATTAACAATCGGAAAAAAAAAACTTGAATTTAAATTGTAACCAAAACCCTATCTAAAAGTAACAAATTTCCTTAAAAAAAAAAGTCCGCTCTACTTTTAACCTTGTTTAGCTTAGCTTAGAGGCGTTTCGCTGCCTACATCCCCCAGAATGCCATGCAGTTCTGGACTGGGACTCAGTGGGATTAAACCATTCTATTGGATGTATTTTGTAAGACGGCATATTAGGGCCAGGCTAGAGATTTTTTTTCTTCTATTTCGAGAATAAAGTCACAACATTATAAGAATAAAGTAATACAATTATGAGAATAAAGTCATAATATTAAGAGAATTAAGTCCTAAAATTATGAGAGAAAATTTGTATTTTATGACAGCTCTTACAAAAAGCACTTTCTTCCCTAAAATGAGGAATGTCGAGAATTATGTGAAGTTATACTTTGGCTCTGGTTTCATAAATAAGAAAATCTTTTAACATCGGCATCACATTGGGCAATAGGTCAAAGTGAACTCAGGTTGCTGATTGGTGGAGCTGGTCGGCTGTTATATGCTGGTCGGAGCTTGAAGCGTTCTTTCTAAAAATAAAGTCGTAATGTTACAACTTTATTCACGTAATATTACAACTTTATTCATGTAATGTTACGACTTTATTCTCATAATGTTACGACTTTATTCACGTAATGTTACAACTTATTTTTGTAATGTTATGACTATTCACGTAATGTTACGACTTTATTCATGTAATATTACAACTTATTCTTGTAATGTTACGACTTTATTCACGTAATGTTACGACTTTATTCACGTAATATTACAACTTTATTCTTGTAATGTTACAACTTTATTCTTGTAATATTACAACTTTATTCTTTTAATGTTACGACTTTATTCTCGTAATGTTACAACTGTATTTTTGTAATGATATGAATTTATACTCGTCATATTACAACTTTTTTTCAAGTAATTGTAAGACTTTATTCTCAAATAAAAAAAAAAAGAAAACTCTAGCCTGGCCCTATTAGTCCTTCATAATTTTGTACTTATATTGACCATTTCCATTTCATTTCATTTCATTTGTTTTGAAACATGATTTGATTTAACAATTTTTACATTGAATGCTTTGACCAAGTGTCATTAAAAAACATATTATTATTGTTTTATTTCCCTAATCCTACACCAGAGGACAAAACAGCAAAGGCCATTTTCTGCATTCTGCTCTGAACCAAGAATCATTTGGAAAAACCGACAAAATTAGAAAAGAAATTCAGTGAAAAAAGTCGCAAAGATCTATTTTAGCTTCAAGCTAATCGCACCATGCTGATTCATTATATTCTTGGAGTAAAAATAACCCAGATTGAAGCTAGGTGCTAAGCTAAATTCTAAGCAAGCTAAATGCTAATTTAATTAAAGCCTAGCAATGCAGAACAGCCATTAAATGCCTGATGTTGTTGTCTTTAAGGACCAGGTTTTGAACATTATATTAAAATCCTAATCTATGCTTTTTTATTTTAGTTTAGTTTTTATGCTGATATATATATATATATATATATACATATATATATATATCTTTTATCTGGGCACCCATGCAAGGTTGTTATCCTTCAGTGATCTCTTTTCTAAGAGGTTTCCTATTTGTACCTTAAAATATTTAGAGTTTAAATGTTGTGTCCTCATTGCTTTCCTCCTTGCAAAAAGTTTGGGCACTAATGATCATTATCAGTCGCCTGAATGAATGTATTACTTTCAGTTTAAGTCATCCCCAGCTGTGCCCTTCAACAAAATGTTCAACCTTTAGATCCTGCTTTTTGTAGTAAGGAAAAGCAAAAGCCTGTATTTGTGGCCAGAAACTCCACAGGTTCTGTGCAAATGTTGCCTCTCCCTAAATCAGAGAGCTATGAAGTAGATTTGCCTTGCTAAATAGGGGTTAAACCTTTCCGATGTTGGCGGATAAACACAGACTTACCCACACACTACTTGCCTACTGCATAACTAGAGCTTTATATTTAGGTGTTGGACACACCCTGGAAGTGTTACACAGTTCCTGCACACATGCTGAGTCTGTCAGGGTGTGAGTGTGCTCATGCATGTACCCCATCTTCCTGGTTAGTGGAGAATTGAGCAGGTGCCCTCGATTCTCTCCAGTTTTTGATGATGTGGACATTTTCGTTCTCATCACCATTCTGCACATTGGAGTGTGATGGAGCTCCTGGGGCCTACAGGTCCAAAAGTAAAATTAACACCATAAACAATGAAAACTGACAGAGAATGTTCATTCTTGACTTAATTTGGAGAACATGTCTTTAAAGTAGAGCAGGATCTTCACCTCAGGTAGATTCCACTCAGACTTGGAGCCGTCCCTCAGGTAGTAGTAGGTCTGCCCCTGATCATCTACAGACTTTATCCACTGTTAAACAACAGAAATATATTTAACTGGAATATTTTTGCTGTATATTTTACAACTACCCAAATTAATAAATGTATAGCGTAACCTATTTTTAAACAAAGAAATGCGATAATAGAAAAGATTCACTTATTTTTCAAACAGTTGGTGATCTTACAGGGTATATAACCTATGTAAGAAGTCAAAACCAAATAGATTAGTGATGCACTGATTACACAAGATTGGCCAATGTTAATATGGGTATTAATATTGCATTTATGACTAATAAAATTATATTTACCAATGAGATATTTTCCTATTATTCTGTAACATGTTACAGGATTCAAGAAGGACAGGAAGAGGGCAGGTTTGTCCTCCGTTTAAAAAAAAAAAAAAAAGTTTTATCTCTTTCTTTTGTACCAGAATAATACAACACTAGATATTTCTCACTGATACAAAGTATAATGGCAGCTGTGAGCATCAGAGAAACAATGCAGGTCAGAAGTGAAGCAGACATTTAACTTACCATAATGTTTGTATTTTTACAGACCGTTTTTATTGTTACAAGTACAAACATTATGCCCCATCCCATCCAGTACTTTTAGTCACATAAAGAGAGTTTGAAAAATGAATACGTATATATTTTATTTAACTAAAACAGCTCATTCTGTGACCTAAATGTATGCAGGAAACTATATCAATGCTGAATTCCTCTAAGTACTCCTTTTAACTGTGTTAACTAACCTGCTATGTGGTAAGTTAGCTCTTTTAGATTGGATTTTAATTTTCTCCTTGCAAATTTCCAGCTACTCTACACCTCAACAAAACAAAGTCCCTTGGAAAAGTTTAGCTTTTTTTTTTTTTGCTTAACTCACCGTAATGGTTGCATTATGCTTAGCTACAATTAGCACTGATTTCTAACAATTAAATCTGAAGGTAATAATTGTGATTTGCAGGCTTTTATAAAACACAGAGGCACATTAAGCCTTACTCTCAAACCTTCCCAAATGATTTTCAGAGGTGTACTTTTGTGTTTATTAACTAATCTAAAAATACAGCTGAGCAAAGAAGTTTGAATTATATTTCAAGGGGTTTATCTTGATTCATTGGCTCAAAATGATCCCCACCTCTTCCGCAGGAAATGTAGATGATGTAGCAGTTTTACAGGAAGTATTGTTGACTCGATCATTTTAATAAAACTATGATTCCTTTTGCAAAAAAACACCTTCTACTATATATTGACTGTTGCTAAATTTTCCAAATAAAGGTTCACCTTTTTCCTGCCTGCATAAATCTTTAAACATTTTTAATGGGGGACATGAAAAAAGAGAAAATAACAGAAACTTAGTGATAAGAGGATTTCTTCTGGAGCAATTTAAAGGAATAAAAAATAAGTTGGGAAATTAAAAGGAATAATATGAACTAAATTTTACATACTATTGTTGTTAGCTTTAGTCTTTCAGCTAGAACAAATGAAAAAGAAAAAGAAAGGGTTCCAAAAGTAAAATTAAATCTGCTACCCCTGGAGAACATTAAAGCTTTAATGGATGCTTGTTTCACACTAACCCCTAGGACCAGTTTCTATTGATTCCCTGATGTTTAATAATATATTTCTAATCTTAGAGCCAATTTAAAACATAAAAAACAAACAATTTAAATCTTGTACTGATTAAAATAAAAAAAATATATTATGATATATAGATATTTATGACTTTATTTTTAAATTGCATTGTTTTGTTTTTATAGACTTTGAAGGAAACTTCACCTACAGCGCACCATTTTAGAGGTAAAACTGGGTCTTGCCATGACTTTTTCTGAACCATATTACCCGTACTGAACATGTTTAGAAGGGAGGGTGGCACCACCCAAAATTTTTTTTCCAGCTCTATCCTTAGCAATGCTTATGGAAGAACTACTCAAACCAGAGAAGGAACAAAAAGCTGTAAAATAATCTGCTACAATTGTGGAAAGAAAAATTCAATTTAATTTTAAAGTTCATTGATCTTAACCAACACCTCATTTAAATGCTCCTCAGTCTGTAATGAGGACTTTGTTGACTCTGCATACCTGATCTGGAGAGTTTTCACTGGTGAAAACCCAGGTCCCATTGGGTTCCACAGTCAGGTTCCATCCAGGCGGGGTACTGCGATCCAGGTTGGCCCGGGGAATATTGGTCCGACTCACATGACTGAGACTGTACTCCTTGGGGAGGGTGGGAGGTCCGGTATTGTTGAGATCCTCGTATGCCTCTGCTGTTTCTGCACCAGGGTAATCTTCTGAGGGATAGTCCTCCGCAGGTAAAGGAGGCTGGAAATAAGGGGGATGACAGATTAATAAAAAAAAAAAAACTGCATGTGGGTACAGCTTTATAATATAGCTTTGAGCTGAAGGGTTAACACATGTTAGCATTTATTTTCAAAATGTATCATTTATTTTCATTTAAATGTCAGTAAAAGTTAAACACAGGAAAAGTTGGGCTTTATCAGATATGACATTCACATTAAGTACTGGTAAATGTAGTCTGAAAACAAACTCCAACGCATAACAAAAACATGTAAATGAAAGGAAAGTAATGAGAATAACCCTTTATAGATCCAGAGAGAGGAAAATTATCTTATTTTTCTATCTTTCTTCATGTTAAAAGGGAGTTTTTCCTCTCCACTGTCGCTATAAGCATGCTTAGTGTGAGGGATCGCCTTCGAGTCAATGAGTCGATGCAATCAGCTGGTTTTCCTTAGATAGAAAACTTGAGTGGATGATCTGGTTGAATTGTAAAGTGCCTTGAGATGACATGTGTTGTGAATTTGCGCTATATATAGAAAACTGAATTGAATTGAATTGAATTGGGCTGATAAACCCGATTCTAACTGATAATTTTGGACGGGATCAATGGGCTATAGTATCTTTAAAAATGTTCACACCCTGAAATTGATATCTCTGGATAAAGCAGAAGTAAGAAAAGGTATGGATTACTTTTTCATCTGATAAAAGTTCAGAAAAAATCTAAAGTGTGACATATAGTTACCCCAAAACAACACAGGCAACTCCTCACCTTTTACTATTATTACAGTCATTGATCTTTATGACAGCTGGTATACCACAGATTGTCATTTAGATTTAGGTCTTAACTCAATATTCATATTGGATTTCCTCTCTCAGTGTTTGGTTTATGTTCACATTTAAAACTACTCTGCTGTTTTTGCAGTTACATTTTTTTTATGATATTGTGTCATATTTTTCTGACACACATTTTTGTGTCACTTCTTTTTTTAGATCAGATATGCTTTGTTTGTGCAGACATTCGGTTTCCGTTTATATTCTGTTTGCCTTAATTCAAGTTTTTCACTTATTTTTTTTTAGTTTAGTATGTTTCTCTTTAAAAGAAAAACAAAAAATGACTACATGGTTTAAAAAAACCACCTTTTTTTATCAGTTGCTGTGACTCTTCTCTTGGGAAAGAGTTTGTTCTCTAAGAAACCTCTGAGGCAGACACTAAAACTATTTATACTGAGATAAAATTAAACACAGGTGGACTCACTTCACTATATTCATAGGTCAGAGCGTAATGATACACGTATTTGTCATGAAAATATCCAGTTCAGCCTAATATTTTGGATGCATCCAAGTACCAAACAAATACAGTGTTGTTTAGATGTGAAGACATGCAGAATATTGATGTGCAAATATCTTCCTGTAGAGCAAATTTGAAAAGTGACACCAAAACAAAATGGTCATTAAAGTAATTGTTGTTTCTCATGCAGCTACAATGGAAAGCAAACCAAAAGGGTACGTAGGTGTAACTATTTTTTTTAACAGCAGTGAGCAACACAGCATTACTGGATTAATCACATGAAAACATTTCCAACTTGAACAATAATTCAAGATCAATATATATCGCAATGTATTTTTATTCAGTAACAAGGAAATGACTTTTCCCATATTCTCATTACCATTTTTTTAAAGCAAATTTTATATATGTTAAATGTTATACTGGAGCGGTTTTATAAACTTTTATTTTATTTATATCCATATTGAAATACAATCCTATCAACCGAAATTAAGAAATATATTGTGATAAAAGTTTTGGCTGAATTGTTGAAGAAAACAAGCAGGCATCTAAATCCAGCTGCCTGTAACATTCGCTGAGTAAAAACGCTGCACAGCATGTGAGATATAGCAACACCCTGGTGTTGCTAGGAAGACTCCCTATGGACAGCTGCTCTGTCATGGTGCATTCAAGTACACTGGACATTTTCGGACTGCTCAGTAAATGCAAATATTTTCAGGACTGGACAATTTGATTTATTTTTGTGCATAAACATGAATTTTTTCACTGTAGATAATTAAAAGGGAAAGTGTTTTTGTTGATATGGGTTTGTAATGAGTTTCTTTTTGTGGATTTTCGTTGGTTTTTCTGTAAACAAATAACTATAACAAATAATTATCCTTTTTGTTCACTGTATATAGTTGCACCTATTCTTTTAAATTGAATTTTTCTAATAAAAAAAGATAAAAAAAAAAAACTACATTGTATTAATATCAAAATAACTTCAAAGGGACTTACATCTTTTTATATGCTTATATCGCTCTAATTGAATTCATAATTTCCTAAACAACACAGACTATTTTTTAGCAGTCATACTGTTTTAATATGGAGCCTACCTATAGGCGGAAGTTCAACTGAAGAAACTGATTTCTCGACTACATCCACCTACAACGCAGCCAATCAGCTCGGAACCACACCTCCATGAAAACCAATCAAAAGGCATCGAAAGTTAATCTTAAAAGGCCTCCGGCAACTTTTCTGCTCCTGTAGAGGTGCTGGTGTCTTCATTCAGATGATCCTGTTTCAACCCGCCTCCATCTCCTCCTCCACCATCGTAGCTAAAGCTTCATCAGAGTGTCATTCCTCCCTCACTCTTACTGCATTCCGCGTCTCATTTCAACCGGTCCGGCAGAAGACCGCCATGTTGAACCTGGTTCTGCCAGAGGTTTCTTCCCAATGGGGAGTTCTTCCTCTCCACTGTCGCCTTATGCTTGCTCATCATGGACAGGTTCTCTCAACCTGTGTTATCCAACTGGACTAGCGTACCGTCTCGCTAAGAGCTCAGTCTACAGACTGACCACCTTCATCTATCTCCACTCCACCACCAGTTTCAGTTCTAGGGGAAACAGCCCTGTTCTTTACTCCTGTTCATGCATATCTATCAAAATTCAGCGCTATGTTTCCTGCCGAGGTCTGAGCACCAAAGACCAAGTAATTGTATCAATAAATTTCTTCTAATTGTCTTTTCTCTTTGTTTGAGTTTTTCAGATTGAACTATCTATTATTCCATCCCTCTGTCTGTCCTTTCCAGCAATCCCTCCCCCCAGTGGGTTTCCCGGATTCAGTTTTATCAATAAAAAAATAGAAGCAGACATCTCCAATCACTTCCACAGTGGCCAAATTTCATTGCGATGAAACATTTTTACATCATACTCTTAACTGAAGATGACCAAAAACATACTTAACTATGATTTCAAAAATAAAGTTTGTTTGTTTACCCTTCCCTTAGTTTAAGAGAGTGAAAGCCATGTGATAAAGTCTTGAATAACAATGTGTGATCTTTTGACATCTCGACAGAAATTTCAACAAGCATGCGTAAGTTATTCCATTAATTCACTCCCAATTCTCAGCGTATTACACAAACTGTTTGTTTAATCTTTTCCAACTCATTGCAGTCACTGAATGATGAGTTCACTGACTCACTCCAATGATCTCAAAGCTAAACTCTCATAAAAACAAGTTGCAATAGCTTCCATGACCTTAATGTGCCATTCTAACTCAGCCCATTCTTCCTCTTTTTATCGCTCACATGAAGTCATTCAAGGGCAAAAATGGGATCATTGCTGATTTGGATGTAGCTATAAAAAGACCAAGAGAGGATCCTCATAAAGATGTGTACTACTGTGGTCAAATTTTCTTATATTGAGTCATTGTCCTTGAAATCTGTTCAAAGAATAATTTTACTAGTTTTGTTTTAAGAACAAAATGAGGTCAAATGTTATTTTAGAGAAGTCATCTGGGACGACTGGTGAGCCTATTCTGTGCAGATATAATGAATTAAGTCATGTCTGTAATGTAGGTGCAGGACATTTCATTCCATTAAGAGCAGACTGTATTTAGGTTGCCGCTGGGTGAGGCTAAAACAGGAGACAGAGGAAGCCTAAGTAGAGCAGCCAGGCTGTCTGTCCTTACCGGTCCGTCATCGGGAAACCTGTGCATGCTCATAGGCTCCATTGGAGGGGGGTAAGGGCTCTGCTGCTCAGGAGGGTCCCAGGACGTCTCCCCGGACATGTGGTTATAGAAGTAAGGCCGACCAGTGGTTTCATCCACCAGCTGCTCCCAGTCTGAGCCCCAGTCAGATGGAGGGGGGGACGGAGAGCAAGGTACCTCTGGAGGGAGCCGCTCAGGGTCCGTGGGGGAGTCTAAAAAGGGTTTGTCCCAGGTGGTGCGCCCCGTGTCGGGGTGGAAGTAATATTTCTGTCCACTTTCTTCGTCAACATGAACCTCCCATCCCTCCTGTGTTAGGGAGGAAGGCGAGCAGGGGGAGGGATCCGATGGGGGAGATTCGGAGATGCTTTGGCGAAGCTGTGCTACGTTGACGTACACTGCTGTCCGGAGATTTTTATCCTCCACCTGTAGGAAAGGAAAAAGAATATTTAAAAAAAAACAAGGAAAGATGTCGACATCAGAAGACATTTAGTAGCGCTTCGACTGTAAAAGACAGGTACGCTATAGCATACCTACCAGCTACCTGTTCAGTGCCAATAAGGTCATAATCTGGGGGAGTTCTTACAGGCTAAATGAAGTGATACAGCTGGAATAAAGTTTTAGTGGCACCAAAAATGTAGATATTTTCCCCAATCCTTTGACTAAGAACCTATGAAAACCCATGGCTCTCACAATATGACAGATATTCCGAATGTAAACAGTGAAATTGACACATCCTCCACTGCCCAGGCAACAAGAGGAGGTCAGCAATGTTGATCTACTAACTCAGAGTTCTGCAACCTTTAGATTAGTCCATTTGTCGAGAGTTCAGCTGAGTAAAAGTCTTTTAGAGCCGCAAATATTAGAAAACTTTTTTAATAAAACAGCTTGTTATCTTTTGTTATATATCTTATATAGAAACTCTACTGCCATTTGAAAGATCCAACATCTAAATGTTTAGCTTTGGAAAAAGTAAAACATTTCATGAATATCAAGCATGTATTTTTCCATAGGGTATTATATGATGAAAAAAAATCTAAACAAAAACCCACATAATTTCTAAGATGACAAGAAAAGTAGATCTAAAAACATATTTCTGGACATTTTAATGTAATTTTGTTGAGAAAATTCAATTAAATATTCTTAAAAAAAAAAAAATTCCAAAAGCTTCAAAGACTGGCATTTGTTATCATACCACATTAGTTACCTCTCTCTATCATTTTAGGCCACAATTAAGAGCCATTACAGAGATTACAAAGGGCTGCTTATGGCTCCAGATCCACAGGTTGCAGACCCCTGTACTAGCTCATCTGAGTCACCATGGTTACCAAATGCTTTACAGGCAGATATTTGATGGTAGAAGCCATTACGCCCAGCTGAATTAATATAATTCTATGAAACTGGTGAAAATAAATGCACAGTAGAATCCTATCTGTAGGTTTATGTCCTGCATGTGTCATGCAGATTCTTTTCCTTAACAAGCCAATGGTTCCCTGTAGGTATTAAACAGGAATACTAAAAGGTACCCAATAAGTACCTTAGACATCCATTCCTCAAACTTTCCCCCTGTAGGTATACTGTGTAGGATCCTGTAAGCAGGGGTAGATTTAGAAAATTTGGGGCCCTAGGCAAAGACAGTCAGGGAGCCCTCTGAATTGAGAAGACAACACATAAAACAGACCCATTACACAGACATATATTATTCTACGTTTTCCCCCTCTCTTCTTGTCCTTTTTCTTGTAGTTTTACTCTCTGTTTATACTCAGCTGACTTTTCTTGAAAGATCTTTTCCGAGCACTAATCTCCCTTAGCTGATTGCTCCTTCTTGTGTTTCCAAAAAGGCGATGGCAAAAGTAAATACAACAGGAGAGCAGGAGGCGGGGTTACCAATCTACTCGCTCTGGAGAGCAGAGTTCGCTGCTTTTAGATGTTGTCGCCAAAGTCTGTAGTAACAGAAAAAAGTCGCTAGATTTGACCCTAGGCGCTTTTTTGAAATAAAAGTGCAAGAGGGGCCTGAGAAATCGCTAAATATAGCGACTAAAGAGCTAAATTAGCAACACTGCTCTTTGCATCATTTGTTTTCAAATGGTTTGCTGCTGTCTGTTTGGACCTTTCGGGTCTGAGACACACTTAATATTATAAGCTTTTTGATGGCATTTTAGCATTTTAGGATTTTTATCAAAAACATAATTAAGGTGCACAAATAAGGAAAGATTGTATTAACCATACATGTAAACAGAGTAGGCAACTGCCTAGTATTGCCTTATGGTAAATCCCCCCCTGCCTGTAAACATCCCCTCTGTACCCCTATTAGTACTTATTGGTTATCTGGAAAGATATCCTTCAAGCATCCATGGGTGTCCTGAAATCTTGCTAAGCTATCCTTTAGATAGCCGTCAAGCAAAGCCTAGGGAACCATTTAAGTACCAGGTAAAGTATAACAACCTTTTAAAAAGACCAACTGTTGGATGAACCACACCCCAGCTTTAAGCTGAGCTGTAGTTCATCATATATGGGTCTTCTGCAGCGAACTGAAACACAGGAAGTCTAGCGCTGAAAAAAAACCCAACAGCCTTCTTGGGCGTTCCTTTCATACCCATAATCAATAACTAAGCCTTGTTGTTTTTATTTTGCCTTGTACCCAGACCTCAGTTCTAATGTAGAACCAATAAAACCCAATGTCTACAAAAAGCATACATTTAAAAAAAGTGTGTGAACTGCATAATATACTTTTGTGTTTATTTACGTACTGGAGTGAAAGTTTAACAACAATATAAATACTAACGAGTGAAAAAGACAGAGCAGTTGCAGTGGACTGAAACTGGGTTAAACTTCTCTATAACTGTCACGCATTAACCTCAGTGTCCCACTTTAATACAGCAACCTTTCACCAGAAGCTCATCGTGTTTTCCTTCCATACAAAACTACATGCTCAATTTTCACATGACAAGGGCAACGCGTATAGCAACAGAGCTACACATGTCAGGAGGACAGCATGTAAAGCAGAGCCAGATCATCACAATGAATTTGTTTAAAGAAGGTCAATACGAGTGACACAATCTGATGAAGGAGTGTTTGTGTGCTGCTGAAACTGATTATACTGACACATAAGTGTGTTAACTCCCCTCAAAATACCTCTTTTTTAAAATAATTTTTTTTTCTCTTCAAGCAAATTTTTTTATCTCACCTTTGCTCCTGTGAGGCGCTTAATTCTTTGAGTAAAACTCCTGGCAATTATTGTCCGGCGTAGCCTTTCAGTCGCCATCATGAACACATTACGAATAAAAGCGACGGTCTTTCTAGACTAAACTTTAACTATGTCTTGTGACAGAGCAAGCCAACTGCTATATTTACCCAAACCTGTGCATGTGTTTCTGTGGTATCTGCTGACCACTAGAATAAATGTGCTATTCTAAAAAGAGAAATGCACCAAATGTTAACACAAAGAGAAATGGCTTGTTAAGATCTGCTCTATAACACATATCTGTCACATGGGAACTGCTTTGAAATAAATAGTTTTTGTTTTTAAATTCAAAGCCAATCCAGTCCAGCGGAGCATCTTAAAAGTATAACAGTCAATCCCTCTGCTTAGAACAATTACATCTACTCTAGATTATGACTATATTGGCCTAAAAAACTTGGCTCTAATGATGCAAAGGATGTTTAACGCATTGACTTCCTAGTAAATAAATTCAGACTGACGTAAAGTCTAAACAGAAATGAAATGGTGACCATTGCATTTTCTGCAACACAGATATTTATGGAGGTATTTCAAAAAAAGTAAAAAAAAATTTTAATCTAGTGGATGAGTTTGGCATACATGTGCTTCTTTATCAGTAAATCAGAAGGGAGGAATGCATTGGCATTTAACAATGTTAGTACCACATCATTATCTTCTGTTTTATCTACTTTTTTCATGTTCAAGTTCAGCTTAAGGTTTGAATCTAGTTAAGTAAACTATATTTTCTTTATAGCAAATTATAGCATAACGAATCTGTGGAAAGCAAACCAAAAACATTTTCTTCTTTCATTTTTTAAACCATCCATCCATCCATTTTCTAATGCGCTTACTCCCAAGTGGGGTCGCGAGGTTTTTGCAGTGTTCTACAAAATAAAATTTTAATGATATTGGCTGACACAAGAGACAGCAACAAGTTTCCATCCAGATAATAATATAAAAAAAATAACAGAATTTTTTTTTTTTACCAAGAGGTAATTATAGAAATTACCTTTGCATTAAAAAACTTAAGAGGTAGGGGCTGCCATTGTGCTGCACCTGGAGAGCACTGTGGGCTCGAATAGAGAACCTCAAACAGCAAGGTCTATGTCTGCACCTCTAGATCCACCCTCCCCACAAAACTGTACCACCCCAGATGGGACTCGAACCCACAATCCCTGGCTTAGGAGGCCAGTGCCTTATCCATTAGGCCACTGGGGCCAGACATACAAGAGTCTGTGTTCTTGTTTTCTTCTTTATATCCTTTTCGTTTTGAGAAAATACATAATGATGCCAATGAGTCATCCATCCATCCATCTATTATCTGACACGCTTGTCCTGGGTGAGGTCACGAGGGACGCTGGTGCCTATCTCCAGCTGTCAATGGGCGAGAGGCGGGCTACACCCCGGACAGGTTGCCAGTCAATCGCAGGGCAACACAGATACGAGGAGAATTTAGGGAAGCCAATTAACCTAACAGTCATGTTTTTGGACTGTGGGAAAGCCAGAGTACCCGGAGAGAACCCACACATGCTCAGGGAGAACATGCAAACTCCATGCAGAAAGACCCCGGGCCAGGAATTGAAACCAGAGCCTTCTTGCTGCAAGGTAGCAGTGCTACCCACTGCGCCACAGAGCAGCCTCATTCTTTAAACAAAATCTTTAAAATGATAATAAAGGACAGATCTTTTTACTTTAAGTCAGGGTCTGAAAACTACTCTAAATTCTGCAAAGAAAAAGAGAAGACCAAAGAGCAACTGACAATCAATTAATTGATTTAAACAAGGTAATAGGTCACCAGTTGGAATATTTCTGTATTTTTTGTAAGAGTTGATGTCAACGGCACGACAAACATCAATTAATATATAATATTATGTTATCAGCTTGCGACAGCCTGCTGTCACACTCTAAAGCTGTGTGCTAACTTAAAATTTTTCATTTTCAAAATGAGTTGCACGTTTCAAATATTTTTTCATTAGCCTGACTTTAAGTTAGCTATTTGCAGTGAAACACACAGTTTGTTATTTTTGGTTAAAATGCAATTGGTTAATTTTTCTTTGAGTTGCCAGTTTCATTTGGATCTGCTGCTGAAGGGATGCAATGAGCTCCAGCTTTCTTCTCAATTGGTCGTTCCAGGCTAATCAGATAGTCACACCATTTGTTGTAATGGAAAGGGAAATTTGTTAATCATTTGTTTAGATATTCTTTGTTTTGGATAGTTTTGTTAATTTAAAAATACTTAGTGTCTGGCCAGTATTTACCTGTTTAATTAAGTTTATTTGTTTGTTAGTTTATACCCCTTGTGTGTCAACAGTGGTCTGATCAGCCACTATAACAGTTTCCCTCATGTCTTGTTTGATAGGTCAGTTAGTGCTTAAGTTCTTTATGTTACTACCTGAATTGAAGTCTGTTTTATTGACCTCTTTTTTGTGTCGAATTTATAATTTTTTAATTTTCAGTGGTTTTCCTGGCTGGTTTGTGCTGTTCTTATTCCTCACACAGCTCCTGTCCAACTCTTCTGAGTCTGCATTTAAATCTATTGGGCTGGTTCTGAACGAAGATCAAACTGAAATCAACAACCAGATCTCTGCCTTCTCCTGTTAATGTTCAACATTCTGTAAGTTCAATCTGCAGCGTATAAAAATTCACAAGTAAGAGACTGTTATGGCTGTCTGCATGCAGCACATGCAGCTTAGATCCTACCGTTCATTCAACATTTTTCAGATAGCCTTTCTCTTAATGCTCTAGTATAGACAAAGGCATACCCCACATAGTAAAAGACATGGCTGCCTTTGAGACTAAATTTAGCTCTTGGAACAGAGGCGTTGCAATAGAATGTGTGAAGGGGACGTCTGCCCAATAGCTTAGAAAGCTGTCTGATCAGACACCACAAGATTAAAATATGACTTCTCTTTTCAGTGTTTCTCATGCTTACCAAAATAATAAGTTACACTTGATGATAAGATAATGTTTAAAC